>NW_004955519.1:3431602-3594836 GCF_000276665.1 Chinchilla lanigera
CTGATTAAAATTCAGAATCCCTAAATTCACTTTTAATATTCCCCATTGTTTTTTTGTTGTTGTTGTTTGTTTGTTTTTTTTTTTTTTTTTTTTTTGAGACAGGGTCTCACTATTCAGTTCAGGCTGGTTTTGAATTCACTTTGTAGCCCAGGTTGACCTTGAACTCTCAATGATCCTCCTGCCTCAGCCTCCCAGATGCTGGGATTACAGGCGTGTGCCCTCACACTCAGCTTAAGAATTACTTTTTCTGGACTGAGATGGAATCTTAGTGTTGCTTTACATTGCATTTCTAGTATTTTCAGTGATGTTGAGCATTTTTCATATACTTATTTGCTATTTGTACTTCTTCATCTGAAAAGTGTTTGTTCATTTCAGATGCCCATTTTTGGATTGGGTGTTTGAATTTTGAGGGGAGGTTGCGACGTTTTTGAATTCTTTATATATTCTAGATATTAGTCCTTTGTCTGAGGAGTGGCTGGTAAAAAGTTTTCCCACTCGGTGAGTTTTCTCTTCACTTCTTTGGTGGTTCCTTTTGCTGTGTAAAAGCTTTTTAAGTTGATGTGATCCTAGTTGCTCTGACCTTGTAGCATTTCCTGTGCAATCAGTGTTTTATTCATAAAGATTTGCCTACACCTATGTCTCCCAGAGTTTTACCCATTCTGTTTTCTAGCTGATTGTTTCTGTTTTAACATTTAGATCTTTGATCCATTCTGATTTTAGTTTAGTGCATGGTGAGAGATATGGATCTGCGCTTAATCTTTGGCTTATGCAGAGCCAGTTTTTCCAACTCTGTTTATTAAAGAGGCTATCTTCCTTCCAGTGAAGGTATTTTACCTCTTTGTCAAAGATAAGGTAGCTGAGTGTGCTTATGATTGTTTCTGCATCTTTTATTCTGTTCCATTGATGCACGAGGATATGTGTGTGTGCATGGGTGTGTGTGTTTTGTGAACACCATGCCGTTTTTATCATGATAGCTTTGTAGTGTAACTTCAAATCAGGGATGGTGATGTCCCCTGCCTTGTTCTTATTTCCCATAATTGTTTTTGCTATTCTTGGTCTCTTCTGTTTTGATATGAATTTTAGGATTGTTTTCTCTAGTTGTGTAAGAAATGCTATTGGTATTGCATTAAATCTGTATAACAGTTTTGGAATTATGGCTATTTTCCCTGCCTTGGTTTTTCCTACCCAGGAAGAAGGAATATCTTTCCATTTTCTGAGGTTGCTTTAAATCTCCTTTTTCAGAGTACTGTAGTTTTCAGTGCACAGATTTTTTCACTTCCTTTTTTAGATTGATTCCTAATAATTTCATTTTTCTTGATGCTGTTGTGAAAGGAGTTTTTTCCCATATGTCTCTCTCGTTGAGTTTGTTATTTGGATAAAAGAATGCTATTGATTTTTGAGTGTTGACTTTGTATTGTTCTGTGCTACCAAATTTGGTTATTAATTTTAGCAGTCTTTTAGTAGAGTTTTTGGGATCTTGTATGTAGAGTATCATGTCATCCACAAATAATGATATTTTAACTTCTTCCTTTCCTAACCATATTTCTTTTATTTTTTCTCTTTTCTAATTGCTGTAAAGCTGAAAGCTTTCAGTTTGCCCATTTAGTATGATGTTGCCTGCTGTTTTGTCATAGAGGGCTTTTATCAGATTGAATTAAAGACCTTCTATTCCAATTTTCTGTAGGGTTTTTATCATGAATTGGTATTGGACTTTGTCAAAAGCCTTTTCTGTGTCTATTGAAATGGTCATATATTTTTTGTCCCAGGTTCCGTTAATGTGATGTACTACATTTATTGATTCACGTATGTTGAACCATGTCTACATCCCTGGAATGAATCCTCCCTGGTCATGTTCTGTAATCTTTTTGATACTTTGGTACATTCTGTTTTCTGATATCTGATTTTGCATCTATGTTCATTAAAGAAATTGGCCTTTATTTCTCTTTTTTGGTTGATCCTTCTCTGCTTTTGTTATCAATGTAATGCTTGCTTCCAACAATGAATTAAGGACTATCGCTGGCCTTTCAATTTCATTAAAGATTTTGAATAATACTGGCATTTGATTTTCTCTAAATTTCTTGTAGAATTCAATGAATCCATTAGGACCTAAGCTTTTGTTAGCAGGTTTTTTTATTACCTCTTCAGCTTAAATGACTGATACTGGATTGTTTAGAATTTTTATCTTTTTTATTCAGCTATGGTAGTTCATATATATCTAGGAATCTGTTCATTTCTTTTGAATTTTCCATCCTATTATAGTACAAATTCTCAAAGTAGATACTGGTGAACTTCTGGATTTATGCAGGATCCATTGTGATTTCTCCCTTTTCATTCCTAATTATGTGGATCTGGGTCTTTTCTTTCCTGATTTTGATAAGGTTGGCTAAGTGTCTCTTTTATTTAGTCTTTCAAAGAACCAACTCTTGGATTCATTGATCCTTTGTATTGTTTTTAGTCTCATTTGCATTAATTTCTGTTCTGATCTTTATAATTTCTTTACTCATATGAACTTTGGGTTTATCTTGCTCTTATTTTTCTAGAACCTGGAGGTTCAATGTTAGGTTATTTGTTTGAGATTGCTCTGTTTTTCTGATGTGGGAATTCATCATTATAAATTTCTGTCATAGGATTATTTTCATTGCTTCCCATAAGTTCTGGTATGTCATATTGGCATTATTGTTTAATTGTAGAAACTGTCTAATTACTTAATTTCACCTGTGACCCATTGAGTGTTCAAGAGGGTATCATTTAATTTTCATGTGTTCATGTAGTTTCTGTGGTTTATTCTGCCATTCATTTCTAATTTTATTGCACTATGATTGGGTAATATGCAAGAGATTATTTCAGTTCCTTTGCATGTACTTAAGCATGTTCTATGAGCTCTGGTATGTGTTCTATTTTGGAGAAAGTCCCATGTGCAGCTATGTGTATTCTGGTATTTTTGGGTGGAACCCTCTATAGTTATCTACCAAGTACATTTTTTTGAGAGATTTGGTTCAACTCTGATTCTTTATTGTTGTTGATTTTTGTCTAATTTATTTTTGTATTTGTGACAGTGGCATGTTGACAGCCCCATAACAATTGTATTAGTGTTTATCTGACTTTCATATCCATTAAGTGTTTGTTTTATGTAGTTGAGTGCACTAGTATTTGGTACATATCTGTATATTATCTCTTCCTTTTGGAATGTTCCCTTAACAAGTATGCAATGACCTTCTTTGACTCTTCTAATCAGTCTTGGCTTAAAATCTTCTTTTTCTGCAATTAGAGTAGCTACTGCTGCTTTTGTGTGGGATCCTGTTTTCTATTCTTTAACTTTCAGGCTATGAATTTGTTTTTGAGTTAAATGTATGTTTTGTTTGCAGCATGTTGTTGGAGCTCATTTCTTGATCCATTCTGTTGATCTGTTTCTTTCAATTGGTGAATTTAGACCATTCACATTGATGGCTATAACTGATAGGTATACTTATTTTTGTCATTATTTTCCTGTTGTTGGTTTCCTTTCTTTCCCTTCTATTTAATTGTTTGCCTTGCCTGGAAGAGTCCTTCTACTGGAATTCTTGACATTGTTGTCTTTTTCTAGAATATCTTTCAGAATTTTCTGAATTGCTGGTTTGGTGGTCATGAATTTCTTTAGGTGTTCTTTATCACAGAAGTATCTTATTCCTTCATCAATTTTAAAAGATAATTTTGCACCATACATAATCTGGATTTGATGTTGTTTCCTTTTGGAGCTTAAAATACTTCATCCTCTCCTTGACTTTGGGTTTGTGTGGAGAAATTTGCTGATTCTGATGGGTTTCCCTTTATAGGTTATTTGTTTCTTTTCTCTAACAGTATTTAATGTTCTGTTGTTGTGCTGAATTTCTGGCATCTTGACTGTTATATGCTGTGCTGTATTCTTTTCCTGATCATGGCTATTTGGGGTTCTATATGCCTCACTTCTCTGTATGTCAAGTTCTTTTTCCATGCTTGGAAAGTTTTCTACTACTTCTGTGAAGAATTTTTTTCTGTCCTTTGTGCTATCTTCTTATTTTTCGCTGATTCAAATTAATCTTACATTGGTCTTTTCTGCATCACCTAGCAGATGTTGGCTTGATTTGTTGTGGTCCCTTGCTATTTTAAAGAAATCTTTCATTTCATGATCAGCAAGCACAACCTGGACTTCTAAATCTGATATTTTGTCTTCACAATGGTTGATCCTGGTGCATATATTTTCAATAGAATTTTTAATCTTCTGGGTTTCTGTTTAACCATGTATAAAACATTCATAGTTATATAACCAAATCTAAGACAAATCTGAGATTTATATATAGTAAAATGTCATCAATAGAGCAGTATCCCCTTTCACCATGGAGCATTATTCAGCCATAGTAGTTAACTACCTGCAGATTCATAAGGGTAAATTTTATGACTATGAAAGTATGAAGGACAAAGAGAAAGAGTATAAAAAATGAAGCAATGCAAAATTTGAAGAATGTTGTAAGATTGATGTAATAGTTCCTGTTAAGGAGTAAAGGGAAATTAGTGGTATTAGACAATAGTAACAGAGAAAATCACCTGGGAAAAGGATAAATAATAGGGCATAGAGATTAAATTAGAGGAAAAGAAAATAAGAAAAAATACTGGGGAAGTAAATTCAAAGAGAGAAAGTGAGAAAAGAAGGAAGGGAAAGAAAGAATAAAAAGAGGTCCTATTAAAACTAATAAAACAAAGTACTATTAAAAGTGAGCATAAAAATGGTTGTAAAACTCCAACCTCCACCAAAAGAAAAAAATAGTTTAAAAAAAAAAAGTACCAGTAGAGGAGCAAGAAAGCAAAAAATGGGTTAAATGAATGGATGGGAAAGAAGGAAAAAAAGTGGGGAAAAAGTTCTTTTGTATTTTCAAAAGGGTGTTTTTCTTTTGAGTCAGTAGTCTTTAATCTTACAAGTCACATTCCTCTTTGCCCCTCTATATAATCTGTGTGTATGGCAGTTACTCAGTTTAGGGGAACCTCTCTCCATGATTCCCTGTTTGTGACAGCTGTTAAAGCTGGATTATCAGACCAGGGAGAGTGTGGTTCAGAGGCTCCTGCGTGGATTCCTGCTAGTTGGGGACCAATGTTGGTTACCCGATGCATATTCTGGTGTCCTTGGGACTAGCTCTGACACCAGTTGGAGGCTCATGTTGACAGGATGCCCAGATAAGGCCCAGATCTGCCAAAGACTAATGTGGGGAGATTTCTGTAGGCCCTTTGAGGTCAAAGGCCCTGGGTAGTATCTCACTGGCATTCAACTGAGTAAAACAAGCACAACCTTAAATTTTGCTGTGTAGCCAAAGGACTGGTCTATTGTACTAGGCAGGAACTGTGCCCAGCATTCTGGCAGAATGATGGGTGGAGATTCCAATGTGCCCAGAGTAGAGGCAGTATACCTACTGCTGAATGAACACTACCAGAGTCCAGGTATACCAGCTAGAGATTCACAGGAGATTGGAATACCCCATGTAAACTCAGATTGCCTGGGAACTGATGCTAGATATCCAGACTCTGGCAGGTCTAGGATTGGAGTGGGACAGCGAGAGAGGGGTGTAGGCTCAAGCGAGCTGGGTGCTGAGTATGGACCTAAACCAGTGTTAGTTCTGTGTGCTGGGTGAATGTTCCAGTTGGTGTGGGATAAATTTAAGGCTCCTGGGGGTGACCCGGCTATGCCCTGGAGTTCAATATTAAGGACTCCTCACACAGGCTGTGCTTTCTTGTTTATCGTCTCGGAGTCTGAGGTTCACAACTCCTGTCCCTAATCACTCACCCCAGTGTGTGCCCCAGTGAAAATGCTGCCAGGCTGAAGCCTCGTCTATGTTTAGAGAGAGGACGATGAGACAAAGGATCCATATATTCCAAATCTGTCCTGTGATTCTAGACTTGGTTGTGCTGATTGGGACTATTTTAGAACTTCTTAAAATAGCTGTTTCCCCCTACCACTTTGTTTGTAACTCTGTGTTGTCTGTATTGTGCTTGTGCTATGTTGTAAGATGTTGTATGTCTGTTAATGTTTCCCTCCTTTTATCTTTAAAATAAAAACAAAAAGCAAAAAAAAAAAAAACAAAAAAACAAAATAGCTGTTCCCATAATGGGTGAGGGCACAGGCCCTGTGGGCTAGTCCTGACAGACTGCCTCTTCTCTTTTAAAATCCTATGTTTATGTTTTGTTTTATCTAGAGGTCTTTTCTTTCAAATTGATTTTTTGTATCAGGGTATGTGTCCCTCCTCCTCATTCAGTTACCTGTGTTTCTAGTTGATCTTCTCTGAGTGTCTCAAACATGACCCCTCCTGTGTTCAACCATGTTGGATCTCTCACAATGTGATGTTTTGATTGATGTTATACTGTAGAAAGATTAAATCAAGCTAATTAACATTCCTAACTCATGTCTTTACTGTGCTTTTTAGAGAGAGAACCTTTAAAATCTAGTGTTTTACAGTGCTGAGATTCCATCTCACTCCAGAAAGAATGGCTATCATGAAGAAATCAATCAGTAACAAATGCTGGAGAGGCTGTGGGGAAAAAGGAAACCTTCTCTACTGTTGGTGGGAGTGTAGACTGGTGCAAGCACTGCAGAAATCAGTGCGGAGATTCCTTAAAAAACTAGGATTAGAGGTCCCATTCAACCAAGCTCTTCTCCTCCTGGGTGTCTTCCCAGAATAATTAAAACATACCACAGTGCTATATGTGTGCCTATGTTTGTAGCAGCACAATTTGTAATAGCTAAATCTTGGAAACAACCTAAATGACCATCAACTGAGGAATGGATAAGAAAAGATGTGCTTTTTAATATAATGGAGTAGTACTCAGCCATAAGGAAGGATAAACTCAAGGCTTTATAGGTAAATGGATGCAACTTGAGACCACACTCATAAATGAAATAAATGAAATCCATATATGTAAACATTGCATTGTTGCACTAGTGTGAGAAGCTAAAAAGTAAATAAGATCCAAAATGCACAATAGATATTGTGATTAAGGAAGAAACTGTTCAAAAGAAAAGAGAAACTAAAGTGGGAAAGGAAGGAGAAAAGGGAATATATATATATATACATATATATATATGTGCATACAAAGTAAGATAGCTATACAGCTAGTTTCTCTCAGTTCATTGAAAAGAAGGATTTGTGCTAATATTTCTGGACATTTTTTCATGCCTGTATCTTGTACTCAGTAATTATTATGAAGATAACAATGCACAATGTGGTAATTATTGCTACTCTTCTATTAGCCTGATTTGAAATTCTGTTTTGTTTTATTTCTATTTTTCTTTTTCCTCTCTTCAAAAAAAGAAAAGAGAAACTGTGATGGGGGAAAGGGGAAAGGAAGGAAGGTAAAAGGAAAAAAAATATATATATACACACAAGATAGTTAAGATATTAGTACAGCTAGTTTCTCTTAGTTCATTGAAAAGAAAGGTCTGTGCTAATATTGTTTGGACAGTATTTCATGCCTATATCTTGTACTCTGAATAGCTACTGTGTAGACAATAATATACAATATATTAGTTATTATTTCTGTCCTACTAACCTGTTTTATTGTTACTTATATTTTTCTGTCTTCAAAAAATCTAGTGTTTTAGCAATTTTGAAATACACATTAACTAACTTAGTTATCACTAAGTGCTATTTTCTATGTCTAACTGCAATTTTGTAGTCTTTGATTAATGTCTCTCCTTTCCTGTCTCTTTACCTTTCCATCCTCGGTATGCAGTATTCTATAACCCCATCTTGTCTAGATGCCACGTATCAGTGAGATTATGTAGTATTTGTCATTTTTTCTGTCTTACTACACTTGCATGTGCTTCTTTTTCTTTGTTTCAATATATTTTAAATGACTTCTTTTCATTAGTATGGCAAGAACTGAATGAATGCCAAAGCACAAAAGACTTTGGTTCATGCATTCACTTCTCTGGTTTCTCTTATTAGGTCCTCCATCATAAGTGAGGCTTATTTTCCGAAGAAATATGCTATGTGGTAACTGAGGCCAAACTGAAGTTAGCCTTATTTAAGGTAATAATCTCCATTTTGTTTTTGACCCATTTTCTTCACTAGAACACTTGTTTGCTGACAACACCTAACTTTCCTCACTGACCTCTAAATCCATGGCCTATGAAATATATTATCATTGTATTATTCTCAACAAATCCTTCTGGAGTCATGTTATGAATCTGGTGAGCTTGACACTAGGGAGTTGGCAGCAAGGGTGAAGATGATGTTATGGTTTTCTCAGGTTGAAATGGACTTCTCATTACCAATGGAGGCCAGTTAGAGAGTGTGAGGCTGACTCTTGAACAGTTTTATCCCAATTTTCTTTCCCCATACTAATCATGAGGCTCTTTGTCCTCACCTTCTTGTCTGAAACGTGGAAAGCTTTTAGGTGCTTTTTTTTCCTTACCTAAGAAGGCAAAAGAAAGCCAAGGTGAAGTAGTCACTGACATAAATAGAAATTCAAAAATAGTTTCTTTCCTTTGGGAAGGTACTTTCATTTGTCAATTCCATTCTTGGCCATATATGATAAAGACAAGGGCCAGACCTCACCTTATTTAGATAACAGGTCAAGATGTCACAGTCGCCACCTGGGGATTAGAAAAAGTCTTCTCAGCATATTGAAGGTACTGGCCATAGCTTTTCAACTTTTTACCATCGCCCTTGTAATAGATGCTGCTCTACATAATCTAGGTTTCCCTTCAGGACTGATGTACCCATCTCCCCATCACTAGATACTGGCAGCTCTCAACAGAGGCTATTTTTGGGAATTGCTTTCGGCTGACTGAGCACATCACATTGCTTTAATAGGAACAGCCACATCCTTTGACTGGTGGGTGTGGTACAGAAAGGCCCAGCGCCTTTACCTCAATGCAAGACAATCTGAAGGACCATGTGGGCTCTCCACCTAAGCTCATCTGAGACTACTTTTGTGAGTACATTACAATTAATTTCTCCATATTCCCAACCCTGCTTTCCTAACACTTCTACAGGTATTCCTGAGAGTAAAAATATACCCAATAGGTTTGATATCAGGAGTGGTCTGAGGAAGTATGCTCTGAAATGGGATTACTCACCATCTTGCTGGCAATGAGAATGCTATCACTAGGAGAAGGCAAAGGTCAGACAGCCTCTGACATATCATAGCTCTGTGATTGTTAAATCAATGGTGAATGCTTTTATCTCCTATAGCTAACTGAAATGAACTAGGTCACATCCCAACATAAGCCCAGCAGAGGTGCTAGCCTTCCAATGGAGAAAGAGGATTATCTCCCAAAGTTGCAGCACATTCTGGCCAACATGTTGGATCCAGAAGAGAACTGTGCTACTGGATTTTGAGGGTGATAGATCAAGGCGAAGGAAAGAAAATGTTGGATCAAAGAGAACATGTTTGTTTGCTAGCATTTTTATGTGATACAGGATTTAACATCCCGGCAAGGATGCAAGAACAATATGCTGGCATGCAATTTAGATGGCTCTTGGAAGCTTGGAGAAAGTAGTGTCCTGCGCCAAGTCAAGTAAAAATGGCAGAATTTCCACAGCAAATAGTGTTAGAAGGAGTCAGCATTTCAGAGAAATGGGTAACTGAGTCTGGATAGACTTTGTAAAGCTAGAAAAAACAACAATTAATTATGTTTCTAATCTATAGAAGTTGTTATTATGTTACTTTGAGGTGGGTAGCATATGTTGGATTATCTGGGTGGGCCCACTGTCATCACAAGAATTTTTTTATACTTTATAAATTGTTAATTTTTATTAGTACATGTTTGCAGTACGTAATGAATTCATTCATCGTGAGTAGTTGGGAAATGTACATGACACATCTTAATTCTTTGTACACCCCCCCAACATCTCTTGGTCCCCTTCCCATTTGCCAAACATCTATCTCCCCATTTGCCTATTATCTGTCTTATCTTGCTCTTTGATGTATTTATACTTTGGGTTTCTTAATAAGAAGAAGGTAGAAGAGTCAGAGAAGATGTGAGGACACAGAATATGTTAGAATATGAGTACTGGCTTTGAAGACAGAGGAAAGAACACGAGCTGTGGAATGCAGGTAGTCTCTGGAATGTGGAAAAGCAAAGGACTAGATTCTCCCCAAGAGACTCCAGAGAGGAATACACCCCCTTTCAGACTTCTGACCTCCAAAAATGTTAAAAGCACACATTTACATTATTCAAAAAAAAAAAAAGAAACACAAAGTTTCTGGTAATCTATTACAGCAGCAATAGGAAACTAATACTAAAACAGACATGCACTGCTAAAAGTACATGGGCATTATAGCTATTGAAATCGTAGCAAGAGGGGCGAATATCCTACCAATCCAGGATAAGTTTTCCTGCAGTCATGGCCAAGCATTCTCCACATTCAAATATGTGTTGTTTTATTGTGAATTGCATTCTTTTTAATTTTTCCTTTTGGATTCAGTATCGTTGATATCTATTATAAATATCCCCTTGATTTTTGTTCTCGTAATTTAACAAATCCCAACAGATCTTCTGTTGTATAAGCATTCTTCTCCTTGGTTTGAGTCCCCACTTGATCCCTTTCCAGGGTATGCCACGATCTGATTAAGGTTATTGACTTACTCATAATAACTGATATGAAAAAAATTACTGACTTTGTTCTGTAAGGGAGCATACCCAGGCCAGGAAATAAGTTTCTGTAAGCAAATAAAGGAGAACTGCGGTGGGGCTGGGGGTTCAGTGAGAAGTACTTCATAGAGAGTTGGGGATGTAAGAGACTCCTTACAGTGTTCTAGATGTTTCCATTCAAACTCTCAGAATCACACTCTTTCAGAGTCCCTACCTTCATTCACATTACAGACCTGGAGGGGCTATTAATTCAATTGATACTGTAATTAAGCAAGAAAACCCACATTTGATCAAACTCAAAGTCTGAATCAGATGTTTTGTTATTTCATTCCTGCTGCTAAAAAGGGAAGATACGATTTTCTTCTGAGCGAAGGGCTGAAACTACCTTATTGCTCTTCTTCCCAGAGATAATTGCTTCATTCATTCTTTCATTATATGAACAGTGGCTTCTATACTGCTGGTGATGTCATCCAAAAAGTTAGACTCACTGTAACGAGGAACTCCTCAGGAACATTCTATATTGGTCCGCATAAACCTGCAGTTGCAAGTTTTGATTTCAGTGTCTTTCTTTCCAACACGGACCAACATTCCTTTCCTGGGATAGGACAAGTTGGGTAGAGCCACCAGGCTGTTGGCTTTCTTGTGGGGATTTAACTTTACAGTCTGTGAGTAATTTCATTTTTAGAATACTAATCCCCTTATATTTGTGATTTTAGACTCCCAGAGAAATAAAATATCACGGAAATAAATCCTATTCCCATCTGTAGCAAACTTCTTTTGTTCCCTACACTACACCTCCTTGTCCCACCTGTGAAGGAGGATGCTTCTCTGGGGGCAAGTTCCCGGGCTGCCCAACAACATCCTCTCTTGAGTTCTTATACTACGCTTTACTTTCCCGTCTTAGGACTTTTACCAAAGAAGAGGGGCTTTAACAACCCATAGGTAGGACAGCCTAAAGTGAAGGGACTGTGGTCAGTAGATAATGACCTTAGTGTCCCATCCTTCAGAGGAGAATTGCTGAGGCACATTCTGCTATTTTCTCAGAGGGACTATAGTAGTGTCAAGCCAAGTTTGGGGGTAACCCAAAATTGGGACACCAGGTTCTTGTGTGAAAAGTAAATTACTAGCTATTTTATATGGCCCACTTGTCCACTTGTAAACTGACAATGGTTTTAACATTTTCAAATGATTTTTAAAAATGAAGAAGGATGACCTGCAATGGCACAGACCTGTAATTCCAGTAGTTTGGGAGGCTGAGACAGGATAATTGCAAGTTCCAGCCTAGGTTGGGCAACTTAATGATTTAGCAAGAGTCTTCTCAAAATTAAAAAAAAGGTGGCTAGGGGCATAACTTAGTGCAAAAGCCCTGGATTCAACCCATAGTACTTCAAAAAATATTTATGACTCATGAGAATCATATGAAAATTGAATTTTAGTATCCATAAAGTTTTATTGGTATATAGCCACACACATTAATTTCTTTATTATCTATGACTATCGTTGTACTGTAGTACAGGATTGAGCATTTGTGACAGAAACCATCTGGCCTGCAAAGCCTAAAATAATTGTTGTCTGGGTCTTACAGTAAATGTTTGCTGACAATAAATGTTAAATTGTAATATTATCTATGGAGTACAGACTGAACTCTAACCTATGTTACTCTTGTCAAAATAATTTCTGTTTGAATACTTTAGGTATCTAAGAAGTTTAAAAGAATTTATACTTGACTGGCATTAAAAACTTAGTTTTTAGACCTGAGACTAAGATCTGGTGTAAAAATCTCTTCTGTTATGTGTACAGAAAAGAGTTAAAAATCCCAGAAAACTGTTTTGTTTGTTTTTTAAGATAGGATCTTTCTGTGCTGCCTACACTCGTCTTAAACTTCTGGACTCCAGTGATCCTATTTCCTCAGCCTCCCAAATAGCTCAGATGACAGGCATACCCTACTGCTCCTGGCCCAGCCAAGAAAGCTATTTTGTTATTTCACTTTATTTTTTACTTTTAAGTAAAGTATTTAGTCTTTAACACATGGTAGAAAATATTTAATAATAGAAAATAAACATACTTTTTTGAGCTATCAATATGTTCTCCTTTTTCTTGTTGGAAAATTAGTTTGTTATAAAGGCAAGTGTTTCTTTTCATAGAATAAGTGGTCCCAGGCTTGAGGAAAATAGGCTTCTTTTTTACAGTTGACCATAATCACAGTTCAAAGTCCTTTGATCTATTCATGCATTTCAAGAGCACAAAGCCCCTTTGCGTACAGAAAGTAATCAACACCTAAGAATTTTTCATTTTCCACCATTACATTTTTCAGTACTTGCAATCTCCCCATTACTTAGTAATATGTACCTGGAAAGGATCCAATAAATTATGTTTAATATCAACTAAGGTTTATTAATGTAGTCAATTCTATTTCATGTAGAATATTCTCCCTAACTGAAAAATCATTAGTGACTTTTCACTGCTCACAAGATCTATCAAAATTCTTTAGACTCCTCCCAGGTGGATCCCATCTCTCTGACCTTATCTCTCACTGTTATCCTGTCCCCATTTCCCTTTCTATCTGCCTGAGTCTTACAGTTGACTTGGTAGGTTTTGTGTAGCTCTAGAAAAATAATAGTTTGCTTTCTCATGGTTGTGGGGAATTGGAAGTCCTTGATCAAGGCATCAGCATTTGGTGTCGGTGAGGGCCTTTTAGTTGAGTCCTCACATTAAGGAAGGGAGAAAGACAAGAAAGCTAGCACTTTGTTAAGTCTCTTTTATAAGGATCTTAATCCCATTAACAAGAGAGAAGCCTTCCTGGCCTAATCACCTCTTGAAGGCTTCGCCTCTTAACATTGTCATGATGTCAACACCTGCATTTTGAAGAGGACATTTTCAAGCCATAGCATCGACTAAAGCCCAGTTAAATCTTCTGTTACTCTGAGAGGCACTGTAATTTTCCTGTTCCCCAAGCCATCTCTTTTTAAAAAATTCTTATTTTTTTTATTTTAAAGAGAGTAGTACATGAGAAACAAACAAACAAAAAAATAGAACAGTAGCAGCATACCAGTATCACGAGCATAAACAAATCAAAGCAAAAACATTCAAAGTGCTACAGGGTCTCAAGACAAATTAATACAAATCAATGGTTGTTACATTGCATTTTGTGATCCTCAACTACATTGCTCAGATTATCAGATGTAAGAATGAAAGATTGCTCAAATCATTAAAGAGATTAAGAAAATAATTCTTTAATAACACATCAGAGATATTAGAGAGTTTCATTAGACAAGATGGTAGTTCACCATTGTAATTCCATTGCATATGGTTACCTTCAAATCAGTTGCTCAGACCACCAGACACAAGCATGCATAGTCAATCAGAACATAAAAAATTGTGAGCATTAACTGTTCATTTCAATATACCATCAGACAACAGCAATACAATCATCGCAGCTATTCATATATATATATTTATGTTTTGCCTCCCTTCTTTGTTTTCTATTCTTTCCCACATCCCACTCGTTCCTTCCTTTGAGCAATTTCTTTCCCTTTCCTATCATCTATTGTATGTTTTGAGTTTTACCTAGTCTTTTGGTTTCCTACACCAAGGAGATAATATGTTTACACAAGTGGGTCCGATGTATTTCACTTATGAGTATGGTCTCTAGTTGCATCCATTTACTTACAAAAGCCTCAAGTTTATCTTTTTTAATAGCTGAGTAATACTCCATTGTATAAAAATACCACAACTTTTTTATCCATTCCTCAGTGAATGTGCATCTGGGTTGTTTCCAAGATTTAGCTGTCACAAATTGTGCTGCCCAAGCCATCTCTTGATACGTTAGGTTGAGGTCCCCAGAAACAGACCCAGAAACAAGGATTTGTGTCTGATTTCTTGTTTGTTTGTTTGTTTTGTGTTTTGTGTTTTGTTTTTCCTTCCTGTACCAGGAGTCGAACTCACAACCTTGTGCTTGCCAGGCAGGCGCTTTGCCACTGAGCTAAATCCCCAGCCCCTTAATGAAGTGTTTTCAGGAAAAAATAGTGAAGGAGCTGGGGGCGGGGGGAGGGACAGGGAAGAATGTGAGTTCAAGTTAACTTCCACAAAGTTACTTTGACCTGGTGTCGCATTTCTCTGAGCAATCACACTTCATTCTTTGAGTGTGTTCTATATCTCTGTCTCTAGTAAACCTCATTTTTCTTTAATTTAAAAAAATAAGGTACTTTAATCTGATCCTACAAGGGAATTACAGAATGTAATTTTTTTTTTAGGCTTTGTCTTACCTTGAAGAACAGTAGCTGGATTTTATTACTCTAAAAACCCTGAGTTAGCCGGGCATGGTTGTGCACAACTGTAATCTCAGCATTCGGGAGACTGAGGCAGGAGGATCTTTGGAAGTTTGAGACCAGCCAGGGCTGCAAAGTGAGCTCAAGACCAGCCTGAACTGAGTAGCAAGGCCCTGTCTCAAAAAAACAAAACAACAATAACAACAAAAACAACCCCCTCACCAAAAAAACAAAAAACAGAAACCTGGGTTTTTGGCTCAGGGCTGCTCAGGTTAAAGTAGAATCCTAGGCATCATGTACTTTCTGTGGATGGGAGCAAAGTGGCCTTAGGTGCCCAAGGGCATCTTCTGAATAGACATAGGATATAGGAGATTATAAGCAGAATCACACAGCCAGGGAAAGAGACACAGATGTGTAAAAGGGATCTCAATTTTTATCACATTATCTCCTGTATTATGTGCTTATCATGTGTCGTGTACCACCTTTCACTTCCAAATGCCATTGGAAAGAGAGAGCTCTGGAAGTGAACTTTGTCCTGCTACCCACCTAAGGGACCTTAATTATACAAATAAATCTCAGATTGTGCTTCTTTAAATGAGAATAGTTCTGCCCACCTCAGAGGATTATTCAACAAACTAAAGAGGTTATTTGGAAAGCTAGCACACAATTGCTCTTCCATATATGCTAAATCTGAAATTGCCTTACTTTGCCAGTCTCTGGCAACCTCTTGCTCTTTTGCTCATAATCTAGTATTAGTCTCTATTATATGACACAATAAAATGAATTACAAGCTGCTGTCTTCAGTGCAGTTAAGCACCACTGACAAGTGGAACATCATGCCCTAACTGGGTTATATGAGACTTCTCAACCTAGGCATTATGGTATCTTGAACTGGATCGTTCTTTGGGTGGCTGTCCTGAGCACGGTCAGTTAACAGCATCCTTAGCCTCTTCCCACTATATCGTAGCACTCCTTCAAGCTGAGACAACCAAAAATGCCTCCAGATATTGATAAAAGGGTCTGCTAAGAAGCCAAATCACTCTGGGTTGAGAGTCACTGGATTAAAGAAATTCTCAGGAGCTGTGCAGAGTTGCTTTTAATGTTGGAAACCATGTAGATCAATGAACAGCAGCATCACTTAAATGTTAGAAAGACTTCTCCCTTTTCTTATGAATTTTTCATGCATGGAGAGTTTAAAAAATTTTTCTTTTCTTCCTTTGTGTGCGTGTATGTGTGTGTGTGTCGCGGGGGAGGGTGCTGTTGTTTTGCTTTGGACATTGGGAAGAGGTGGAGGGGAGGAACTTTACATATTCCAGAAGGAATGTGTGAGTCTTGGAGACCCAGAGAATTGCATATATCTTACCCTGAGTCTTCAAAGAAGCCAGGTTTGAATTCAGATTGCCTGGCTAATCCAGTGTTTGAGATGAAGCAGTTGAAAGACTATTGTAGTGGGTAATGGTTGATTGTTTACTATGCATAACACTTTGTTCGAAATGGGAGGAATATAATGAATGTTATTAGATAAGACAGGAAGTGCCAATCTCTTTTTTATAGGGAAACATTGGCAGTATTTGTGACTGCGATCCTAAAACATGTTTAGGACTGAATATTTCCATACAAAATCCTGTCCAATAATTTTACCTTTATATGACCAGTTGGTTCCAGTTTCAGTTTGTTCCAGTCATCCTTGTCAAAGAGAAAGCCAGAGTAATTGAAATCACTAAATTAGTATAATTGCAAATTTATACTAATCTAGTAATTATTCCCTAAATTTAGTTTTCAACGCTGAATATTTGTATCTCTATTAGGATCAGATAGAATAAAAAATATTGAGTAACAAATTGTAATCTTGGCAACCTGGACTGATAGAAAGATATTACTTTCCCATTCTAGAAAGATAATTTGTCACTTTCAGTCTCTCCTGAAGTGATAAGTAACTACCGAGCTAGAGCTACAGCTCTCAGTAGGTGTCCTAATAGGTAGACACCTGGGAAAAATCAGCTTATTTACACTGCTAGTTGACCTTCATTTAAGAGAGGCTGTTTGAATCTTCAGGAGTTGAATTTGTAAACCTTTAAGTATTTCAGCATTGTAATGACTGGTTTTGTTTTTGTAAACCTGCTCTTAAACCTAGCAATGCCTGGGAAGGCTCCAAAAACAACCCATTCTTTACATGTGGTAAAGTAGGAATTATTGTGGAGAGTAAAAGATAGTGCTAATGTTGTGCTACTGTTCCTCTCTAGGCATCTTTCAGTTACTCTGAGCTTACCCCGCATAGGTACCCAGTAGTCCTCCTCCTGTAGTTCTTCCTCTTCCAGCCCATACTCCTGGCTTCGTCCCTCACCCTCGTCCCATAGACCAACACAATGTAGCTCAGGTGACAAATTTTCACTTGGTGCAGAAGGTAGTCCCATTTTACTTAGAATTCTTGCAGTTTAAACTGATGTGACTGCAAGATAAATACCTCTGTGTCTTGCTAACATCACTCAGCCCTTACAGCTTTCCTATAATGTTATCTTGTACATTGCTATCTCAGTTTGGTTAAGTGGTTGTTCAACTTTATTTTAGCAGCCAAATTTTTCCTTCGAATAAAAACAACTAAGTTAGCATCAATACAAGAAACAGACATGTGTACTGTTGCTGTGGGAGAGGTAGGGCCGGAGACCAGGGCCATCTTAGTCTGTCCTCATGGCATCTTTCTCAGCTCATGCACTGCATAGAGTGAAATACTCCATTTCATACAAGTAATTATCTTTTATTTGTGGTTTGCATTTCCACAATTTCAGTTACCTGCTGCCAACCACAGTCAGAACATATTAAAAGGAAAATCTAGAAAGAGACAGCTCATAAATTTTAAATTTCCTGCAATTCTGAGTAATGTGATAAAATCTAGCACAGAGACATGAATCACCCTTTGTATAATATGCTGTATATGCTAGTGGTGTGTTAGTCATTTAGTAGTTGTCTCTTGTTATCAGATTGACTGTTGTGATAGCTCAGTGCTCCTGTTCAAGTAACCTTTACTATACTTACTAATGGCTCCAAAGTGCACAAATCATGATAACGGCAATGCAGATATGCCAAAGAGAAGCCACAAAGTGATTTCTTAAGTGAAAAGATGAAAGTTCTCAACTGAATAAAGAAAGACAACAAATTATATGCTGAAATTCCTAAGATCTACAGTATAAGATATTTTTGGTGGGAGACAGATCATATTCATGTAATTTTATTATGCTATATTTTTATACTTATTCTATTACTTTATTAGTTATTGTTAATCTTTTACTGTGTTTAACTTATATGTTAAAATTCATCATAAGTATGCATGTATAGGAAAAAGTATATGGAGGCTTTTTTTAAAATTTTAAATAGAATAATAGTAAAAGAACAATAGCAAAATACCACCAATATAGACAAAAACAAAACAAAGCAAAAACAATCAAAAAGATACAGGGTTTCAGAACAAAATGATAGGAATTAACAGTGGTTTTTATATTGCATATTGTTATCTTCAAAAAAGTTGCACAGATTACCAGATGTAAGCATGCAAGATTGATCAAACCATTAAAGAGAATAAAAAATAAAAGCAAAAATACACATTAGAAACTATACAGAGTTTCACTAGACAAGATGCTAGAAATTCACCAATGGTTGTTATATTGTACATTGTTGTCTTCAGATTAGTTGTTCAGGTTACCAGATATAAGCATACAAAATTGGTCAAAAAGAAAAAAAAGTAGGCACTAACTGTTCCTTTCAATAAACCATTAGATATCAGCAGTACAGTTATCCCAACTATCCTTCTCTATATATTTTTCCCTTCCTTCTTTCTTTCTTTCTTTTTCTCCTTTCCCTCATCCGAGTTGTTCCCTCCTTTAAACAATTCATTTCCCTTTCATAATATGTATTGTACATTTGGGTTTTATTTACTCTTTCATGTTCTTACACTAGGGAGACAATACAATGTTTACACATGTGGGTCCGATTTATTTCACTTATGAGAATGGTCTCTAGTTGCATCCATTTACCTGTAAAAGCCTTGAGAGTATCTTTCTTATAGCTGAGTAATACTCCATTGTATAAAAATACCACATCTTTTTTTATCCATTCCTCAGTAGATGGGTATTTGGGTTGTTTCTACAATTTAGCTATGACCAATTGATCTGCTATAAACATGGATGCACATATATTGCTCTGGTATGATATTTTCAGTTCTTCTGGAAAAATAACCAGCAGGAGAATACCTGGGTTAAAGTGAAACTTCTAATCCTAGTTTTGTGAGGAATCTTCACACTGACTTCCACAGTGGTTTCAATCTATACCCCCAGCAGCAGTGAAGAAGTGTGCCTTTCTCCCTATAGTCTCTCCAGCACTTGGTATTGGTTGATATCTTAATGATGGCCACTCTTTCTGGGGTGAGATGGAATCTCACTGTTGTTTTAATTTTCATTTCTTGAATGACCAATGATGTTGAACCTTTTTTCTTTTTTTTTTTTCCTCCGGTACCAGGAACCGAACTCACGACCTTGCGCTTGCCAGGCAGGCGCTTTTGCCGCTGAGCTAAATCCCCAGCCCGAACGTTTTTTCATATATTTATTCTCCATTAGTATTTCTTCATCTGAGAAGTATGTATTCATCTCAGGTGCCCATTTTTGGATTGGATTTTTGAATTTTGGGGGCCCAATTTTTTTTTTTAACTCTTTATATGTTCTAGATAGAAGACCTTTGTCTGAGGGACAGTTAGCTAAAATTTTTTCCCAACCCATGGGTTTTCCTTTTTACTCTGTTGGTGATTTCTTTTGATGTGCAAAAACTTTTTAATAAGGTGAGATCTCAGTTTTTGATTCTTTGAAGTATTTCCTGCGCAGTTTGGTTTTTGTTCATGAACTCTCTGCCTACCCCTATGTCTTCAAGACTTCTACCTACTTGCTCTTCTAGTAAATTTAGTGTTTCTGTTTTAATATTTAGATCTTTAATCCATTTTGACTTTCGTTTAGTGGATGGTGATAGACATGGGTCTAGCTTTAGTTCTTAGCATGTGGAGTGCCAGTTTTACCAACACCATTTATTAAAGAGGCTATCTTCCTCCAATAAACATGTTTGGTTTCTTTGTCAAAGATAAGGTGGCTGAGTGTGTTTGTAGTTGTGTCTGCATCTTCTAATCTGTTCTGTTGATCTTCAGGTCTGTTTGTGGCCAGTGCTATGCTGATTTTTATCACAGTATCTTTGTAGTATAATTTCCAGTCAGGGATTGCGATGCCTCCTGACATGGTTTTGTTGCCCAGGATTGTGTTTGCTATTGTAGGTCTTTTCTTGTTACAGTTGAATTTTAGGAAAGCTTTTTCTAGATCTGTGAAGTATACTAATGGTATTTTAATTGGGATTGCATTAAATTTGTACAATTTTGGTATGCCATTCTCACAGTGTTGATTCTTCCTATCCAAGAGCAAGGAATAACTCCATTTTTTGAAATCCTCTTTTATCTTTTTCTTCAGAGTACTGTAATTTTCAATGTATAGATTTTTACTTCCTTTGTTAAATTGATTCCCAAGTATTTAATTTTTTAAAGATGCTGTTATGAAAGATGTGGTTTCCCTAATTTCTCTCTCAATCTATTTGTTGTTTGTATACAGATATGCTATTGATTTTTGAGTGTTGACTTTGTATCCAGCTATGCTATTGAATTTGGTTATTATATCTATAAGCACTTTGGTGGAATTTTTGGGGTCTCCTAGGTAGAGTATCATGTCATCTGCAAGTAATGAGAATTTCACTTCTTCCTTTCCTATGCTTATTCCTTTTATTTCTCTCTCTTGTCTAATTTCTCTGGTTAACATTTCCAGAACTGTATTGAGTAGGAGTGGTGACAGTGGACGTCCTTGTGTTGTTCCTGATTTTAAAGTGAAAGATTTCAATTTTTGTCCATTTAGTATGATGTTGACCTTTGGTTTGTCATTGATGGCTTTTATCAAAGTAATGTAAAGACCATGTATTCATATTTTCTGTAGTGGCTTTATGATGAATGAGTGTTGGACTTTGCCAAGAGCTTTTTCTCCATCTCTTGTGATGATCATATGGTGTTTGTCTTTGACTCTGTTGATATGGTGTTTTACATTAATTGATTTGTGAATATTGAACTATCCCTGCATTTCTCAGATGAATCCCACTTGGTCATGGTGTATTATCCTCATGATAATTTGTTGCACTGTGTTTGCTAGTATTTTATTGAAAATTTTTCCATCTATATTCATTAGGGAAATTGCCCTGTAGTTCTCCTTTTTGGTTAGGTCTTCCTCTGGTTTTAGAATCAGGGTTAATACTTGCCTCCAGGAATGAGTTGGGAAGAATTCCTTCCCTTTCAATTTCATTAAAGAGTTTGCGAAGAATTTGCTTTAAATCTCCTCTAAATTTCTTGGAGAATTCAGCAGTGAATCCATCAGGGCCTTGGCTTTTCTTCAGTGGTACTTTTTAAAAATTACATTTCCAGTTTTTCTGGATAATATTGAGTTTTTTAGGATTTTTATATCTTCTTCATTCAGGTTTGGTAATTCATATGTATCTAGAAATCTGTCCATTTCCTCTGTGTTTTTCATTCTATGAGAGTAAAGATATTCAAAGTAGGCATTGACGATCTTCTGAATGATCTACAGCATCTGTAGTGATTTCATCTCTTTCATTCCATGTTGCATGAATTTCAGTTTTTCTTTCCTTTTCATGGTAAGCTTGGCTAGTGGTTTACCAATTTTATTTATTCTTTAAAAGAACCAATTCATTAATTCTTTTTATTGTCTTCTTAGTTTCCATTGTTTTCATTTCTGCTCTGATCCTTATAGTTTCCTGCCTTCTTTGGGCTTTGGGCTTGACTTGCTCTTCTTTTTATAGAAGGTTGAGGTGCAGCATAAGATTGTTCATTTGTGCTCGTTTTGTTTTCCCTGATGTGGGAATTCAGCACTATTAATTTCCCTCTGAGGACTGCTTTCATTGTGTCCCGCAGGTCCCTGTAAGTTGTGTTTGCATTTTTGTTTGATTGTACATATTGTTTAATTTCTTCTTTAATTTCATCTGTGACTCATTGGTTGTTTCAGAGGGTGTTATTTAATTTCCATGAGTTCATGGAGTTTTTAGAATTTCTTTTGTCATTAATTTCCAATTTCATTGCACTATGGTCCAGTAGTATGCATAGGGTAATTTCAATTCATTTGCATTTACTTAAGCATATTCTATGTGCTATTATATGGTCTATTTTTGAGAGCATCCCATGTGCAGCTGAGTGTGTATTCTGATGTTGGGTGGAACACTCTGTAAAGGTCTATTAAGACCATTTGTTCACAAATTTCGTTAAGTTCTGTTATTTCTTTGCTGATTTTTTGTCTAGTTGATCTGTCTCTTTGTGACAATGGGGTGTTAAGTTCCTCTGTTATAATTGTGCTACTGCTTATTTCATTTTTAATGTCTGTTAAAATTTGTCTTATATAGTTGGGTTCTCCTGTATTTGGTGCATAGATATTTATGATTCTTATCTGTTCCTCTTGAAGTTTTCCCCTAACAAGTACGTAGTGGCCACCCTTATCTCTTTTGATATTTCTTGGCTTGACGTTCACATTGTCTGCAGACAGAATAGCTATACCCGCTTTTTTCTGGGCTCCTGTCACATGGAGTATTGTTTTCCATCCTTTGATTTTCAGTCTATGAATTTCCTTTTAAGTTAAATATGTTTCTTGTATATAGCATATAGTTGGATTTTGTTTCTTGATCCACTGTGCCAGTCTGCTTCTTTTCATTGGTGAATTGAGACTGTTTACATTGATCATTATACTGATATGTATTGGCTTATCTTTGTCATGTTATTTTCCTGTTGTTCATTCCTCCTTTTCCCCTCTGTTTAATTGCTTGCTCTGCTTGGTATTTACTTCCTATTGTTGTTCTTGAAATTGTGGTCATTTTTATCTGTTTCTAGAATATCTTTTAGTACTCTTTGTAGGGTTGGTTTTTTCACTCATGAATTTCTTCTGTTGTTTATTGTGGAAACATTTTGTTTCTCCATTAATTTTCAAATATGTACTCACAGGGTACGTCAATCTGGGTTAAAAGTTGTTTTCTTTCAGTAGCTGAAGTACTTCACTCCAACCTCTTCTTGACTTGATGGTTAATGTTGAGAAATCTGCCGTGATTCTGATGTGCTTTCCTTTGTAGATGATCTGTTTCTTTTCTATAACAATTTTCAATATTCTGTTCTTTTGCTGCCTTTCTGGGATCTTGATCATCATATATCTGGGTGTACATTTATTTTGGTTGTGGCTAATTGGAGTTCTATATGCCTCACTTAAGTGTATGTCTAATTCTTTCCCATGCCTGGGAAATTTTCTGCTATTACTCCAGCAGTCATTTTTGTCATTTGTCTTGATGCTTGATGTGTTTTTGACACTTATTAATCTCATATTGTTTTTCTTTGCTTTGTGTTGCACCTGTTGAATTCTTATTTCCTGGTTCCTTGTTTTTAAGAGATCTTTCCTGTCACTATCATTATCTGCAATGCTGTCTTCAAGGTCTGTAAGTCTATCTTCAGCTTTGTTCAAGCGGTTTTTTCAGCTTTTAAGGGAATTTTTAATTTCCTGGATATCTATTTGAATCTGTTTCATGAATTCTAATTCTTTCCTATATTGTTCATTCCAGGTTTCCATCATTTTTGTATGTTCCTCTATTTTCTTATCTTTGTCTTTTTTAGATGTGCTGAGCAATTCCTTCATTATTGTAATCATTTCTTTTTTTTTACCTAGAGAATATTTCTGATCTGATGTCTTCTATGGCCTGATGGAGTTATTTCTTTACTTCAATTGGTGTCATTTCACAAATTCCTGGTGTATGACTTCCAAGTTCTTCTGCGTTGGTATCTCCTGGACTTTTTCTGGGTGGCATGGAGGTCTGAGATTGCATTTTGCTCCTTCATTTTGTCATTTTAAAAAATCTGGTGGTTCCCTGGAGCCCAGCCTCAATCCCATGGTGGTGTGGGAGTAACAGGTCAAGGACCCAAAGGTTCCTGATGCTCAACATCGCTCCCATGGTTATGTGTGGTGTTGAGGTGCAGTTGCTAATGCTCCCAAACCTTTAAGGGGCTTAGTTGGGTCTCATGCCAGTGGGGGAGGGCTCAGTATGCAGTCACTGAGGTTTCAGAAGCTGTGCAGGGATCAGCTTGGTTCCTATGCATGATTCACAAAGCTGTCCAGGGTTAAGCCCCACTTTTGCGAGGGGGTGTGTGGGCAAGTCACGGTCACTTAGGTTCTTGAAGCTATCCAGTGTTCAGCCCAGCCTCCACAGGGGTGCTGTGTTGGGTCACCAAAGCTCCAGAAGCCAGCCCATTTCCCTTGCTGGTGGGTGACGGTTAAGGGCACAGTCACCAAGGCTTCTGAAGCTGTCTGGTGTTCAGCTTGGCTTCCATGATATCTGTAGGGTTTTATACTATCCATTTTCAATTATCTATCTTGAAAGGTATCTTCTACAGATAAGGGGAGACTACTATATTTACAAATTACCAATTTAGTAAAACATCATTTTAAAACAAGGAATGTAGGACCAGAGAAATTCAGGCACATGTCTCAGTGGTCATTGCTCATTTCTGACAGAGTCAAGATTTGAATTGGCCCAGTGTACTTTCCCCCCAAATCCCTCCCAATCATCCTGGCCAAATGTCAATATAGTGTTTTTAAAACCTGAAGCAGGTAGGCATTTTCCCTAGGATCAGTGACCCAAATCAGTCTGAACTACTTGCTTTATCATTTCTGATGAACCAAAACACATTCTGAACAAATAGTACATCTAAGTGGATATGTAGTTTCTCAGTTGGGAACCTCTCTTTTCATTTTCACCATTCCTGTAATTACAAGATCCTCTCCCTACCTAATTCCTCACCTCAGTGGTTTTGTGAGCTTTCAAGGCATAGAAAATGTGCCTACAAACAAATCACCAATTTTATTACTATTCTGATATTCTTCATCAAGACTGCTGGGCTCACGCTCTTCTCAAAAATGAATTCATGGACACTGATGATGCACTATTACTACTGGGTACTGCTATTCTTCCTTGACGATCTGGTGTGGAGTGGATAGAAAATCTCTTTTTTCCATCATCTTCTGAATGGCAGCTATTTGTCCTCTAATCCCTGCTTCTATGCAAGTGATCTGGAACCCTTTATAAGGCACTGACATTTATCCAATAGTGGATGCTCAATAGGGACATAAATTTTAAAAATTGATTCAATGTGATATTCAAAATAACTATAATCCACTGATCACTGTAAACAGATAACCAGATCAAGCTTGCTGTACCAGATTTTTTGTTTTGTTTTATTCTGTCTCAGAAGGTCCCTTGATTGCATAAACAAAAAGGGATTACTGGCAGATCCGTATTGGGCCCACAAACATGCCTAGACAGTCTCAATTCTCTGTAGTGACTCAGTATAAACTCAAATTTATAGTGCCACTATTTTGTAAAATGTGATTTCCACAATTAAGGTCCCTTTCTAGGCCATCAGGCTAGTATTAAATAGCTATTATTTTTTCCTAGCCACTTCCCAGCAGTGCCAAGTGTGCCAGCTATTCTTTTTGAAGATTTTGTTTTGTTTTCTTTTTTTCCGGTACTGGGAATCAAACGCACAACCTCACGCTTGCGAGGCGGGCACTGTGCCACTGAGCTAAATCCCCAGCCCCCTTTTTGAAGATTTTTGTAGGTATATGTTTGCAGTAGATAATTACATTCATTATAGGGAATTGGTACATGTACATAACACATCTCAATTATTTTTCTGTCCTCCTCCACCCTCATTTAATTTTTTCCCTTTTTCCAACCTCAAATTTGTTTATTAATTTTAGAAGTCCTTATCAAGTTACTTATCATAAACACAGATTAACAGCCAGACCAACAGGCCAAAAACATAAAATATATAAGACAATTATACTAAATCAAGGTACACTTTTAGACACATTAGCCATGGTGGATTAGAATAACTTTTTATTCTCTGCCTTCCCATATTGTCTGTCTTTTATTTTGTACTTTATTTATATATTTGGTTCTTCGTATAAGAAAACATACAATATTTCAGCTTGTTCTGTGTATGTGATTTTCTTCCCTTAACAT
Organism: Chinchilla lanigera; assembly: GCF_000276665.1. Taxonomy (NCBI): domain Eukaryota; kingdom Metazoa; phylum Chordata; class Mammalia; order Rodentia; family Chinchillidae; genus Chinchilla; species Chinchilla lanigera. The sequence goes on from NW_004955519.1 coordinate 3,457,601, forward strand.
GATGGTCTGAAGGTGTATCCATTTTCTTATAAATGTCTTAACTTTATTTTTTATGGCACAGTAGTACTCCACTGTGTATAAATACCACATTGTCATTATATATTCATCTGTTGATGAACATATAGGCTTTTTCTAAGATTTAACTAATATGAACTATGCTGCTATAAACATGAGTATGCATATATCACTAAAATATGTCTTTAACTCTTCCAGAAAAATAACCTAGAAGGGGAATATGTGGGTCAAATGGAATTTCTACCTGTAAATTTTTAAGGAATCTCTATACTGATTTCCATATATTTGTACAATTTTACACTCCCACCAAAAATCAAGAAGGGTCCTTTTTTCCTTGTAGTGTCTCTGAAATTTTTTATTCTTTGATTTCTTGAGATGGCCAGTTTTTCTAGAGTGAAATGGAATCTCAGTGTTGTTTTAATTTGCATTTCCTAAATGGCCAGATATGTAGAACCTTTTTTTAATGGATTTATTGGCCATTTGTACTTCTTCATCTGAGAGGTGTCTGTGTATTAAGGTGTATCCATTTTGGATTGGGTCTTTAAATGTGGGGGCATATTTTTTTCTATATCTAGTCTAGATATTAGTCCTTTGTCTGAGGAGTAGCTGGCAAAAATTTTTCTCATTCTATAGATTGTCTCTTCACTCTGTTGTTGTTTTCCTTTGCTGTGCACAAGCTTTTTAAATTTGATTTTGTCCTATTTATTGATTCTTGATATTATTTTTAGTGAAACTGAGATTCTATTCAGAATGTCTTTGCCTGTGCCTATCTCTTGAAGTGCTTTACCTATTTTGTCTTCCAACAAGTTAATCTATGTTTTAATATTTAGATATTTAATCCATTTTGATTTTAGGTTAGTGCATGCTGAGAGATATGGGTGTAGATTTAGTCTTCTGCATGTGCATAGCCAGTTTTATCAGCAGCATGTATTAAAAAAAATTTCTTACAAGATAAGGGTTTGGTCCTTTGTTAAAAATAGGTAGCTAAGTGTGCCTGGAATTGTTTCTACATCCTTCATTCTATTCCTTTGACCCATAAATCTGTTTTTCTCACAGTGCCATACTGTTCTTTTCACTATAGCTTTGTAGTATAACTTGAATTCTAGGAGTGTGATATCCCCTACCTCCTCTTGTTGCCCAGAATTGCTTTTGCTGTTCTAGGTGTCTTCTAGTTACATATAAATTTAAAATTGCTTTCCCTAGTTCTGTGAGGAGTGCTATTGTTAAGTGTTATTGGAAGTACAGCCATTTTGACTATATTGATTCTGGTTATCCAGAAGCAGGAGACACATTTCCATTTTATGATATTTTCTTTTATCTTCTTTTGTCAGAGTACTGTAGTTTTCATTATAGAGGTCTTTCATGTCATTTGTTAGGTTAATTTGTAAACATTTCATTTTTCTTGATTCTATTGTGAAAGGTATTTTCCTAATTTCTGTCTCAGTGAGTTTGTTATTAGTGTACATCTATGCTGTTGATTTTTGAGTGTTGACTTTGTATCCTGCTATGCTACTGAATTTTTTTTATTAACTCTAGGAGTCTTTTAGTAGATTTTTTTGGGGGTTTTCTATATACATTATCATGTCATCTTCAAGTAATGGTAATTTAACTTCTTCCTTTTCTATTATATTTCTTTATTTCTTTCTCTTGTGTAATTGCTCTGACCGATATTTTGAGAGCTATATTGAACAGGCACGATGATAGCAGATAGAGGGACAGTTTTAAACTTCTATTTAGTATGATGTTGGTTGTTGGTTTGTTAGAGATGGATTTTATCATATTGAGATAAAGACCTCCTATTTCTATTTTATGAGGATTTTTATCCTGAATGCAAGTTGGATTTTACTGAATACTTTTTCTGCATCTATTGAGATGATTATGTGATTTTTTTTCCCTGATTCAGTGTATGTGATGCATTAAATTTATTCATCTGCATATGTTGAACCATCCTTGCATCAGTGGAATCAATCCTATATGATTATGATATATGATCATTTTGATGATTCGCTGCATTCTGTTTTCCAGTATCTCACTGAGTATTTTTGCATCTATGTTCATTAAAAAGATTGGCCTGTTGTTCTCTTTTTGGGCGGGTCCTTTTAAGGTTTTGGAATCAGGATGATGCTTGCTTCCATGAATGAGTTTTGCAGTGTTCCTTCCCTTCTCAGTTTTTTGAAAAGTTAAAGAAATATTGGTATTATATCTCTAAAGTTCTTATAGAGTTTTGCAATGAATCAGTAGAGACCTGGGCTTTTCTTATTTGGTAGTTGTGTTATTTTAACATCTTCAATTTCATTGAGTAATACTGGATCACTAAAGAGTTTTATATCCTTTTCACTAAGCTTTGGTATTTTATATGTATCTAGGAATTTATTTACTTCCTATGAATTTTCCATTTTAGGAAAACATGTTCTCAAAGTAGTTACTGATAATCTGGATTTCAGCAGAATCCATTGTGATTTCACTTTTTTCATTTCTAATTGCATTGATTTTTGTCTTTTATTTCCTTATTTTAGTAAGATTAGCTAAGGGCTTGTCTATTTTGTTTATTCTTTCAAAGAACTAACTCTTTAATTCACTTATTTGATTTTTTTTTGTCTCAATTTCATTAGTTTTTGTTCTGATCTTTATCATTTCCTTCCTCAATACTAGCTTTAGATTTGGATTGTTATTGTTTTTCTAGGGCCTTAAGGTGCATCATTAGGTTACTTATTTGACCTTTCTTTGTTCTTTTTTACTTTTTGAGACAAGGTCTTGCTCTGCAATTCAAGCTGGTCTTAAACTTGCTATATAGCCTGGGCTTGCCTTGAACTCTCAGCGATCCTCCTGCTTCATTGTCTTCAGGGCTGTGATTACAGGCGTGCAGCACCACGTTCTGTGCTTTGTTTGCCCTGCACTTTGTTTTTTTCATGTGGGCATTTACTAGTATAAATTTTCCTCCTAGGACTGCTTTCATTGTGTCTCATAGGTTTCTGGATGCTGTACTGGTATTATTGTTTGTGGAAACTGTTGAATTTCTTCTTTAATTTTGTCTGTGAGTTACACATGGATTATTCCAGATGATATTGTTTAATTTTTTATGTTTGCGTAGTTTCTGTGTTTTTCTGAGGATTTGTTTCTAGTTTCATAGCACTGTGATCTGATAATATGCATGAAATAATTTCAATTCTTTTGCAGTTACTTAAGCATGCTTTATGGGCTAGAATGTAGTCACTTGAAACTCCCTTACTTATGTGCATGTTTATTTTTTCCATATATTTTGGATGTCTTTTAATTTTATTTCTGAGGTTTTTTTTTATACCTTTTGTGTTGTCTTGTGATGTTTCCCTTTTCCAATTACTTGTAGTCTTCTTTGCATCATCTCACAGCTGTTGGTTCCATTTGTTAATGTTCTCTTGTTTCTTTTAATTTGTCTTGGTGTAGATGACATTTGAAAGAATCATTGTCTTCTACTTTTGAAATGCTATCCTTACATTGGTCACTTCTGCTCTCCATAATTTCAATATAATTTTTAATCTTGTGGATTCTTGATTGAAACTTTTTCATGGACTCTGATTCTTTGCTAAACTGATCATTTATGTTTTGTATTTATTTGATTAGATTACCCACCCTTAATTAATGTCTTCTGAAATCTTGGGGATCATTTTGGTTATTACTTTCATTACCTGTTTAGGTATATCTTCTGTGATCCTGCTGAATATGTCTTTGATCTATTTTCTAAACTCCTCTGTTATCCTTCTGAGTATTTTAGGTATGTGGCTGATGCTACACTTGGGTATCCCTTTGATTAGTTTTAGGGAATTTGGGAGGTTTTGGTGTTATTTTGTGGCTTTGTTTTCTCATGTTTCCATTGTTTTCTTTGTTTTTTAGTGCAACTTGTGGATGCTTATAATATAAAGACTTTGTTTCTAGTGTAGAGATCTGTTTAGTCACTTTTCAGTGGTGTACTTTGGGCATGGCTAACAATAGTTCTTTGACTCACCCCCAAGATCTGACCCCCTTGGTTAATTGAGAGGGGAGGATACAGTGTAATTGGCCCAGGACCAAGTTCTCTATAGTATTATTAATGTCACAAAGGTAGTTTGTGACACACAAACTACCAAAGGTAATAACACCAAAGGTAATTGGTGGCTTATGGAGAAAGAGCAACAATTTTTCAACTCTTGTAGTATCAAGCAAATCAGCTACCATACTGTTATCCAAGACAAACTGGATATTAACATACAATGAGATCCAATCATGTACCACACCTAAGCGTAGAGAAGAAATCCACAATTGTGGTGTACACATTACAATAAACCATGTATTGGCTTACAGCTACTATGTACTAAGTATGACAGCTATATTTCTGGTAATGGTAGAATAAAAATTCAACACTAATTTTATATAGTTGGCTTATTATCAACTATGTAAACTTATTTTATATAACTGACTAATAAAGCTTTATGATTATACTATTAAAAGTACAGGATTTAGGAATGGGGAAATGCAAGAGAACAAATTTGGAACCTTAAACTATATGATATAGGAAGGAGAGAGCAGTGGTCGAAAGGATACTGTTGAGAGTAGAAGGATGTTTATAGAATTAGGTAATGATAAGAGAAAATATGATGAGAATTGATAAGAAAATATGATAAGAAATTTTCTTAACAAAAGAGAAAATGAGGGAGAAAGAGAAATTATATGAAGAGTAAAAGAAAAGAGAAGATATTAAAAGAGAGAAAAGGAAAAATAAAGAAAGGAAAAAAGAATTAAGAGAAAGAGATAAGCAAGGAAGATGGTCAAAGCAAAATTCCCCAAACCTCAATAAATTGCAAAGAAGAAAAGAAGAGAGGAAAGGATAAAAAAGAGAGATCTCACCCCCCCCAATAAAACTCCAGTATGCACAAACTTACAAAAAACAATTCAAAAACAAAAAAAAAAAGAATAGAAAAATTTCTCTGTGACTTTTAACGTGTAGTTTTCTTCCAGGATCTATAATTTCGGAGCACTGTCCACATCAAGATGTGCTGCTGCTCATGCTGGTAAAGACAGAAGGCAGTTAGACCCCAGATCTGTGCTGGACACAGGCACCAGCAGGCCACAAGATTAGAGCTCCTATGCCAAGACTTTCAAATACAGAGCATCTTCAGGTGAGTCTGGCCTCTGCTCACGGGTGCAGGGCCTGTGTCCTTTAGCTCAAATCTCTCAGGTCTCCTTCCATCGTGACCATGTCTCCCTACCGTGACTGTCTCCAATGGCTGTCTCTCATCCAGTCTCTTTGGTAACGTAACACTGGGAGCCCTCAAGTGAAGCTGTCGCATGGCTGCTGAGTCCTGGGCTCAAATAGTCAACCTTTTTCCAGAATGGCATCCAACCAAGCACTGTCTCCAGGGATAGGGTGGGTGGTTGGACTACAGTCATTCACCAGCTGTTGCCTGTTAAAAGACTCAAGTGGAGCAGAATCCCAGACTCTCCCTGCAGCTCATACCACCCACCAGTCCATTCCACCAATATTTCTCCCCGTCTGGAATTCTTAGCTTTCACTTTGTCTCTGTAGATTAAGTATTTCTTTCCCATGAACCACAAGCTGGGAGCCAGAGAGAAAATGTAAATTGTCCCTTCCCTTCTCCACATTGTGTTGTGTCTCTTGAATTTCCCTATAAGTGTAAATTTCCTGTCAGGTTTTTCCTGGTTATGGGAATTTACATCTCTCTTTTTCCTCCCCAAGTTGTTATTTTCCAGTGTTTGAATTTTGAGTCTCAGAAAGGCTGAGTTGTTGTTGCTTGCTACTTTGCCAGTTTCTTTAAACTCCAGCTATTCTTATAACACTGTTTCCTGACTCACTTATTCTGAGTTCCCCTGCCCCACACTACCTGGCCAGCATTCACTGAACTGAAAGTGGAATGAGAGCAGGGGAAGATTTGGCGGTAGGAAAATTTGCAAGGACAGTAGCCGGTCTTAACTATGGGGGGTATGTTCTGAGATTTCCAGTAGATGCCTGAAACTACGGATGGTATTGGCATATGTGTGTGTGTATATGTGTGTGTGTGTGTGTGTGTGTGTGTGTGTGTGTAATGCCTTCTTCTTAACTAAGCACTTACTGCTTGTTGTGGCTGCAAATTTTGCAGTTTGAGGTGCAGTAACGAAAGTAGCACTAGTTTCTTTTCCCTTACCCATGTTTTCATGGACAGAAGATCCATTTTCACTACATATTTTAGTAACATCAGCATATATTCTTATTTAATAAATCAAGAATTGTCATCTTTTCTCGTTATACATTTTTTGTATATCCAAATGACTAACATCGTTAGTATTGCACTTCAGAGCCATTAGTGATTAAAAGAAGAGTTATTTGAACACAAGCACTGTAATGCCTTAACATCCAATAGTTCATCTGATAACTGAGAAGTATCTAAGTGATGAACAGAATGGTAGCCTATGCAAAGTGTTGGACGAAGTGATGAGTTACATTGTGGATGGGAAGGAGTGGGATAGTTCTTGATTCCATCGCACTACTCAGAGTGCATGCAATTTAAAACTTATGAACTGTTTGTTTTTTGACTTTCCATTTAATATTTTGGACAGTGTTTGGATGTGTGTAACCAAAACCATGGAAAGAAAAAGGGCAGATTACAGAGAACTACTACATAGAAAAAGAAAGGAAGAAAGCAAGCAGGGAAGTAAAGGAACAGATCTTCCAAAATGAAAGAGAAATAGAAAGTTAGATTTATAGTACTGAAGTGAAGAGATTGGGTTAGGGAAACAACATAGTGGAAGTAGAAGGGAGATTGAAAAGAAAATATTATTTACAAACAATAAAGAGTCATAGTTAGGGCTTTACCAATCTGACCCTTAGCTACATGAGACAACATGTATTAGATCATTTGTACCTTTTTCATTTTTTCTTTTATTTTTTTTTGGGGGGGGTTACCGGGAATTGAACTCAGGACCTTGCACTTGCCAGGCAGGCGCTTATGCCAATGAGCTATATCCCCAGCCATTTGCAGTTTTTCTTCTGTAAAGCATAGTAAAGTTTTTCTCCATTTCCAGGTAATAAAGAAGTTTACCCATTTTTCTTCCTTTAGTATATTCAAGACTTCAAAATGTTACTTTCAAAAATTTTTTATTAGGATATGTTTGCAGTATCAAAGTTTTATCTTTAAATCATGGATCCATTTGGAGTTGATTTGGGTGCATCCTTTAAAGTGCCAAGCCAGCTTCAGCATTTCCAAAGGGCTACAGTCCTAGTCACTTTCTTGTTGCTGAGGCACAATACTGGAAACCCACAAATGAAAGGAGGAAATGTTTAGTTTGGCTCACAGTAGAGGTTTCATTCCGTAGTCAGCGTGCTCCAAGGCAGCACAGCATGGCAGAGAGGCATAGCAGAGGAAAATGTACTTAAGTCATGACAGTTGTGAAGCAGGAGAGGCATGTCAAGGGAGGAGCAGCTGAGGGAGATAGACCCTTCCAGGCTATGCCTCCAATGATCTGCCTCCTTCTATCACACTGCAACATCACATTTAGCTGTGAACCTGTCAGTGAACGAGCCCACTGATGAGTATTTTTGCCCCAATGAGTCAATCACCTCCCCAAAGCCCCACCCATGGGCATATAAGGTTTTGGGTAAACATCTAGATACATACCACAACAGCTACCCAGTTGTCCCTATGCTACTTTTTAAAAAAGCCCAGCTTAGATTGAGTGCTTGCCTAGTATGCACAAGTCCCTAGATTCAAGCCCTAGTACTGCCAAAAAAATTTTGAAGCAAGTATGAGATGTTCCTTCTATCACATGCTAAACTTCTGCGTGTATTTCTATATTTCTGATCTAGTCAATTAAATCTGCATTTCCTGTTGAGAACAAGTTACATATTTTAAAATTATTGTGCCATTATAAATATGTTTCAATATATAGGAATATTTGTCATTCTTCACTGCTTTTAGTATTTTTCAGGATTTGTCTAGTTATTCTTGTCTATTTACTAGTTTAAATTTGCAATTAATCTGCCTAGTTCTTTTTTTTTTTTTTTCCCCTTTGGTACCAGGAAACGAAATTAGGACATTGTGCCTGCCAGGCAGCACTTGTACTGCTGAGCTATATCCTCGGCCGTAGCCTGCCTAGTTCTAGACAGAAAATGTTGGCATATTTCCGATCTCATTTAATTTGTAAAAGGTAATTTGAACTTTTAATGATATTTTTTCATACTGATGTCTGCTAATTTCTTTTACCATTATTCTATTTTTGGATATTTAAGTTGTAGGAATTTATTGTTTTTTTCAGGTCTTTATTTCCTCTCCTTCTTTCGTCTAATTGCTTCTTTCTCAGCTAACCACATGATTTGGCTAGGAGCTGTGAAACACAGAACTTACCATATCGTGGTAGTTGGTTCAGTGGCGGACTTACGCCAGGCCTGTCGGATTCTTCTCCTGGGCATCTGAATTGTGAACTTCAGAGAGTGCAGAGGTGTGACCTTTATTTGTTACTTCCTTCCCTCCTTCCCTCCCTTTGCTGAGATGTGGGACTCTCATTGAGCATTCTCTAACATGTGATCGTGGATTTTTTTTCTTCTATTTTCTTGCTTCTCTTTTTTTGGAGGAGGAATGCTACGGATGGAACCTATGGACTTGTGCATGATAAGCAGGTGCTCTGCCAGTGAACTACATCCTCAGTCTGTAGTCAGGACCTTTTTTATCTGCCCCTCCCTTTGTTCCTTCTGCATGTCAGCCAGACTGCTATATTACTACACCTTTGCTTTGTTAGCTTTTGATTCCTCTAAAAACTCCTACATCCTCCCAGGTTCTGATTCCTATAACACTACTATCATAAGAGGTATGTTCAGAGCCTTCACAGATCCTTTTCATTGCTAACCTGAAGTGTTTGTTCAGACTGTTTTCTAAGCTGCACTTTGGTGAAGGAATGCATGCATCCTAGAGCCAACTCTTCAATCATCACTAAGGTCTTTGCTTTCACAAATACATCAGATGTCTTTACAAATTGCTATATGCTGTACTGGATTTCAAAAAATGAAGGTGAATCAGTGAAAACACATTTGACTCGCTACCATACTTCCACACACTGACCTAATGATGCATTCTTTAGCTAAATTAGTTTTGCAATAACTGCTCTTCAAATGTCTGTCTTAAGAAAATTATCCAGTATTCGATTTTCATAAAGCTTTGACTTTAGGCTTAAATGTCAGGAGATTTGCTTTATTGTATTTGTATGTGTGTCTAGTATTAACTCAAAATTTTCTGGATTTTGAGGGAAGAATACACACTTGATTCATCCCCCATGTCACTTCCATGTGTACTAATTTATTTAATAGCCAAATGAATTTCTTATAAAGACTAATTTTTCCTCAGTGAAGTACTCAATAAGTTTGTTGAATAAAGAAATAAATGTATGAATATATGAATTAATTTAGAATGAATAGTGTAGAATTGATCAACGTACTAAATATTTTCAAAGTAGAAATTTTCTGAATACCAGAGAATTAAAGGAATCTGATTTATCTGTACAACAAACAATCCATTTATGTCTCTTTTGAGCAGGCTTTCTCCAGCTCAGCAGTGATGACTTTGGGCCAGATAACTCTTTGATGTGGGGGCCGTCCTATGCATTGGAAGATGTTTAGCAGCAGTCCTGGTATAGACTCACTAGTTTGCAGTAGAACTTGTCCTCAGTTATGACAACCAAAACTGTTTCTAGACATTTGCAAATTTCATGGGGATGGGGAGCAAAACAGCCCCTGCTGAGAACCACTGCTCTTAAGATCCTTTAGTTCCCTATTTCTTCTCTTCTCTCCAGCTACATGTTTAATAATGTGTAAATCATTTTTAAACGTCTTTGTATTCCTCCAGCGGCGGAGTGGACACTGCCTGATCTCTCAATTGTGTAATGTGCGTTTGCCATTTCTGCCTTTGCTTGAGGAGCTGCAGGACCTTCTATTTACAATAGACATCACTTATCTGTCATCAGCATTTTCAGGATGAATCAAGCTGTCAGGGTTTGTTATGTTGAAGCTTCTGTTTCCAACTTCAGTAAGAAAGAACAATAAAAAATGCTTTCTGACTTTCCTAATAAGAAGTTCTGTTCAACACATTAATTCAATCAAATAGATACTGAGGCATTTCATTAATAAACAATAAACTTAGCTCTCATTTTTGAGCTAACTTCTTCAACTAGAGAAGCCAACTCTTCCACTCCAGAAGTTCAGTTTGCTTCTTAAATGATGGGGCCATCCTTGCTGAACGCATCTCATGAAAGAAGCAAGTTGTTTGACTAAAATAATGGGTAGACAGTTACCTATTGTATTAGATCTCTCTTACTATGTACCAAATTACTGTACCACTCAAACTTAGCAGCTTTAAATAATAAGCATATACTAATCTCAGTTTCTTAGGGGAAGGAATTTGGGAGCAGTTTCTCCAATAGGTTGTGGTTTAGGGTCTCTCATGAAGTTGTAGTTGGGATGTCAGCTGAAGCTATAATTAGAGGATTTGACTGAATCTGAACTGGGGAAGCTGACTCACGCTCTAGGTTTCAGAAAACACACATGAAACCAAAACTCAAAATGCCCAGTTACATTTGAATTTCAGATCATTAATAAATTTGTAGTATACCTACATCCAAAGCAATATTTGCGAAATACTTGTACTAAAGTGTTTTTTTTTTTATTGTTTATTTGAAGTTTAAATTGAGCTGGAATTCTTTTCCTTAAATCTAGCCACATTATTGGCGGTAGACCTCGGAGTTCCTTGCTGCATGTGCATCTCCAAAGGGCTGTTGTAAAGACCTCATGGCATGGTGGCCAGCTTCCCTGGGAACTAGTTGCAAAAGTTATATTTCACCACTTCTGCCATGTTCTGTTCATCACATACAGCAACCCTGATAGAGTATGCGGGGATTAAACAAGGGTATGATCATTGGGTGCCACCTCGGGTGCTGAGTCCCACACCCATGTTGTAGCGTTTCAGGCTTTCTGAGAAAATCATCCCCCATTTCCAAATAGTATCCTTCTGTACAAGGCAGAACTTTTTTTAATTTTAAAGAGAGTAATAAAATAAAGAATAGCAAAATACCACAACAGTGTGTACTATAACAGCCACTGTTAATTCCTATCATTTTGTTCTGAAACCCTGTATCCACAAAGAATTTTAAGGTAAGTGCTAATGAGTTATGCCCTTTCCATCCCTTATGTGTAAGCAGAACCCGGGACTTTCTTCTAGCCAGTAGAATATGACAATGGTGATGAAATATTACTACCTTGATTGCTTTACGTTATGTGGGAAAAATGATGGAGTGTCATTTTCATAATTCTTTTACATTATGTATGAGTCCCTCTTTATTGGCACAAGTACAAGAAGTTCTTTCTTCTTGGCCTTGAAGAAACTGCCATATTGAGAGGCCTGCAAGAGCCCCTGCAATAAGGAACACAGGCAAACTCTAGGAGCATAGACTGGCCCTCAGCTGACAGCCAGCCAGGAAGCAGGGATTTAAGTCCTACCACGGCAAAGAACTGAATTTGATGAACAGCCACAACCATGTCAACTTGACAGAGAACCCTGAGCCTTTTGTAAGGAATACAGCCCTGGCTGCACCTTGATTGCAGCCCTGGGAAGTCCTGAAACAGAGGATGCAGCTGGTCTGTACCTGCATGGACTTGGGGTGCACAGAAACTCTAAAAGAATAAATTAACGTTGCTTAAAGAGGCTAAATTTGTAGTAGTTTTTACACAGCAATAGATAACTAGTGTCCTCTCCTGTCTTTTGCATTGCAAAATATTGGGGATCACATTCTACCTTTGGGGGAGTATCATTAAGTCTTTTTCCTTTCACATGCCCTCCATTGAACTTCATACACTTCCATGATGTGCCTGAAAAGATACATTAAGATCACTTTGCCAAACTTGTTTCAACCAGTAGTTGTAATTACATGCAGAGTGTTGTTATCATAGGAACACAACAGGTGACTTTGAGCACACAGCATGAAAGGCTAAAATAGTCTAAGGATTTAGGGAAGAGCTAGGAGAACTAGAACTAGCTAGGCAAAAGTGTGATGCAGAGGATGAAAGCAGATAATTTTTTTAAAATGTAAACTATTATGGTGTGACATACAGAAAACTATATAAATCCAAAGCGTGTAGGTTGACAAATTTTCACAAAATAAACACTTATACAAATATAGTCACATAAGAAGCAGAGTATTAGCTACTAACTGCCTCCTAAATCCTGTCCTGTATCACATTCCAGATAGTAACCCACCCTCTGTCTCTTCAAGGGTGAGACTATTATGATTTCTAACACCATAGGATGTACACTTTGTACACATAGTATATGTACAATGTATGTAAAATCATATCTTTGTATTTTCTATACTTGGAATACTACATAGTATGTGCTCTCTAGTTGGCTTTCCCTTCTCAATGCTATGTTTGTGAAGATTCATTCCTATTGTTGCACATAAGTATAATTGCTTTGCCTCATGACTATATAATATTCCATTTTAAGAAGATACCACACTTATTCATGTTACTGTGGATGACCTGGGTTGTTTCCCACTTGAGACATATATACAGTGGTATCATCAACATCCTGGTGCATGACTTTGTTGAACAACTATATATCTGCAGTAGATAACTAGGAGCAGAATTGGGTCATCATAAAAGGCATTCAGCCAGGGAGGGAAGTCATCTAAAAATGACCTAACATTCCAAGCTTAATTTAGACCATTCTTTGAAGTACAGGTGTTTATAAGAGACAGAATGTTAGGGCAGTGCTTAATTCCTCACTATCCTGAAAGCTACATTAGCCTTACACTTTATCCTAAGGAATCAATAAAGGATTAAAATGAAATGAAAGATCAAAATTCATTTAAAATATATTTTTCTTGGTTTAGAGAGAGAATTGAAAGGAAGCAAACCTGCCACAGCAAAACAAATTGACTACTATTAAAATAGCTGTTAACCACAAAAATCTTTGAACTTTTCAGGATTTATTGAGTCCAGTGTTGATGTTGTTTTATGAAACAGTTAGCTTGCATTTAATCATTGTCTCTTCCAGGATTGGAAGATTTAGCTGCCATTTTTCACAGAATTAATCTGGTGACCTCCTAGTTTGCTTCATTGGCTGGCATGCACACATATGGCAGTTTTGCCCTTTGAAAATACCACTGTCAAGGAAATAGGAAAAGCATGGGGGCCACCATCTAAATGGGATACCTTCTTTTGCTCCTGTTAGGTGCATGTGGTCAATACATCCTTGCCCATACACTGACACAATTCCATCTCCAGCGCCCTCTGCCCATATTCTTTCTAGGCTTTCATCTACTGACCCCTGCTTCCAAATTGTTTCATCATGCTCTCTTTATTCATCTCTATCCAGGCTAAATCATTATCCCTATACCATGTATACCTTCATAGTGCCTTTTTCTTCACTCTCTTTATAGCAAACTAGCTCTCTATTTAGGGACAGTTGCGTGTTGTTACCCACAGGGAATTAGTGCCAGGAACCCTCACTTATACCTAAATCCATAGATTCTCAAGGCCCTTCTATAAAATGGCATGGTTTATAAGCATCCTCCTGTATACTTCAGTCATTTCTAGATGACTTATAGTACTTAACACAATGCAAATGCTATGAAAAGATTTGTTATGTTGTATTGTTTAGGGAATAATGACAAGAGAAGAAAGTTTGTATATCTTTAATGCAGATGTAGCTTTTTCTGATAATTTTGATCAGTGGTTGAATCTGCAGCTGTAGACCCCATAGCTATGAAGAGTCAATTGTATATGCTTGCTCTCTCCAGCGAGGATTCTGCCTGCAATCTATTTCTTATATTTCTCTATGAATCCTCCATCATTCAGTCATTTTTCCCAGCCTTTCATGGTCTTCTTACCCATCTGTATTTATCCAGCAAATGCCAACTATTCTGAGACACTCTACCAGGCCCAGGATTTCCTTTTCATAGCTGTTATTTCTGGTTTTCTAACTCTGTCCTTTAGAGGTTATGCATTGCTTGAATTACCCTAGCCTGATGCCTCTGCTATGGTCTGAATGTGTCCCGCAAAATTCATATGTTGAAAAGTAATCACCAATGTAACAGTATTTAAGAGGTAGGACCTTTCAGCATGATTAAATCATGAGGACAAAGCCCTCATGGATGGAGTTAGAGCCCTTTTAAAAGACATGGAATGAATAAGTTAATTGCTTTCCATCTTTTCTGCTGTATGAGTTGACAGCGTTCATCCCCTTTTCCATTCCACCTTCCACCATATAAGCCTGTAGCAACAAGGTGCCACCTTGGATGCAGGAATCAGGCCCTCACCAATACTGAAACTTACAAGCATCTTGATCTGAATCCAAAAGTGAGAGAAAATAAATTTCTGATCTTTATAAGTTACCAAATATGTGGTATTTTCTTACAACAGCATAAACAGGACCAAGACAGACAATGATTGGATTCTTTGTCTGTTCTTCTTATTCTGATTCATTTTTATACTTTGAGAAACCAGTGTCTTCTTAAATTTTCTACCTATAGCCACAGTAAGGGTTTACTTTTAGAGTTTTTGAGACTATTGCTGCCTGTCCTATCAAACTTATGATGACTATAGTTCTGCAAACATTAGCCAGAGCAATTAGACAAAAGAGAGAAATAAAAGGAATAAGGATAGGAAAGGAAGAAGTGAAATTACATTATTCACAGATGACATGATACTCTACATAGAAGACCCCCAAAACTTGGCCAAAATACTTCCAGATTTAATGAACAAATTTAGTAGTGTAGCTGGATTCAAAGTCAAAACTCAAAAATAAATAACATTCCTGTACAGAAACAACAAACTCAGAGAGAGAGATATTAGGGAAACCACACTTCACAATAACATCCAAAAAAAAAAAAATGAAATACTTAGGAATCAATCTAAAAAAGGAAGTAAAAGATCTATACATTGAAAATTAGAGTATTCTGAAAAAAGAGATTGAAGAAGATTTCAGAAAATGGAAAGATATTCCTTGCTCTTGGATAGGAAGAACCAACACTGTGAAAATGGCCTTACTGCCAAAATTGTTATACAGATTTAATGTAATCTTGATCAAAATACCATTAACATACCTCACAGATCTAGAGAAAACATTCCTAAAATTCATCTGGATCCAGAAAAGACCTACAATAGCAAGTGCAATCCTGGGCAACAAAAGCACGGCAGGAGGCCTCACAATCCCTGACTGGAAACTATACTACAAAGATACTGTGATAAAATCAGCATGGTACTGGCAAGAAAAACAGATCTGAGGATGAACGGAACAGATTAGAGGATGCAGACACAACTACAAACACACTCAGCCACCTTATCTTTGACAAAGGAACCAAACATGTTTATTGGAAGGAAGATAGCCTCTTTAATAAATGGCGTTGGTAAAACTGGCAGTCTACATGCTGAGGACTAAAGCTGACCCATGTCTATCACCATCCAGTAAACTAAAGTCAAAATGGATCAAAGATCTAAATATTAAAACAGAAACGCTAAGTCTACTAGAAGAGAAAGTAGTTAGAAATCTTGAAGACGGGTAGGCAGAGAGTTCATGAGCAAAAACCAAACTGCACGGGAAATACTTCAAAGAATCAACAACTGGGATCTCATCTTATTGAAAAGTTTTTACACACCAGAAGAAATCACCAATAGAGGGAAATGAAAACCCGTGAATTAGGAAAAAGTTTTAGCCCACTGTCCCTCAGACAAAGGACTTCTATCTAGAACATATAAAGAATTTTAAATATCAGGCCCCCAAAATTCAAACAATCAAAATATGGGCATCTTAGATGAACACAAACTTGTCAGATGAAGAAATACAGATTGTAAATGAGTATATGAAAACATGTTCATTATCATTGGTCATTCAAGATATGCAAATTAAAAGAACACTGAGATTCCATCTCACCCCAAAAGAGTGGCTATGATTAAGAAATCAACCAATAACAAATGCTAGAGGGGCTGTGTAGAAAAAGGAACTCTTCTGCACTGTTGGTGGGAGTGTAGCCTGGTATAACCACTGTGGAATTAGTGTGGAGATTCCTCAAAAACTAGGATTAGCAGTCCCATTTGACGCAGCTGTTCCCCTTCTGGGTAATTTTCCAGAAGAACTGAAAATATCATATGACAGCAGTGTGTGCACCCATGTTTTTATAGCAGCACAATTTGTAATAGCTAAATCTTGGAAATAACCCAGACCCCCATCAACTGAGGAATGGATAAAAAACATGTGGTGCAATGGAGTACTACTCAGCTATAAAGAAAGATATAGTCGAGACTTTTATAGGTAAATGGATGCAACTATATACTGTACTCATAAATGAAATATATCAGACTTGCATGTGTAAACATCGTATTGTCTCCCTAGTGTAAGAAACTGAAAGAGTAATAAGATCCAAAATGTACAACAGATACCGTGAAAGGGAAATAAACTGCTCAAAAGGAAAGAACTACTGGCATGGGTGAAAAGAGAAAAGAAGGAAAGAAAATATATATATATATATATATATATATATATATATATATATATATATACACACACACACACATACATAATATAGTTAAAATAATCGTACTGCTAATTTCAAGTAGTTCATTGAAAGGAACAGTTAGTGCTTATGTTATTTGGCCAATCTTGCATGCCCATATCTGGTAATCTGAGCAACTCCTTTGAAGTAACAGTATGCAATATGATAACCGTTGTTAATTTCCTATCATCTTGTTTTGAAATTCTGTATAGTTTTTATTTTTTATCCTCTTTAAAATAAAAAAAATTTAAAAACCAAACTTATGATTACTGCTTTCAAGGGTGGTGAAACTCAGAGGCCAAATGGATCCTCTTTCCTTGGAATTGGTCAAACGAGGAATCTACCTATTGGCATTCTGAAGGCTCAGTCAGGGCATGAGTGTTACAGTCATGCCACTAATTCATTCTCTACATCCCCTACCCTGATTGTCAGGTATTCAGGGGTTAAGAATTTCTTCAGAGTTATTTTTGCTATAGTGCTCAGTTTGGGTGCCAGTCTGATCTATTTCTATCAGCACTATGCTACCAGTCCCTTGTAATCTGATAACCCCTATACACAACCGTGATCTTCTTTCCACCGTGTTTCAGATGGCTGAGGCAGAAGAATTGCTCAGAGTTCCAGGCCAGCCTAGGCTACAAAGTGGGTCCAAGGCCAGCCTGAAGTACATAGTGAAACCCTGTCTCAAAAAGACAAACAAGACAAAACAAAACAAGGCATATTTGCCTTATGCCAGCTTTTTCTCTCCACATCTTAATTCAGTCCCTCATCAATTCCATAATCATTTGCAACTTGCCTGCCTGTCACGATTCTACCTTCTCCAATTTATTTTATCTCTTGTTCTTAAATATTAATTTATGATTTTCATCTGAAAAGCCTTCTAAGATTGTCTCTATGAAAATAAAATCCAATCTCTCCTTAATGGGCCTGGACCTACTTTTTTGACTTATTTATTTATTTGTTTTTGGTTTTTTGAGATGAGGTCTCTCTGCAAAGTTTAGACTGGCCTTGAACTCTCTACGTAGCCCAGCCTGACCTCAAACTCAGCAATTTTCCTGCCTCTGCCTCCTGAGTGCTGGGAATACAGGCATCTTCCACCATGCCCAACTTTATTGTTTGAATTATTCACTTTAAACTGTAAGATTCAGTGACATTTATTATATTCACGATGTTGTATAACCACCACTATTCAGTTCCAAAACATTTTCATCACCCCAAAGGCAAATCCCATACTCATTAAGCAGTCACTCTTCATTCCTCAGAGAGGAATAGAAAAATGCATTTTCTGTCTCTGTGGATTTACTTACTCTGGATATCTCATATATATAGAATATTATGATATGTGACCCTTTGTGTCTGTTTTCTTTCACTTGGCATAATATTTCCAAGGTTCATACATACTGTAGCATGTATCAGTATTTGGTTCCTTTTCATGGATAGTTTAATAACATTCAGTTGCATATTATGATCAAAATACGTGGTTAATTTTTACACTTTTTAAACATTTTGTCCTGTATTTGCTTTATACTTTTAAAATTTTTATTAGTATATAGGTATAGTACAGAATGATTTCATTCATATTGGGGAGTTTTATATAACACATGTAGATAACACATCTTAATTCCTGTTACTTCCCCTCCCCTTCCGTCTATCTCTTGGTACCTTTCCCATTTGCTAAAGATCTATTTTCCTGTTTCCTATTATTCTTTATTTTGCTTTTCATTTTTATTTTGGGTTTCTGATATAAGTGAAACTGCAATATTTTAGTTTGTGTGTCTGACTTATTCCACTTCACATTATGGTCTCAAGTTTCATCCATTTTCCTACAAATGTGATGTTTAAATTTTAAAATTTACTATAGTAAAAGACTAGTGCCATTAGTCTCTGTCAACATATTCCTCCTCGTGTTGGAGACACGAATCTCATCATTCTTCCCACTTTCCAAAGTGGTTCTAAGAGTCCTTTGTCATGAGTGTCCTTATGATATGTGATCAAAAATTCAGTGAATGCTGCTCCTAAGTGCCATCCAGTGGAAAAGCAGAGTCAAAATGTTGCAGTATGTACTCACAAACTTTATTCACCAGACCTGACACCCTGCAACTGCTCAGTCAAAATGACCATGAAAGATAAAAATTTTGAATAAATCCTGGGTGTTGAGGCAATCATAACAGTGCAACTAAAGCTACCCAAGAAAGAGGGTTTCCAAAACTGATTCCGCAAGTGGCAAGAATGTTGGGAAAAACGTTCTGTCTTCTTGATTAGAGCAACCCTAGCAAATGTAAATTTGTAGCTCCCCGTGGTTTTAACTTGCATATCTCTAGGAATGAATGATACTGAACATCATTACATGTGCATGTTGACTATTTATATACCTCTCTGGGAGAAATGTCTATTAAAACAGTTTGCCCATTCTTTAACTAGGTTGTTTTCAATTTTTTTTTTGTGTGTGTTGTAAAAGTTCTTTATTCTGGGTATGAGACCCTTGTCAGATCAGTGATCTCAAATATTTTCTCTGTTCTCCCTTATTGTAAGTTATCTGTTCACTTTCTTGGTCTACTTTTATTAGTATATGTTTGGAGCATATAATGATCACATTCACTGCAGAAGATTGGTACAAGTACATAATACATTTCAATTCCCTTCTTCTTCCTCATTCCCTTCTTTTTCCTCCCTCCCATACCCCTTTTGTTTTTCTAGCATCAGATTCATTTATTTATCTCGTAAGACTTTATAAAGTTAACTGTCATATACACAGATTGAAAATTAGATTAATAGGCCAAAGAATGTATGAAATATGTAATAGAATTATACTATGTCAAAGTACACTTTTAGCTTCATTGTCCACACTGGATTGCAAGACCTTTTTTCTCTCTTATTTCCTGTTATCTGTCATTTATTTTGTAATAGATATATAGAATAAGTTTTTTACATAAGAGAAAATATCTGTTATTTAAATATCTGTTATCTGCTTCTGTGTCTGATTTATTTCACTTAAAATTATGGTCTTAAAGTGCATCCGCTTACCTACAAATGACTCAGATTTATCCTTTTTATGGTAGAATAGTACTCCATTGTGTATAAATACCACATTTTTATCCATTCATGTATTGATGGCCATATAGGCTGTTTCCAGGATTTAGTTGTTATGAATTGTACTGCTATAAACATGGGTACACATACGTTATGGTAGCATGATGTCCAGAGTTCTACACTATATATGATATATGATGTTAAATTTGATAGTTATTAGGCATAAATGAAGGTATATTTTAGTTACAGGTTAGTATAATTATGATATCCCTATGGAGAGTGGATCAGTACTTCAGTTGCTCAATTTTTAAAAACCCTTTCTCATCTCATACTTTGATTTTTAATCTAGCCCAGGCTGGCCTCAAACTCACAGAGATCCTCCTGCCCCAACATCTAGAGTGCTGGGATTGTAGGACTGTCTAGAAAAGTTGAATTTTAAAATTCATGCCCTTTAGGTCCAGTTCAGCCTGTGAATACCCTCTTTAAAATATTTAAGCCAACATGTACAAATCTAGAAATTTCACATCTAAGGGTAAATTTCCATATTTTCTGATAAAATGATAAATTTGGTGTCCCTGGATCTCCATTGCTGGAGATCAGCACAAAGCAGTAATGAATGAGCTGGTGCTGCTGTGTTTAAAAAGGTGTGTAGGCTCTGTTCGTTACCACAGACTTGGAGTTTCCTGTCATTGCCCCAAGAGGAGACAGATTTAGTTTCCTTTTATCATAATTCTCTCCTTGTTGTTTTTCTTACAATAAGAAACTATTACTCTGCACGCAGTTCTTTGTCATTCCGTTATTGGTGTTAATTGGATTATGGTACAGAAAGTGAACATTAGAGTTCGTTTACAGGCTCATAAATTTGACCCTTTTTGACCAATGAGAAAATAGCCAGTGGCATGCCCTTCGCTGGTCAGCTTTTGTGATCAGCCTTTTTCCCATCACTAGTGTGAAATCTTGCTTTCAGATTTTTTCAAGGCTGCAAATTTTAATGTTCTTACCTCACTTTGGGGAAACTTTTGTCTCATTTCCTTATTACTTGTATTAGTAACCTATTTTTCTCCCTTTCAAAAATGATGTGCATGATTTTTAACTATTGTTGCTAGACTGAAAAACAGCCACAAATCGTTCTACTCCTTCTATCTATGATCTATGGAAGTGATCTTCCACACTGACTCTGGCCTTGCTTGTGATTTACTTTGGCCAGTGGAACATTAACAAACATTATACAGTAAAGACTTGGAACGTGTTCATGCATTGGGGCTTGCTTTCTTGTTGAACTTGGGAGTGCTGTAATGACCAACTATGTGAATGAGCCTAGGTTAGCTTGCTGGATGATGAGAAATGCATGCTAGCTGATGCATAGTGACCAGGCTGATACTTAGCCAACTACCAGACATATGAGTAGGGTCATTCTAGACCATCCAGCCCCAGCCAAGTTGGCCCAAACTAACAGAACCATCTAAGTGACTTACTGAATAGTGAGGAGTGAGAAATCTTTGGTGTAATATATTTTTACTTTAAGCTATTAAACCTGGAATGGTTTATTATATAGCAAGAGGTAATGGACACTACATAAAGAGCATTCTACTTTAGCAAAGTGGCTTGTGTTATTAAAAATGTTAGTGCCATGCAAGAAAAGAAAGAACAAAGAACTGTTTTATGTTATAGCAGATTAAAGAGGAATGAAAATAGAATGTAAAACGTGATATTGGGTGGGAGAAATTCTTCAAGGCCATTGTTAGAGCAATGGATAAAATTGAAATGTGGATTGTAGAATATAAAAATATGGTAATATAAATTTCTTTAATTTAATAATAATAGATACATAAGAAAGTATCCTGTTCTTAAGAGACACGCACTGATATATTATGAGGTAAAGTGACATGATTTATAGTATCTATTCTCAAATAACTGAGAAAAACTAATGAGACTGCAACTGAATAGGAGAAAGAGAAAGAGAAAAAGATACAAGGAATTAGGGAGGAAGAGAGAATTATAAGCTAATTATGGCAAAATGTTAAAAAAATTCAGCAGTCCGGATAAAGCTATATGGAGTTCTTTGTACTATTCTTGTATCTTTTAAGCTTAAAAAATATTTTAAAATAAAGTAAGAGGAAAAACTTGACAGTTGAGAAAATAAAACAACGGCTGATAAAGCTTCCTGCAGCAGTTATCTAAAAATAGTATCTTAATACATTTGTTTTAGGAAGAAGCCAAAATACTGTTTTGTGCAGACATAGACCTGGAGTCTAATGATTGAAATACGAAGTAGAGAGTGCTGGAACCCTGTTCATTTCATGTTGGCTACATGTAAAGAGGAACTGAAGCCCTTTAAAGGTAGCAGGTAGTGAAAATGGTGCTTGAGAAGGGGCAGAAAATCTGGATTTTTGTCTTGTTTCTGACACAACTATGTTTATATTTTAAAATATGTTATAAAATTATCTTAGTCTCAGTTTTCTCCTTAGATTAAATGAGAAAGTAATTATAAGGCTCTTATTACTGCTAACATTTATAAAATCACTTATATGATGATAACTTCTATTGTTATAATTTTAGTGATCCTCTGTTATTTTGTGGTAATTACACATGACATATATTTGTAGGTGCCTCATTCAGTATGTAGAAGCAGAGTGCGTATAAGCTTGAGTTATTATTTGGTTGTGTGGAAGCTGGCTATATGGGGTGATATTAGTAGAGAATATATTTTGTGTAATCATAATATTTGAAGCTTCATTGGTGATCAGGGTGGTTCACCCCCTCCAAAATGTGTGCACATACACACACACACACACATACACACACTTCTCTAGAATCCCAAAATGACAAAGAAAGTAGAATCACAATGACAAATATGACAGGGTGGCATATGGAACAGAAAGACACATTATAATCTGGAAGACATGTAGTGGATTGCCTACAGGGAAGACTTGTATTTTTAGCAGCATTAAAACTTAGCCCAAATAAGAATGCCAGGGTCACTGTGAAAAAATGTCCTGGACCCTTTTATAACTGTCAGGGATTTGGGGCATATTTAGAGACCTGTTCTTCTCAAGGCTGATCACAACAGAGGCATGATTTAGAAAGTTCGTAGATATCTCTGCCTCTTGATACCTTACAGCCTTATTCTGTGTTCTTAGCATCTCTTCCCTCTTTATGGCTTGCATTTCTCCCCATGCTCCTTTTACGCACTTCCAAAGGGTGGTGGCATTTAAAAGCAATATTTAAGTACTTTGGGAAGTCTGCCAGGGGAAAAATACTATTTAAATTTTTTATTGATATACATTTACAGCTTAATACATTTCCACAAACTGAATGCACCCTGTAAGCCGAACCCTCCCCTACAAAGAGGATTACCTGCATTCCACAAACCATTTTCATGTCTACTCCCATTCAGTAGCTCCCATCATTATGACTTCTAACACCGCAGGCTAATTTTGTCTGGAACTTTATATAAATGGAACCACACATTACATGTTCTGTTGTATCTTGCTCAGTATGTGCTTATGAGATTCAGCCATGTTGGTGCTCATAGCTGTGGTTTGTTCATTTTCATTGCTGTGTTGTATTGTACGTAAGATATACCACAATCTGTTTATCCATTCTATTCTTGATGGACATGGTATATCCATTATGAAGAGTGCTGCTATGGACATTCTAGTACTTAATTTTTGGCAAAGATATGTGTTGTTTATATACTTGAGAATGCAGCTGCTGGGCCATAAGAGATGTATACTGTATGCTCAACTTCAGTAGATGCTGCAAGGCCATTGTTTCTCAAGCAGGTTTTGTGGGCCAGGCACTTGCTATGTCATCACAGTGATCTCATTATTGAACTTATGCTGCTGATGACACTGTACTTTGGAAGGGTTCAATAAATGATCCACGGCTGTTCATCATTTGGGATGGAACAGGGATTAGAATGTAATCTGCCTTGACTCCAAGGTCTTTTTTTTTTTTTTTAAATGCCCTCTCACTAGCTCCTGAGCTGTGATTTAGAACTATACAGGATTATTTCCATATGATTTAAGAGGCAATGTAAGTGGCCTTCCAAGCAATGCTGTCGTTTTTATTGGTTATGTTTCTTGTTATAAAAACCCTTGATGTGTGCATTGCCTAGAAATTCCAGCATAGGGGAAGAATGCCAAAAGTTAGAGATCTGTGTTCTTTCTGTTCCCTGATGAAGCTACATGCCCTCCAAAGACGTGGGCTCTCCTTTCATAATATTGAATTGTTGCTGGCAATCCTATCTCCCTTTTATCCAGAGGGATATATAACAAATTCTCACCATAGGAATGTGAGTGGTAGGATAGGTGCCATCTCCAGGCATAGCTAGGTGAAATCAGGTGTTTCTTTTCTCTACTGTTTCCTGTGCATTAGACAGATGTAGAGGATTTATCAGTAGTCTATTGAGTCTGTTGTGATGGTGGAGCATTGAGGGAGACTGGATCCCAAATCAGTGCTTGGAAGAAAGCAGAGCTATCTGTCAGTTATATCCTTCAAGGAACCTGTTGTGTTAAGCATCCGATTCTGGGGCTTATCTGTTACAGCAGTAATAATTTAAATACCAGGGAAATCTCCACACTTATCCTACCAGTCCTCTTGCCATCACCATTTGCATTCTGGCACTTCCTCCGTAGCACAAACTTTACTTACTTGCGTCTTTTTACTGGCAAGGATTATAGGAATTAAATGTTCTGCTTCATGGGGCCTTAGTCTGATCATCTTTGTGAATCATCTTCAGCGCCATTATTTATTGCATGAGCTGTGAAATTGTGTTGTAATTTTCCATAATTTAGCCTTTAAACCTCTTTTTCTTTGTGACAGAAGCCATTACAGAGTAAGAGAGGCTCTTTTCATAACTAACACGGAAAGCTTATTGGGACCTTTTTTTTTTTTTTTTTAAGTGTACATAGCCCTTTGTACAGCCCTCTTGCACTTTCAAACTTCAACCTTCATAGAAGCTTTGTGACAGGGCAGCCTGCTCTTATTCACTCCATTGGGTAGTTAAAGAAAATGAAGTGTGGAGAGGTAAAGTCACAGTGCTGTTGAATCCAGACTTGTGGCTCCATGCCACTATCCTTTCGGCTCCTCTATGAGACACCCATGTCTATGCCAGGAGTCAGGGAATTATCACAGACTACCAAACTAATTTTGAAAGGGTGTCACATTTGGGATTCTTTAATGTGGGTATGAGGAATCTGTAATTTAAGGAAGTCTGTCATTTCATAATAATTTTCTTAAAGTTGGCTTTTTGTGGGCTAATTGTACATATCAGTCCCCAAAGCTTTAGCTTATCATAAGGCTGTAATGTATATCTGTATTGAATGAATGCTACATAGCCATGTCTGGCAGCCTATGTGGTCATATAATGGAGAATCCAAATGTCACAAAATACAGGTAAGGGTTTCAGCACATGCTAAGTGTAAGCCTGAGCTCTATATCCACAAGGATAAGCATTTCCTTTTTTTCTTCTATTTACAGAGCATTGTGTTATTCAACTTTCCATTACCGTAACAAATACTGGAGATAAATGAACTGAAAAAGAACAAAAGAACTGGACATGGTAGTGTAAACTGATAGTAACAGCACTCTGTGAAGCTGAGGCAGGAGCACCACAATTTCAAGTCCCACCTGGCCAACTTAGTGAGACCCTGTCTTGGAATGAAAAAGGCTGGAAATATAGGTCAGTGCAAAGGCCCTGGGTTAAATCCCCAGAAGCATAGAGGACAGATTTGTTTCGGCTCAGAGTTTTAGCCGTTTCAGTCTGTGCCGTATTGGCCTCATTGTTTTGGTGGCATTATGGTGGGGATGTGTGGGAGAAGAGACCTGTTCTCCTCAAGACTGGGTAGGAAAAAGAGTGAGATAAGAAGACATCGGAGCCAGCCTTCGTGACACACACTAATCCCAGCACTCTAGAGACTAAAGCAGGACAATGGCAAATTCCAGCCCAGCCTGGGCAATTTAGTGAGAGCCTGTCTCAAAATAAAAAAGGCTGGGAATTGGGCCCTTAGTTCTATCCTCAGTACTGAAAAAAATTAGGGTCCCACATTTCCCTATGAGGGCATGCTTCCAATGACTGAAAACCTCCCCCTGGGCCCCACTTCTTAAATATTCTACCACCTCCCAGAAGAACCAAGTTGGGGACCAAACCTTCAACAGATAGGCTTTGGGAGACATTCAGGCAGGCACTTATGCCACTGAGCTATATCCCTGGCCCTTGGGGGACATTCAGTAGCCAACTGAGGTTGATGGTATGACAGAAACATCTTTGCTTCCATGAACCTTATTAAAATTTCCCCTGTGCCCCTTCAGTGGAACCAAAAACATTTGTGGCTTGTGCCCTAATTCATGAACCATTGTCTGCTCAAATAAAAGCTTTAAAATTTTAATGTGACCAAATTTATCTCTTAAAAGGAGATATAAGTGGAATTTAAAAGTCATTTCCTCACTAGGGCTAGAGTGAAGAGGTGTGAAATCAGCTTTAATTCATTCCCAGTACCGAGGATTGGGGTCCTCCTGCCCTTGCAGTCACCCTACAAGATGAATGGGGCTAGGACACAATAGCTTTGGGTTGATTTGTCACCTACTATTGCCATGCCACTTCATTAAAAGCTTGTTAAACCAGTTCCTAACGCCATTTAGAAAATTGCCTGATAGCACACTTTTAATGTTACCGTGAGAGATACCTTTTGGAACCCATTAAGAGGATCTTTTTGCCTGCTTTGATGTGTGCTGTTTAGATGCTTTGCCATCTGCAGACCCTGACATGTGAGCCCATTTTAATGATACCAAAAAGAAAAAAAAAATAAAGCTAGATTCAACCATGAGTTTCCCGAGATCAATACCATAATTACATTTTAGACCCTTCAGGTATTAATCTTCTACTTTCAGAAAAGCAATTCCATTTTCCTGGCATGGGCTCTTAGAAATAATACTGCTTGTCCATGGATCTTTTTTATTTTTTGTCCTAAGGGAGAAGGGGAGGCAGGCCTTTTCTTTTTCACCTCCTTTGCTCCTACAGCCCTTTTGTCTTTTAAATTGAATGTTTATTGATGCTCTAAAAAGGTTATACACAAAGGGCTAATGTGAAAATATTTTAGAACGTTAACAGCAAAAATAAAGGGTGTTATTAGTGCTTTCTGGCACTCCTTGCTTTCATTAGTTTATTTAATAAATATTGTGTTTGTTTTGCAAAAATAATGTTAATTATCTTGCCTGAACATTGTTATGGGCTAGTTACTGTTCTAAACACTTGATCTGAATTAACTAATTTACATTTTATTAGAATTCTGTGAAATAGGTATTATTTTCTACTTTAGGACTCTGAGACATTTTATTAGAATTCTGTGAAATAGGTATTATTTTACACTTTAGGACGCTGAGACATAGAGCTTTGAGAAAGCTCACAAAGGCTTACAGTTGATAAAAGCAGAAAGAGGATTTGATCCTATGCAGTTTCATTCCAGTACCCGAATGCTCAACCATGAAGCTGTATCTGGCTGATACATAGGTATGCCAGGAAGAGTATAAACAACTGGACCCAACTGATGCCCATCTTGGGTTGAATAGTCCCCCCGAAATTTATGTCCACCCAGAACCTCAGACAGTGACCTTATTTGGAAATACGCTCTTTGCAGATATTATTAGTCAAGTTAAGATGAGGCTGTGTAATGCATCAGTATGTGACCTCTATGGAGTCCTTATAAGGATAAGGAGATTTGGAGACTCACAGGCCTGGGGAGGGAAGATGGTCATGTGGAGATAGAGGCAGAAGGTGGAGTGATGGAGCTACAAGCCAAGGAATGCAAAGGACTACCAGCGACCACCAGAAGATAGGATAAGGCAAGGAAAAAGTCCTCCCTAGAGCCATGAGAGGAAGCACGACCCAGCTGCCACCTTGATTTCACACTTACAGCCCTAGGAAACTAATATATTACCCTTGAAACCTCATAGCATGGTAAAAGAGATAGATAAGGAAATAAGTCATTAAAAAGTGCTATGATGAGCTCTATAAGAATGAAATATTCAAAATGTTACCTAGAAGTCTTAGAGAGGAGTGTAACTGATGGAGAAAGGAGGGTAATAGCATCCATCCCATCATGATAATTTCTTTTATTGAAGAAGCAATATAAGGCTGTGCCTAAGAATATGGATTCTGCAGAAAGGCTGCCTGGGGTTGAATGTTGACTGTGACATTTATGAGCTGTGTACCCTTTGCAAGTTACTTAACCCCTTGTACTCCAGTTTAGTTATCCATAGAATTGCTTCCAGATTCCTTTGACTTTCATGGTTTTATGTAATTCTCACAGAAGCCCTGGAAAGGTGGGGTGATTCCACAAATATCGCCATCTTCTTCTTACAGATACTGCCATTAGTCACACAGTTAGTGACTACTGGGAAGGTCCACCTCAGTGACACTGGACAGATCTTTAACTGTATTATAGTTGAGTTGCCTTATCTATAAAATGATGGCAATAATGATTTTGATGATGATGATGCTGTTGATGGTGGTGGTGATGATAGTCATTATGTCGCGAAGATCTACTCCATGGCTCACCTAATAATGGGAAGCCATTATTCTCCATTTGTGAGCAGAAGCAACTGCCATCTCAAGAGAAATTGGCTGAAGCCCAGGGCTGCTGTCCTTGTGCTCACAGGATGATTTGATAGAATTTATGTGAAAGCAATCCGTGAACTGTACTCCTGTTACATCAATATTAGTTATATATAGCAGAAGTCCTCCCAGTAGCTTCCTCTATTGGCCCTGGTTATACCAATTTAAGCCTTTTTAATGTTTAAACCAGGAAAATGTTTTCCTTTCTGTATTAAGTCAAAATGAAACAATAAAAACCCAGTTACCAAGGAAGCGTGTTTAGATTGTCTCTAGGCATAGATATCTTCACTCTCAACCAGGCATTTTGATGTTTGGGTGATGGTTTAAAATTACAGTAGTTACAGTAGAGCACATAGGGAAGGACTCCATTCAAAGACAATAAGCTCTGAATGGCATCACTAGTGCAATAAAACATTAATTAAAGGTTGATGGGAAGAGAAATCAGAACTAATATTATTTAGTACCAATTAAGTGGCAGGTAGTAATCAATTTAATACTCACCTGCCATTGTAGGAGGTAGGTTTTATTATGCTTTGTACTATCTTTAGTCCTGAGGCATTAAATTGTGCCCAAGGATACTTTGCAAATAAGAGACTGGGAGAATTTGAATTTAGATACAATTCCACACACTGAGCCTTTAACATCATTTCACCTGCCTTCCAGAAAATGGGCAAATAATCATGTGGCATTAGAATAATTTAAAGGAGGTAAATTCTTTTCATAACTTTCTTTTTTTTTCTTTTTTTTTTTTTTTTTTTTTTGGTTTTTCTCCGGTACCGGGAACCGAACTCACGACCTTGCGCTTGCCAGGCAGGCGCTTTTGCCACTGAGCTAAATCCCCAGCCCCTAAAGTTTCTCTTTTTTTTTTTTTTGTTTGTTTTTTCTCCGGTACCGGGAACCGAACTCACGACCTTGGCGCTTGTCAGGCAGGCGCTTTGCCGCTGAGCTAAATCCCCAGCCCCCATAACTTTCTCTACCCAAAATATATGGGGAAATAGAGTTTAGAGGATTTGGGTTCTGAGTCCAAAGATATATTAACATGCTGTGTGATATGGGACATGCCGCTTTAACTTTCTAGGTACCAGTAAAGTATGATATTTATAATCAGGTAATAGTTAAGTATCACATTTGGATTGAAATTGTCCGTTAAAAGTCATCTTAAAGTTGGAACTATGCAAAAAAGATTCCAGATGCTCTTTCAGTGTACTACTGGGCTTGACATTGTTTTGGCTAGGCTGTTTTGTTCCTCTGTAAAGGCGGAGATGAATTTGAAAAATTTTGTGCAATAGAAATGCAAGTGATTTCTGTGTAAAGATCAAATAATCCTAAAGGTTGCTCTTTCCAGGTGAGGGAGACATCAGTAGCTTTACGTGGAACCTAGGGAACCTACCCTAACTTTGCTTATAAATAGCTAGTATCTCAAGCGCTCTTTGGACTGATTTTAATATTATTTTTTATTAATTCGTAAGCTAAATACTATTTTTGACATTTGTTAATTTTGTATTTGAGAATTATGATCTTATCCTTTTGAAACATTTAAGAGTATTTAGATAAAAATATCAAGTCTATAACCTTTTCTGAAATATCTGCCTCTGCTTCCTGCAGGTGAACTAAAAGTTGAGACTTTTTCCTGCTGCTTTGGAATCGTACGAGAGTGTCAGTGGAAACAGAGGGGTTTACTGTTCTAGTTTAAGGAATGATCCTGATGATTAAGGGAAACTAAGTTGCCACTAGATAACGATGATAAGGAGGATTACACGTAGAATGCAGGAGATCCTCCAGAGTACCTTTTAGAACTCCCACATCTTAGAATGCCCATGTCTTCTGATAAAAGTCCTCGGGAAAGGACAGCAATTTAGCACAGGCATGGCTGCTTATATCCCATACCCTCGATGATCTGTAGAATCAGGCATTTTCTGAACATATCTTTGAAAATTTTACTCTACTGCAATTCCGTCATTTTTACAGACTCAAACCTACTTAAGTTTTGACAGCAATTTTCATCCATTTGGGTAATAATAATTTCCTCAGGTCTATCTAAACCTTCAGCTTGCTAATAAATATGAAATATTCAATTATTAACTGAATAAATACTACATTGATTAAACATCTACGAAATGCCATGTATAAGTCTAAATCCTGCAAACGCAACCATAAACCAATTTCCACTTTCAACCTGGAGAAAGAGAGACAGACAGACAGATAGACCGACACAGCAATGCCAGCTGTCAGAAAGTGAAAAATACAAGACAGAAACTGGAAATAGAGCATAATGGTTGGTGGGTACTAGTTCATACAAAGTGGTGAGAGAAGGCTTCTCTGATAAGAAGGCATTTGAGTATAGGCCTGAGTTAAATGAGTGACTAAGCTCTGTATGTATCTAGTGCAAGGATTGGCAGAGTACTGTTTGCAAGCCAAATCTGGTCTGCGGCCTGCTTTTGTAAGCAAAGCTTTATTTGATCACTGATTCATCTATTTGTTTATATATTGTCTATGACTACATGTTGCTACAATAGTGTGGTTGAAGAATAGTAGTAAAGACTGTATGGCCTATTAAGCTTAAACCATTTGCTGTCTAGCTCTTTACAGGAAAATTTTGCCAACCCCTACTCTAGGGACATAGAAAGTGCCACGGCAAATACAAGGTGCCTATGGAAGAAGTGTGCTTAGCATGTTTATACATTGCTAAGTTGGCCAGTGTGACGGAGAGAGAAGGGATAAGAAGGCACATTAGGTGGACAGGACAGATTTTGTGGCCACAGTAAGGTATCTGGCTTATTCTCTGAGTAAGATGGGGAGCCACTGGAGTTTAAAGCAGAGTGACCCGATCTGACAAGGTATTTTATGTCTGCTATCGTCCCTTTATTCTCTCTGTTTCACTACCCTGCCCCTAAATATTTCTCCTCAGGAAGTAGGTGTAGCTGAAGAAATGATTATCCATTGAATTTGTTAATCTCCTGGTTAGTTTTGCTCTTTGCTGGCAAAGGGTCTTCTTACCCGTGGTCCCATCATGTTTGAAGAACAGGAGCCTTCAGTGATGCTTCAGTCCATGTGTGGACTGATCAAGCTGTCCATTCCGTGAGCAGCCTGGACCCTACCATAAGAAGGCCAGTGCCGCGTCGACTTCAGAAAGAATACCCCAAGCCTTTGCTGTCTCCTCTTATTTATGGATCATTTGTGCCAGAGTGGTAATGTATTTCCTAAATGCTGGCTCATAGTCAAGAAACAACGAATACATACTGCCTTCATCTTTGGGGAAATATTTTACTTGTTATTTTTAAAATACATTTGCAGCAGAATAGGAAGAGTGCGTCTTTTCTCATGTTGCAACATGGGAGGCGAAGTGAAGGTCATTTCACTTCTTCAAAATTGAAATGAACACTTTTGAAATTGAATTCTATCAGTCATTTTTTCAGCTCCATTATCTTTTGAACCATAGAGTCACACGTTATTGAATCTCTTTGCAGATGTTCTTAATACTATATTCAAAAGTTTGAGCTATATATCTTAAACATTTCACATATAAATATTCTATTGTATGCCATCTTTCTCAATTTGTTTTGTCATCTGAGGATGAGTCAATGCTACTGTGACTTTTTACTTTCTAGGCTTTTCTTTGCTTACACAGCGTAGATATAGTGAAAGTATACAGCCTGAGAAGTTTAGAAACAAATTTTGCTGGATGTTTAACCTCTAATGTGGTAGATGAGTTTTGTAAAGGCATTTAGCTCTTAAGGCTTCTGCTTATTGATCAAAGGGTTAAAACTGACTTTCTCATCATCTGGCCACTTTAGAATCAAACACTATGGTAGACATTAAACATGTTGATGTTCTGAAAGCAGTATGAGGTTGTCATAAAATCTTTAGTCCTATTTTGTGATGTATAAAGAATATATACTGTTTGAATCACTCCAGTTATACCTTTCATAAGAAAAAAAACTACACTTTAGAATCAAACACTATGGTAGACATTAAACATGTTGATATTCTGAAAGCAGTATGAGGTTGTCATACAATCTTTCGTCCTATTTTGTGATTTATGAAGAATATATACTGTTTGGATCACTCCAATTATACCTTTCACAAGAAAAAAACCTAAATTGATGAAAGTAAGAAAAAGTTTAAAGCTGAGGTTGAACGATTTAAAAGGAGTATATCTGGCAGACATATGATTTAGATTCATCCAGCAAATTGGCTTCAGGTTTAGACTAGGCAATGCATAATCCTAAATAAAAAATAAAATTCTGAGTAGATTTCTCAAAGCTGTGAATCATACGATACAGAATTTTATGCTGTGGTTTGGTTAGAACCCTGTTACTTGATATTAATGGAGTAAGTGAAATGTAAAATGATATTCATTTAATCTTTATTGGAAATTTTGCTTTCAGAATTTGGCAGTTCTGTTCAGTGGCATAGATGAGGTGCTTAACGCTAACACTGTTTGGGAGATTTTTAAAAATCCACAGCTGGTCTGATTTGTAGTGTCTCTTTAGGGCCAAGGTATTTGAGAATTCCATAGTCTCAAGCATAAGCAATTTTGATGTGTTCTTAAAGCCAAATGGTAGAAATCGAAAAACATTTAAAAAATAAATCCCCCAGTAATCCATTGTCTGAAAAATGGTGGCAGTAGATGGTTACCTTGTGGGATTTCTGTATCGGGGTAAACTTACATGAATTCATTAGTAGGCACAGCATAGGCTCCTTTGCCAATGTTTTCCTAGAGGTGGTAGTAGTACTTGATGGGCATTTAAGCTTTGGTAGACATTGTGGAGTACCCATGAAAATATAAGAGTAAATACGATCCAAAGGTACAGTAGATACTGTGAAAGGGAAAGAAACTTCTCAAAAACAACAACTGCGATGGGGAAAGGAGAAAAGAAAGAAAGGAAGGGAAAATATATACATGCACAAGGTAGCTAAGGTAATTGTACTACTAATTTGTATTAGTTCATTGAAAGGAACGGTTAGGGCTTATATTGTTTGATCAATTTTGCATGCCTATATCTGATAATCTGAGCAACTAC
This sequence comes from Chinchilla lanigera, assembly GCF_000276665.1. Lineage (NCBI taxonomy): Eukaryota > Metazoa > Chordata > Mammalia > Rodentia > Chinchillidae > Chinchilla > Chinchilla lanigera. Next base: position 3,490,823 of record NW_004955519.1, read on the forward strand.
CTTGAAGATAACAATATGCTCTATAATAACCATTGTTAATTTCCTATCATCTTGTTTTAAAATTCTGTATCATTTTTACTGTTTTCTTTCTCTTTACAATAAAACACCTAATGAAAACAGGCAGCAAGTCCTCTTCTTCAAGCCATGATTTTACTCTTGGACTATTTTCCTTCAAATTTCCTATTGTGAAAGAAAACTTTTCTAAATAAAATCTCTAATAATATTTCAGAGGAATTCTCTTTCTCTAGCACATGTGATGTGTAAATATCTTCCATTAGATTTTATCTTATTTTTATAACCCAAATTGATGCATTTACAAAGTCATTTCACTGGAGGTAGAGTTAAGCAGTTGGTAGATGTGTTTTGCTATTTTGTTTAGGGGAGACTGCGCTGCCTCCAAAATTATATGGTATACACATTGACTAAATATGACCATTTACTTTAGGATTTTCTCCCAAAAGTGCTTTTCCACTCTGCCATATGCAGTATCAGGGTTCTTCTTAGGACACTTCCACAGCTAGACCCATGTTGAGATGGCATTTTAGCCTCAATTTTACTGCTTTGCAGAGTGAGTAAAAGAATTGAGACACCACTTCTTGGGACAGCAGTGAGCAATAAGACAGAAACAGTGTTTTAGGAATGATGCAAAAAGAATTCCATTAAACTTGCCAAGGCAAGACTTTCTAAAGCTTTTGTTTAGAAGATAACCAACACTATTCAGGATAATTATTCTATTATTATCTATTATGTATTGAGAATTTGTTATATGTTGGGTATGATGCTACTGGCTTTGCCTTCATTTTTCTAAGATACTCCTCCTAAAACTATAAAACAGGAATTGTTCAGAGAAGTCCGGTACGTTATCCAAGATCATACTGTTGATAGGTGGCTGAACTAGTATCTGTCTCCAAAATTCATACTTCTAAACATTTTATAATATTTTTCTCCATTAAAATTACTTAAATTACCTCAATATTTGTGTAGGGTTAGTAGGTCATAACCATTGACTTACGAATCCACATCCTCCTGAGAATACTACGATGTATATCTTTAGCTAAGGAAAATTTACAAGGGTTAAGTTAAGTTACCTCTATTCCACTGGGGTTTTCAGTATTTTTTTCATCTGGGAGCTCCATTGCCAGCAAAATTACAATGGGCATCTGGACCAGTTGATTTTGTAAGTTTCTTTTCACCTTAAGATTTTACTGATCCTCAGTGCTGTTGGAACTTTTCCATGTCTCATATAAAGTACTTGGTTTTAGATCCTGCTCACAATGGCTATTACTTCTACTACTTTTAGATTTCTGTAATGAGACTAGCATAGCTTTTCTTTCTTAATGTGATTGCTATAGCAATCAATAACAAAAAAGCTGAATAGGAGTCTCAAGGAAATTTATGAAGACGACCAGATGCAAAAATACAAGCTATCATTGTCATCTAAAAGATTTACATTTAAGGACAAAAATGAAGACTCTTATGAAGTTTGTGGCACACTTAACTTTATTGAAATTGAACAAATGTTTTTTTTTAAATAACCCCTTTTACAGCACATGTAAAATTTAATTATTTCCTTATATTTTTACAGATTGTATTTTATCTGAGTAAGCAAAAATACGTCTTTTTTTTCTTACTTAAAACATGTAGCCAGAATTTAAACCACGTAGCTCTGGGACCAAAAAGGCAACAGGTTATGAAAATCACAGTACAATTTTAAAATTCCTTAAGTTAATCAAGGATATTTAAAATGATATTCACTTAGATTGACAGTAGAAATAATGTCAAACATTAGGACTAGAAGTTACATCTACAATGAGAGCAGAAATGGGAAGTTTAAGCTAATCTGAGCTACACCATTCAGGACACACCATCTCCATAAATACTGCTGCCGAATGGCTGCAATGGTTAAGTCACACGTGGGCACTTCAAGTCACACATAAACAGCAAAAAAATTTCTGTATGTGTATATATATATATATATATATGTATATATATATACACAGAGAGAGTGAGAGATAGACTGCACTAATTTGGATCTAAAATAAAATGCGCATCTATTTTACGAGGATATATTATCAAATAACTACACAATACACAATTTAACCCCAAAATTACATCTAGGAAAGAAAAATAATATTAAAGTGCACACCTACATAGACAGTAAAGTAGAAATCTGTTCTTTGTTGTTTTTTGTCATTTTTGGATAAGTAGAAATACTTCACGACCCACGAAAGGATTCCTTGGGTGAAACACTAGTTACAGACATTGTAAGGAACATAGCTTAGGAGGCTTTTTTTTAAAAACGAGGCAGCATTTTCCTGAAAAAGTTTGGTCCTCAACTCACTATAGACTAGTCACTACAATCAGATGGTAAGCTTTTTCAGGGTGTGCGTGTGTGTGTGTGTGTGTGTGTGTGTGTGTGTGTGTGTGTGTTTTAAGCTTACTTTTCAGTACCAGAATTAGTCAAAACCAAACCAAACCAAACCAAACCAAAAGATAGTCAGCCCTTGAGAACTTGACCCTGCATGTCATGTCTGATTGATGTGTCATCTTAAAGGACAATGCTACAGACTATAGATGGAGATTATGCTCATGTGATTCTGCAACATCTTACTTTTGTGCAAACAGTTTTCATCATTGCCCACGTAACTTTTTCATGTAGGTGCCAAGAAGCCCACCCCCATGGTCCTCCCTCCCCCCTCCCTCAGGCTTTTCCTCTGTCAAAGTGATAGAAAGACAACTTCACTGTGTATTTACAAGCACAACACTTAGGCGAGAAGGTCCCAGCATCTGTAGGGCACATCTACTTCTTGTGGACATCTTCATGCCGAATGATCTTGTATGTGATCCAGTAAAAGATGTTGAATATGAGGAAGGCCAATGGGAAGGCAGCTCGAGATATTGTGTCAATCCTTTTTGCCCGGTCCACGAACTTCTTCTTGATGGCATCTGCATCTTTGGGGGGTTGCGGAAGTGGGTTGGCAGGTGTGGCCTTGACAGCGGTTCCATCTTTCACTTGGAGGCAGTGACCCATCCCATAACCACTGAAGTTAAAACGACTTTCACGAGTCACGTCTTCTTCCTGGGAGAATAAAGACAGAGGAAGCAGAAGTTGATTGTCAGTCAAGTTCAATGGAAGGTGCTTAAAATTCTTCAGAAGTAAAAAGATAAATCACAGTTAATTGTTAGTGTAGGAGGCTTTTGGAATGGGAAGTCTCTTTTCAAGTTCATCCCAGTTGTTCATAGAACAAATATAGTTCGTTAACTTCTCAGCATGAGAAACTAAAGATAAGAATAATGACTCTGTGGTCATTTTAATTAATTACCAAACATGAACACTATGCCGTATTTTAGTATTGACCTCCCTGAAATCCAGTTTATTCATCCGTAGATTTGAGTAGATTGTTTTACAGGTAGTTCTCCAAATTCCAATATTACATTGCACATCAATGAAGAGGATTATTCATTTGTTTGTTCATTCATTTACTCATGAAAAAAATTTACTGAGCCTCTCCTCTGAACCTGGCTCTGAATTAGGAAAAAAACCTTTTAGTATCATGGCCCATCTACAGCCCAGCTTGTCCATTAATTTTGGCTGTAATATTAATGTTAGATCTAAGATGAACCCCTCACATGCTCCAGTTCATTTCAGTTATATAGCAGAGATTACACATTCATTATTTGATGTGAATATTTCTACCATTGCCAGTTTTTCCTGTGCTGGCTTTTAAAAATTATTTTTCTTTGAAAGAGAATTTAAAAATCAAAAATGAAAACAAAGCAACAGAAAACAATAAAAATGATACAGAATTTTAAAATGAGATGATAGAAAATTAACAATGATTGTTATATTGGGTATTGTTATTGTCAGAGTAGTTGTTCACATTACCAGCTATAGGCATGCAAGATTTATCAAACAATTAAGCATTAACTGTTCCTTTCAATAAATGAATGGATATTAGCCGTACAGTTTTCTTAGCTATCTTGTGTGTGTGTATATATATATATTTTTTTCCTTCCTTCTTTTCTCCTTTCCCCATCCCAGTTGTTCTTTCCTTTTAAAAAAAGATAAACATAACAATGAAACCAAGTTTCAAAACAGGTTATTAGGACAGTTACAGCAGTTGATCCATTGTGTATTGTTGCCTTCCTAGTTGTCATTCAGAGTAGAAGGTATAGACATGATATCTTGTCTATACAATAGTAATGCAAAACTTTTCCATATTCATCAGTGAAGTAAATCAGACCCATATATGTAAACATCGTATTGTCTCACTAGTGTGAAAAAACAAGTAAATAAGATCCAAAATGTACAATAAATATTATAAATTGGGAAGAAACTGTTCAAAAGAAAAGACAAACTGTGATGGGAAAAGGGGAAATGAAGAAAGGAAAAAAAGGAAAAAATATATGTATGCACAAGATAGTTAAGAGTGTGATGTAGCTAGTTTTTCTTATAGTCCAGGGTTGATTTTTTTTTTTTGACCTATTGAAAAATCATTAACTATTCTCAATGGTTGTTGTAGGAAACACATAATAATAAACATACATTATGAAATAGGATAGGAACATTACAAACTTAACACAGTTATGGATAGATTAGTAGGAAAATATCAATGGCTGCTGTAATACGTGGTGGTATCTTCAAAGTGGTTTCTCAGGAAGACAGAGATATGCAAGAAGGATCTAATAAGTAGTTACAGCCTAAGGGTTGTCAAAAATAGCATATTACCTCCTCACCAGTGACTCCTTTCACTGAGGTATGATGGCTGGAAGGAAGGCCAGGCAGGGTTGATTTTTTTAACATTGAAATTTTGGCCAGTGAATCATCTCTACCACATTTAAGCATGTGCCATTTCAGCTGATGTCAGCAATATTTTGTTTTGATTATTTACTAATTAGATAAAAGACTGAAAAATATATTTATTTCTTGGTGTAAAGACCAAATAGCCTTAGAGACAAACATACAGGACCTGGGTGTGTGATTGAGTCAAAAGAGGGAATGAAATAGTGGGGTTGAAAAGCTGAGATTGAAATGAACTACTTAATACTAACTTAGCCCTAAATAGCCATTGATTGGATCATCTTCTTTTATAAGTAGATTACTGCCTTTCACAGTACAGTGCAACCCCTGCTGTATTCTTTTTTTTTTTTATCTTTAAAATAAAAGGAGGAAAACATTAACAGACAGACAACCTTTTACAAAATAGCAAAAGAACAGTGCAGACAATACAGTTACAAACAAAGTGGTAGGAAATTAACAATGCTTGTTGTGTTACATATTGATATCGTCAAAGTGGTTTCTCATGAAAACAGATAGAGACATGCAATACTGATCAATCAAGGACTCATTGACAGTTTCTTTCAGCAAGGAAATACAAGACAGTAGAACAGCCATGTTAACTATTTATCTTATAAGATAACAGCAATGGTTATAAATAGTTAGAGGCCTTCAAGGACAAAGGGCAGGTTCACTGCTGGGCCCCAACTCTGGTCCTGTTTACCCACTGAAAGTGTAGTATGTACTCTTCTTTACTCCATCGCTCTTTCAAACAGTCCTGTCAGCTTTAATAACCAGATGCATTATTACAGCCAGGATGGCTTTGGGATAGTGTCTCCAAGAATAAACTTGATGAGGAAATAAAACTACTGGGGATCATTGCAGAGGGAGAGGACAATCAAGCTCTTGGGCCCTTAATCTGTTACTCATTAAAAGCATGATTTGTCTTCCCTCAGAGGTAGAGGAAGCAGAGACTTAAAGTTGCTTTTGCTAAAGCAAAACAAAACAAAATGAAACAAAACAAAACACAAAGCAAAATTGCACTTGGGTCTACAGATTCACAGTGGGTAAGTAAAAGCTGAATAAAATTTCACATCTCTGTCTTCATTTTGTATTTGTCCCCTCTCACCCAACTTTGAGACTAGGATATTAAGATAAGCAGTTAGCATGAACATTCAACTACCTGAGTTTATGACATTTTGCTCCAGAACCTCTGGAAAAGTGCCTATAAGTCTCCAGTCATTGCATTAAACCTACAGACACTGTGAATTCTAGCAGTGTCTCCGTAAGACTGAGACTAACAGGAACAGTCATCTCTGGATACTGAATTACCCCTCAAACCCTAAGGATTTCTCAGAGCTGTAACACAAGAACTGAGAGATTAATGAACTAGACTCTAGCCCAAAGCAGCATCCTATATAACTGATCTCGTTTTCTTTGTTAACGGCCCAGTTTGATTTTCTTTGACAGCACTGTGCCCCCTTCAGCCTAAGCCAGTCTTTTCCATTTTTATCTTATTTTCCAATTAAAGTTTTTGTTTATAAATCTGTGCTGTCCTCTTTGTTTTAATTTCCATTATTATTGAAGCAAGGACCTGGGCTACCTGTGTGACAGTTTTGTTTCCCATAATACAAGAAAACTTTGTATGAATTGTATTTCATCAGTGTTCACTGCATGTTGGTAGTTAACATTGATGACATACAATTCACAAAAGCCATACTAAATAGAGAACTTTTAGTATAATATGAATCAGAGTTTAACTGTAACCCAAAAGATGTAGAAAGGACAAACTGTACCTTGAGTATTGAAATGAGTTTTATAAGGTCAACAGAAGATCCTAAGATAGGTAAGGAAGAAGAGTTATTTTAGTTAATTAAACTTCATTGAGTATAAACTTGGAAGTGAGAGAGCTCATGGCTTAAAAAGAAGTGCAAGGATTTCAGAATGGTTTGATTAGATTATAGTATATGTGCTCAGATGAGTGACTGCATGACCCTGAAGGCGGACAGATTGGCTTCCATATGACTCATTTAGCTAGATTAGTAACAAGGTGCCACTACCTTCTGTGGAAAGTACATGCAGCCTGCAAATGAAAAAGAAAGTTCAAGAGTCCTTGGGGCCCTTGGTTTATCAACATTGTCACTGTGACACAGTATCTCTGGTGAGGGTAACTGTCTTAGTTACTTTTCTCTCATTACTGAGACAAAATACCTGATGCCCAAAATTAAGGAAGGAAAGGTTTATTTAGCTCAGTTTGTGGAGGTTTCAGTCCATACTCAACTGGCTCCAAGGCAGACTGGCACATGGAAAAGGGCAACAGTTCATGGCGGTGGAAACCAGCAAAAGTAACAAGAGTAAAAGGGGAAGGAGCAGTAGCAGAGAGCAAGCCTCTTTCCCTCCCTTATATTGTATGGCAGCTACCCACCTTAGGGTGGGTGTAACACTCACACCCATAATTCCAGCACTGGACCACGAGTCAATCCCAAACTCTAGAAGTCTGCCCCATGACTGAATGAGGCTTTGGGAGGACATCTAGACACAAACCATAACAGTAACCTTAAACATGACTGAATATTGAACTGCAACTTGGCAATGACTTGGAATTTGAGCTGGTGGGATACCAGGTGTGAATAATTTCTAAACACTCCTTGTCACTCTGCCATGTAGATCTGTTCTCTAGGAAAATCGGGCTAGAAAACAGAAGGCTCATTTCCTTAATACATCAGTAATTCTTATTAATGAATGCATCTAGTGTAACCAATAAAAAGCATTCATTATATTCTTTAATCAACCATTTATAGTCACAAAATTCAGACCAAAACTTGTAAAAAACAGCTGTGAGATTACTACATTATAAAGCTATGCCTGAAGTAGTTTTATTTATGTGGCATTGTCCTGCACAAGTTGGTTCAAGGCACTCCATCTCATTTCTTAATAAAAAGTAATAATGGATTTTTCCTTCAGCAATTAATTGTGGAGTGTTGACTCTAGGATAAGAATTGTGCCAGATTCTGGGCGACAGTGTGTGAAGTTGGAGAATGGCTCTATCTGCATGGAATTTTCAGAATTCAGTGGAAGAAGCTAACCTAAAGGCTAAAATTATGTCAGGAAGCTGGCAAAGAATATTCAGTCTGACATTTGGGTATTTCATGCATGCAGGTATGTAAACTCATGTATGAAGTCTTAAATTAGACTCAGATTCAAATATTGTCTTTCTTTTCCTTAAAATGTAAATGATGTGTTAAGTTTCAAATAGGGGAAGTTTTTAAAAATGTGCAATTAACAGGAATAGTAATCATTATAATATCTTCGTAACCATTTCAATACTTATTTAGTAATTACCAAGAAAAGAAGCACACTGGTGGTGAGGAGAAGGATACTTGATTTCACTTGGGTTATAGACAGTCTCGAACTTTCTAATTACTATAAATTGGTAATTAGGTTCCAACCAGTGTGTAAGTAAAGTAGAAATAGTATCAGTTTCTTTAGCAAAGACAGATCTCCACTGGCCGATAAGCTCCACTGACCCTAAGCAAACTACTTTCAGGGACTTCATACTAAAAATGCCAGGGGTGTCCTAGAGCTGTGGGTTTCAGCTTTGGTTGGTGGAGACATTTAAAACTATATGTATGTTGGTCCTTTCACCCAGCCCGTTTCAGGCCAACTGAATCAGAATCAGGGAGAGAATTAAAGATCTATATTTTTTTAAAAATCCAGTGATCCTAATATACAAGGTTGGAAACTAGTGGCCTTGATGACTTCATTTTTTATTTTTTTATTTTTCTCTAAAATGCAAACCTATTCTATGTCATTCAGTCTAAAATTACTTTCTAAATGGAGACAATCCCTCAAAATATATTTCTCTTGCTGCCTACATTTATTGTGCATTTTTTCCTTTCCTTGGTGTAGAATCTTGCAAATTGCTGTTCTCACCTTTAAAAACACTAGAAACTTACGATTAAATATATAGTTCACTGCTTGAGTGAAACAAAATTCTTTTAAACTGAGCATCTAGTGGATTAGAAAAGGTCATTAGTTAGTAACCTGTTTTTAGCACATAAGACAAAAGTAACCCTAAATATACACATTCACGTTTCTTTCCAGACTGACTCATGCATTTAATTTCTATAGCCTTTTCCCACGTACTGTTATTGGACAACTGAGGAGATTTAACTCATTCAGTTAACTACCAGAGCTAAATAGAAAGATGCCACATGCACACTGTCATGTAAACTGTGTATATTTAATAAATGTTTACTGAACGATGAACAAAATAATTTTAAGAGGACTCCCTCAATACTGGAAAATACTGTCCTTATTCATCAACAGTACTTCAAATTATGCTTCTAAGCATAGTTACAGTTAATTAAATCAATTCTTTAAAATTCTCCACTACAAAAGTAAATCTGTTGTAGGTAGAAATTGTCCATTTAATTTTTGAAGATGGAGGAGGTATGAATGCTAGTTTAAGGGTCTTATTGTTTACCATTATGACTCATTGAACACCTTTTAAATATGCAAGTTCAAATTATCCACATTAACAGGTATGCTTTTGATTCAGAAAACATAGCTACAACAAATGTGAGCTTTTTATGTTACATTGAATGTCTAATCGCCTTTCTAGCAGGTTAAGAACAAAATGCACTAGTACTGTGGTAAGATTCCCATGTAAGTGCGAAATGGAGATGAGCCTGAGGAAACTCAAGCTTGGGTAAACTGAAGCTAAAATAAAGAGAAACCTGAAAGCACAGTTTAGTTGAGCATATTCACAGGAAGAGTCAGACTCTGCTAATAAGGAAAGAATTTTAGGCACATATTCTCCATTTTTCTAATTAGCTAGGAAACCAATTAGTTTAATATTGCTGCTTACCTACCATCCTTGATAACTGACCAGTAAACACTTCTAGCTGACCCTGTTTCATCATTCTCTGATTAAATGCAGTAGAAAATGAGCCATTTTGCCAGTTTTAGTACATGCCAATTTCTGAATTGGATGGCACTCTGCAATTTATTTGAAATTTATTATTCATTTTTTATTTATTTTATGCATCAGTTTGACTTATAAAATGTAGTCACTGTTTTGTTAGGAATAACTTTTGTCTATATGTGAAATTGAATTTAAAGATCACCAGAATTGCATTTTAGGGAATTGTTTGTTATAATACAAGGATTTCAACATAATGAAAGAACATGGTACTTATACAGTCAAATGTTTTAGTGGAAATCATATCTCTGATTTTTCTTTTATTCTGGAGAGAGGAGGAAATAAAGGATTCTTAAAAAACGAGGGTAGGAGAAATTCTTTCTGTTGCATCTGTCACCCAATTCTTTGATTGGACTTAGTCTCCCTCGAATTGGAACAGGAAATTGCTCAGTTGGAACTGAAGTTCATAGTGAGCTTCAATCAATGCGAGGATGTAATGGAGTCTCCAGCCTTCCTTAGGAAACAGTGTGAGGCCAAACATAGTGAGATTCCAATGAAAAACTCCCCCAAAGTGAATGATGGCTGAATGATGCTTAATTGTAAACCTGGCTGCTTTTATCACCTGGATGCAGAGAACAGGGAAGGTCTTTGGAAATTCTCCTCAATTCTTGGGCTCTCAATTTCTTCCTCCTTATCAGAGGAGGAAGATATGAACAATAAATGGATATCATTTATTGATTATGACCATGTGCCATGCATTTACAATCACACTTAAATCTATTACCAAACCAACCTGGCAAGTCATATGATTCCTAGGGAAACAGACCAATGCAGGGTATATGATTTTGCAAAGTTATATTGCTAATACAGTAAATGTTGAATCTGAGATTCAAATCTGGGTCTGTCTGATTCCAAGCTTACCTGATTCCAAAAACACTAGGAGTCTTTGATCTATGTGAAATTTCGCCCCTATCAAATGCATAATGGCTTCCACTCAAGATCATGTATTAAGAGTCTTAATGAGATTTGCAGAACAAAGTTGAAATGAAGAACAGCAAATACATCCTGTTGCTTAATGACATGTGGTGAAATGAATTAAGATGTTAGTCATTTTGAGCAGGTTATGAAAAGCAGATTTTCTCCAAGAAAATCATATCAACAGATCATCTCTTTTTCAAGGGAAGACACTGTTATCATTGATTGTGGAAGAAGGAATTTCTGGGATTCATTTCTTGAGCACTTGCCATTTCTTTACTCATATTTAAAATAAATATTTATTGAGCACCTATTAGCTGTGGTAGAGATACAGCAGTGAACAGGAAGAAAAAAATCTTTGCGTTTTTGATGCTTATATTCTAGTGAAGAAAGTGGTAATGAGCAAATAAATTACATATGCACATATGGCCAAACACACTTGCATATACACACATGCACATTTCTAAACTGGGTTACAAGTTGTCAAGGTTAACTCCATTTTCAACCACCAGCTGGGTGATGATGCCACTCAACAAGAAAGAAGACACTAAAAGAAGATCACATTAGGTTGTGGAAGATAAAGTGTTTGAGGTATCCCCTGATACATTCAAATGGAAACTTGGGGTATGTGATTGTAAACATAGTCTGAAACTCAGGTGAAAAATCTCACCTGGAGGCATAGACTTAGATATATATTAACTTATTACTGGCCATTTTTTTCCACCCAAAACTATTTATAAGACATGCACAAAAAATAATGAAGGTAATTTATGCAAAAAATAAACCACTGACCAAGCCATCTAAAATTGTACTTTTAAATACTCATTGAGTTCTTCTCAGATATGGAAATATTTGCAAATAATTGTGAATTCCAAATAAATTCCTGTTCTGATGCTGATGATCAGCTGATATTCAGCTCAGTAGGCTAAAGCAAATTTTATAGAATAGCTGTGATGTGGGTCTTCAGGTGGGACCACCCCACACATATATCCCAGAGGGCCTTCTCAAAATGGCCATGTGGATGGCAAGTGGTATGTCATTGTTATGGCTTGTGCTAGATGTCCTCCCAAAGCGTCATGCCCATCCTAGGTGGGGAGTTTCAAAGGTGGGTGATTAGGGTGTGTGAATGTGGATAAGAATGTGATGCTGGGATTAATGATGTGATGCTGGGATTAAGGACTCCCCACCCTGCATATGAATGTCACCAATCAATACGCTTACATGCTCTATGGGATATAAAAGGGCAAAAAGAAGGCAGCTCTTTCTGCCTGCTGTTGTCACTACTGCTTGCTACTTTACTGTCTCCTGCACTCTTTCTCCTCTGTGATGCCCCTCTGCCGTGCCACCTTGCCTTGGAGCCAGCTGACTATGCACTGAAACATCTACAGATTGTTAGCTGAAATAAACCTTTCTTCCCTTAACTTTGAGTGTTGAATATTTTGTCTCAGCAACAAGAAAAATAACTAAGACAGTTGTCAAAAAAAAAAGAGGAAAAACAATTCACAATTCCTTTTTTGTGTGTGCCCATGTGGAAGTCACACTGTGTTTGCAAAAGAGGACAACAGTGTCTTCCATCCTATGTGTTTTTCCTATCATGTACCATTGACACTCTTCCCACTGAGACATGGGGTCTGTCTCCCCTCCTCTTGTCTTGCTCCTAATGAGCAGAGTATAGTGAAAATGGCATTAAGTAACTTATGAAGCTAGATGATAATAATGATGAAGCTTCAACCTGGTTTGCTGGAACTTGTAAATCATGAGCTGCACACATCACTCGTCTGGCTGCCCTGAGGTGCTGTAAAAACCCAAGTCAGCCCATGTAGAGAGAGCAACTTCAGGTGGACTGAGACTATAACTGAAGGGAAGATGTCTTGCCAGCTCTAAAGTGTTCCAATTTTGTTTACTGTCTGACTGCACCCAGTGGAGAGACCCTGAGGTGGAACAACTCAGCTGAAATCTTCCCAAATTCTTTATGTACAGAAACCATGATAGACAATGATCTTATCATTGTTTTTCTAAGCCACTGTGATTTTGGATGATTTATCAAGCTGTAATAGACAGATTCATAGATAATTGATTGTGTACCAAAATCCTAAATGTTGTAGTATTGTCTCTGGGACCAGGAAATAGTCAAAACCTGGAATGGTCTCAAGGAGCTATCTGGAAGGTTTGGAGGAGAGAGAGGCAATAGTTATGCAAAGCTTCAGGATGGTAGAAAGTTTATTAACACTGTTTCCTATGGAAATTAAAAATATACATAATTAATCTGATGATCTATTTAAGGAGATTTCCAGGCAATCTACTGGGGTTGTTGTTTAGCTTTTAGCTACTGATAAACTGAAGCAGGATGCAGAAAAACTAACAAACAAGCTATTAAATTCCAAGTACAAGCTTCAGTAAAGGTGAAAAATCCAGAATAAGTCATTCTCAGCCTGAAAAGGCTCATTCTTTCAAATAAGAATGAATCTCAGGATAATGCCCATGTGCGTGAAGAGACTGTAAGAGTGTTTGTTCAGACCTGAAAAATATCTAAAGTATCAACTCATAAACTCTTCCAGAGGGGCATGATCATCGGAGCATGTTTGGCTGATCCTCTCCTTTAAAAAAATAAATTTCTAAGAATATTAAGGGTTTTATACCAGATCAGCCTTACAGGGAGCCTAAAATAATTAATCTTTTTTTTTCTTGGTACCGGGAATCAATGTGAGGACCTTGCTCTTGCTAAGCAGGTGCTTATGCCCCTGAGCTATAACCTCAGCCCACAGGGAGCCTAAAATAAAGGAAGACTTATCTCTCTTTTTAATTGACAAAACTAATTGTATATATTTATGGAGTACAGTGTGATGTTTAATATGTCTCACTGAAGAATGATTAAACCAAGCTAATTAACCTATCAATCATTTCACACACTATCATTTTAAAATAAGAACATTTAAAATTTTCTTTTAGTAACTCTGAAATATACATCATTTTATTTCTTTTTATATTAGTGTATGTTTAAAATACATATTAATTACATTCAAATTGAGAATTTCATACATATACATATTGTATCTTGATCACTTTTACCCCCACATCTCCCCTCTCCTCTCCTTCTTTTCCCAGATCCCTTTCTGATTTCTACCTCCCTGTTTCTTAACATGTTTCTTTAATTTGTTCTTTGAATTAGTCACAAATGGTTAAATATTACATGCTTCCTTTAATAATAGAAACTCAAAATATATATAATTCACTTAGTATTATTGTCTAAAGATCCATCCATTTTCCTACAAATAACTCAAAATGATCTTCCTTTATGGCTGAGTAGCACTCCATTTTGTATGTATGCCACATTTTCTTTATCTATTCACCTATTGATAGGCATATAGGCTGCTTCCATGATTTAGCTCTTGTAAGTTGTGCTGCTGGGTAGGTATGGATCACTATACTATGGTATCTTTAACTTTTTCAGGAAGATACACAGAAGAGGTATGCTGGCTCAAATAGAATTTCTATTTTTGGTTTTATAAAGAACCTTCCTATTTAATTCCAAAGTGATTATACAAGTTTACATTCACACCAGTGGTGTAGAAGGGTTTCTTTTGTCTCAACATTCTCACTAGTATTTGTTGGTTTTTGAATCCTTGATGATCATTCTTAATGGAGTGAAGTAGAGTCTCAGTGTTATTTTAATTTGCATTTCTCTAATGGCCAAAAGTGCTGAATATTTTTACGTACTTATATGCCACTTTTATTTCTTCTGAGACATATGTATTCATTTCAGTTGTCCCTTTTTTGATTGGGTCTTTTACTTTCGCGAGTCTTTTTTTTTGTTGTTGTTCTTTCTATATTCTGGGTATTAGTCTGCTGTCTGAGGAGTAGCTGGTAAAGATTTTTTGCCATTCATAGGTTGTTGCTTCACTTTTCATTTTCTTTGCTTTGCAGAAGCTTTTCAATATAATCCCATTTGTTGATTCCTGGTATTATTTCTTGTGTGATTGGTGTTCTGTTCAAGAAGTCATTGCCTATATCTTCAAGAGTTTTACCAATTTTTTCTTCCAGCAGATTCAGTATTTCTCGTTTTATATCTGGGTCTTTGGAAAAGTTTGGTTTGATTTTAGTACACAGTAAAAGATATAGGTCTAGAGTCAATCTTCTGCATGTGGATAACCAGTTTTCCTAGCACCATTGTTAAAAGATGCTTTCTTCCAGTGTGTATTATTAGCTCCACTCTTGAAAATTAGATGGATGAGGGTGCTTGGGGTTGTTTTTACATCTTATATTTTGTTCCATCGGTCGGTATGTCTATTTTATGCCAATACCATGCTGTTTTTACTATTGTAGCTTTGTAGTATAATTTGAAGTCTGAAATTGAAATACTTCCTCCCAGTTTGCCCAGGATTGCTTTGCTCTTCTGAGTCTTCTCATTCCATATACCTTTTAGAATTATTTTTTTCTAGTTCTATGAAAAAAGTTGACGATATTTTGATGGGGATTACATTAAACCTGCATATCATATTTTTGTAATATGGACATTTTGACAATATTAGTTCTACCTACCTAAGAACAGGGCATGTCTTTCCATTTTCTAAAGTCCATTTCAGTACCTTTTTTCAAAGCAATATAGTTTTCATTATAGAGGTTTCTCACTTTCTTAGTTATGTTAATTCCTAGATAATTCAATTTTTGAAGCTATCATAAATGGGATTCATTACCGGATTTCTTTCTCAGCAGCTTCATTCTTAGTGTTTGGGAATACTATTGATTTTTGTGCATTTATTTTGCATCTTGCCACTTTGCCAAATTTATTTATTAGTTTTAAGAGTCTTTTGGTGGAGGTTTTTTTTTTTTGGCATCCTTTATGTAAAGGATTATTTCATTTGAAAATAAGGATATTTTGACATCTTTTCCTATTAGAATCCCTTTTACTTTTTTCTCTTGTCTAATTGCTCTGGCTGGTGTTTTGAGTATTATATTGAAAAAGAATGGTTAAGAATTTATACTGCTAGTTTCTCTTAGTTCATTGAAAAGAAAGATTTGTGCTAATATTCTTTGTACAATATCTCATGCCTATGTCTTGTACTCTGAGTAATTACTCTGAAGATAACAATATGTAATTACTAATTATTATTACTCTCCTATTATCTTGTTCTGAAATTGTGTTTTATTTTTTTCTTTTTAAAATTAGAAAAAGAATAGACACCTTTGTTTTGTTCCTAGGTTTAGTGGGAATGCTTTCAGTTTTTCCCCATTTAATATGATGTTGTCAGGGGGTTTGTCATAAATGACTTTTATCATTTTAAGAGTCCTTCTATATCAATTATCTTCAAGCTTTTAATCATACATAGAAGTTAGATTTTGTCAAAGGCTTTTTCTGCCTCTATTGAAATGATCATATGATTTTTATTCTTACTTTTATTTATGTGATATATTACATTATTGATTTACACATATAAACAATCTTTGCATCCCTGGAATGAAACCAACTTGGTTGTGATATATGATATTTTTATTTATTTGTTATATTCTTTGTGCAAGTATCTTGTTTAGTACTTTTCTATCTATGTTCATTAAGGAAATTAGTTTCCTTAGTTCATTTTGAAAATCCTTGTCTGGTTTTGGTATCAATGTAATGCTAGCTTCATGGAATGAATTTAACAGTGTTTCTTCCTTTTTAATTTTAGGAAAGTGTTTAAAGAATACTGATGTTGAGTTTTTTGTGAAGTTATTTTAAAATTTAGAGGTGAATTCATGCGGTCTTGGGATTTTCTTAGTTGGTAGATTTTTTTTATTACTGGTTCATTCTCCTTGCTTGTTATGGTAATGTCCAGGGTTTTAATATCTTCTTGGTTCAGCTTTGGTAATTCACATGTGTCTAGGAATCTACCCATTTCTTGTAGATTTCCCAACTTATACAATACATTATTATTAATCATAGTCACTATGCTGTGTAAAATTTTACACCATGCTGTGTAAAATTTATTTTTCATGGCAATTTGAAACTGGGATTATCTTGAAGAGCTATGGGCAAAACTTTAATCCAATGAGGTGAATCACAAACTGAATACACAAGAAGCTTCTAACTGTTTTTAAGGAAATTGTATCTGCTTGGAGTCAAAGCATCAAAGACAGCAAAAAAATGAAAAGAGGTCTTTAGAACCCCCTAATCTCTTATGGTCAAGAAATAGACTAAAAATTTTTAGTTAATTGCTGGGGCTGGGGATTTAGCTCAGTGGCACAGCGCCTGCCTGGCAAGCGCGAGGTTGGGAGTTCGATTCCCGGTACTCGAAAAAAAAAAAATTAATTGCAAAGAAGGGCCACTTGTAGTGGAGACAGGACGATGACTCAAATTGCAGAGTAGGAACCAAGAAAGCACAGCTAAACTCAGGTAAATTCCAAGGGATGTATCCCCCATCAGAGACCTGCCAACATGGGCCTTTCCAGATTTTAGAATTCCTATTAAGCAGTGATTGCTTATGGGTCTCTTGTTTCTTCTATTTTTGAATGAGAAACTCCATAGCAATTACCGTATTCATATCTTCATATTGTTTGTTGGATGTGACACTTATCTAACATACAATACCTTTTCTCTTTAGTTCCTAGGGTTTTATATTGAACTGTACCCAAACCACTTAACTTGAGGCAGTGCATTTGATCTTTGATGATGAGGTCTGGGATTTTGAGGTACATATTAGTTCAATTCCTGTAATCAGTTTCACCCATGGAAGCCTTTTAAAGGTCATTAAGTATTTCTTCTTATTCAGAAAAGAACATAATAATAACAAAAACCCCTGTATTTCTACATTACTATACTTATAGGTGTACTTTTAATATTAAAGGTCTTGGGAATGAAGTTGAGTATGTTTTGAATGCAGGAGGCCAATTAATTGTGAAAAGTTCGTAGACTGGTAAGGTGTGTTTGTCAAGGATAGCTTCTACCATATCCTCCGTCCAGGTGTTTTCTTCAATATAACTTTCAAGTTCCTCCTACTGAGAATTGAGGAGGCGTGTCATCCTTCACTTTGAATCTGCACAGGCTTGTGAATGCCATAGAATGAAACTATATGGCTTCTAATGCTAGTGCAAAGAAGGTGATGTATCTCCAGTCCTTTTCACTGGTGCTCTTGTGCACGTGCACTTGGAGTCACGAGCTACCATGTGAAAGAGCCCGCCACCGTGAGGCTGCCAAGCAAGAAGAAGCCAAGCCACACGGAAAGACCACCTGTATACACTCTGACTAACAGTCCCAGTCTTAGAGTTCTCCCAATCCAGGCACCAGACATGTGAGTGAACAAGTTTACAGATGACTAACTCAGCTGCCAAGTAACCATTAGCTTTTGCGTCTTCCTAGTAGAGATCTCAAGCATCATATAGTAGAAACTGGTCATGCCCATTCTGATCTTTCCAAATTCCTGAGCATAATAAGATGTTGGCTATTTTGTGCCATTAAGGTAGAAGTGACTTATTATACACAGTACCCGGAACAGGATATTTCTGTCGTCACTGTGCCAAGTTTTACACTTTCAGTGGTTACCTATCCAAACCTGGAATTCCTGGCGGAAAGTAAGGTAAGAAATGTTACAAAAATATAGGACTGAACATGTCCCTGATTGAATGCTGGCTTTTCAGATTTAAAAGCAGAGGTAAAAATGCCAATCCAAATACACTGTTGATAGAAATTTCTCTGTAGGCTATGCCAAGTAATCTGACCAGTGGGCCTCTCTGAAATGAGCTGCATGTATCTTCTCAACCATGTGCAATATAGCATCACTGCATGAAGCTCCAACATCTACTCTTCTGTAGGAATCATACCACCAAAGTGCTAGCAGCGCTGTAATTTACTGCAATGCTGACAGGGGATATAACTCCTTTTTAAAAAATAAACATATTGACTTCACCTCAGTAATGATTCAGCAGCAGGAGACCAGTGTCATACCTGATGACGTTCTCAGGGACACCATTTCAGAGAGTCATTTGCTCATCAGTTAGTCTCTTCTCTGTTATAAAACCAATCACAAATATGCTTTCTTTTAAGATAAATATCTGAGCCATACAAAAGAGATAAATTAGTGGGTGATCTGTTTGGTACTGGATTCAGAGCTTAGTATCTACTGCATGCTCAATAAACCATTGATAAATACTTGTTGGTTACAAGGTGGATTTTCTTTTTCAAGTTTACACTTTATGGATGGACCTTCCAGTAGTTAGTAAATCCAAACTCAATTAATTTCTGATTTGGTCCATATGGTCAACCTCTTCTATGACATAAGCAGTCCATACAGTCAAATGTGCTTATAACTATATAACTCTAGTACAAAATAACCTAATGTGTGTGTGTGTATATACACACATATGTGTGTGACTATTAGAACAGACTGATAGGCAAAGATTTTGAAAGAATATGGACAAAAAATGAGGCTCTGGGGTTTATTAAATAGTTGAGTTTTTTCAACCTAAAATTATTACTGATGAATAAAACTTTGTGTGGAAGCACCTTGAGATAATAATGTTAAGGGAAAAAATCACACATACAAGCTTAAATATTTCATTGTCTCTTTTATATGAGAAGCCCAACTCTTTATAAATAAGGAGAAAAATAAAAGATAGATAATGAGAAGTAGGGCTATAGATCTTTGTCTAAGGGGAGGGGGATCAAAAGATGGAGGGAGGGGAGAGGAGTAGGAAAGGAGATGAAAAAGCAATCAGTGGGTGTTATGTACATGTGCCAGCTCCACACAAGGAATGTAAACATGTTTTAAAAATATGGACTAATAAAAATTTAATAAAAAAGAATTAAGCTCATGTATAGAACCTGATATCTGTCATTTGTTTACTTCATTCAGCAGAAAAATTGACAGAAAAAGAGGAGAATGAAATGCAGAAATAGTATCTCTTGTATATGACTAAACTTCCTTCTCTCTCCTTGATCCACTGAATGTTTCTCTGCACCCAGGGCCTCCACTTGAACTTCAGAGGACTGGTCCTCTCCAGTCACACCAAACCCATTGGCTAATTCACTCTACTTATCTATCCTCATAAATAATACTGAAGAAAGAAAATCCTATTACAAGGCAGGCGTTAGACATGGCTCTAAGTACAATGATGCGTAAGACCCATTCTTAAATGTGAGTCATATTGTTGTTTTAAAGGGGCATAGTGTACTAAGTAGTCTATCATATGCCAGCTATATACGTTAGAGTTTAGATGACCTTGAAGTCTCCGGAGTTGGTGAGAGTGCCAGAGGTAATACTGATGCGATATACAAGGCAATGTACAAATCACCCATTATACCCCTAATCTGCAAAAAGACTGTAGCTACCTATTGGGTTTATTATTTATTTATAATTTTTTCTTTTTGTTATTATTATTTTAAAAGTTTGCTTCCCAGTCACATTACAAAGTGGTCCAGGATTCTGGATTTTTATAGCTGATTTCAACTATTGTCTCCATTCCACAATGGCTGAGCTCCTGGGATGCTTTTAAGTCCTATTCCCTAGTCCTATTTCCCATGCCTGGACCCTAATAGTTATTCAATAATTGTGTGTGTGAGATAATCCTCTTAATTCAAGGGCTCAGGCAAGTAACACTTCCTGGGTTAGGGGCAGTTCTCCTTGCTGACAGTTTTCTCTTTATGAATTCAATCATTCTGAATCCTCTGGATCAGTCTTCTTCCCAAAGAGATTCTATCCCATCCCTCTCCAGATTCAATCTCCTGGATATCGCATAGGGGAAGAGGGAAACTTTGGGCTAGAATCCTAGGAGTTTGGATTAAATTCATATCTTTTCTACTTCATAGATTTGTGAGTTTGCAACAGTGCCTCAACTCCTTTGCTCTTCTGTTTCCTAATCTTTAAATGAAAAGATTGCACATTTAGCCATTTTCTCACGCTGGGACTATAATGCTGGCTAGCATGTCACCTTGAGAATAATCTCTACCTAATTGATATGTTTAAGATGTTTCTTTCCACCCAGGGAATAGACAATATGCAAATAAGATCCCTAATGTCCTCTTCCTCCCCTGTCCCCATACTTTTTATAGGTCATATTCATGGGCTTGCGTACTATGCAGTTACATAGGGCTCCGGGCTGAGAAAGGTCCTCTACTTAGTTGAATGCTTTGCTGTAGCCATCCTGAAATTCATAACAGTTTTTGAACAGGGCCTCACATTTTCATTTTGCATTAGGCCTCCCAAATCGTGGAGCCATTCCTATATTCTGCTGTAGTAGAATTGATGTCATTAGCCCACTGTTTCCATTCCCAGGTTTGATACTTTCAGTAGCTTCTCATCTCCTTACTGACTATTGAGAGGCTCCTTTATATGACATTCAAGAACCCCACATTGCATTTTATACCTACTGCTCTCCTTGCTTTCATGACCTTTCACTTTGTTAAAGTGCTTCCCTCTGCAGAGAACACCCCTAACCTCTTTTCCCCTAGTGAGATCCTTCATGTCCTTCAACACTGCACTCTGCCATCACCCTATTCAGAGTATCTTTTCCTGATCCTTAGGATGACCCAGTATGGGCCATGAATTTCTCCTTGGCTCCTTTAGGAACTGGTACTTGCCTCCACAACAGAAGTTACTGCATCTTTTTAAAATCACCCTCTTTCATGTAACTTTTTAGCACAAAGATCTAGCCTCATATATCTTGATATCTCCAGCACCTACAACAATACTTGTTTAAACCTTCCTACATTGAATATATATAAAGTAAATGCTTCTTAAACAAATGGTAGAAAAAGTCTTTCAGAATATGGAAAACCATATCCTCACCTATTTATCACGTGCTTATAAGGATTATAATTATTGACATGTTAATGGTACACATAATGAGATTCACTTTGACATTTCTCTACATGTATACATTGTGCATTGACCACCCTTTCACTATCCTTGACTCTCCCTCGCCAAGAGCCCCCTCAGTCCCTAAAAGTTCCTTTAATTTCTTTCTAAGCGCTCTCCCTGCCACCCTTCTCTGTGTCTAGTGACCACTATTCTGTTCCATATTTCTATAAGTTGAGTTACTGGTTTCCGTAAATGAGTGGGAATATGTGGTGTTTGTCTTTCTACATTAGTCCTGTTTCAGTTTAGACCTCCAGCTCTATCCATGTTGCTGCAAATGATAAGGTATCATTTTTTATGGTTGAGTAGTTTTCCATTGTGTAACTATACCACATTTTCCTTATATATTCATTATTATGTAGGTTTTAGCATATTAGGTTTAAAATTAGGGCAAACCTAAACTCAACAGTGTCACTCAAAAGCTGAGTTATTATTTGTGGTCTACATTTGAAAGAGTGTTCATGTATTTGTTGCAAGGTTAAGCTAGTAGACAGGTAGATAGTATGAAAATCAGATCCACCCTACTAGAAGAGACTGCATACTTCTTCACAAAACAAAATGGAATAGACAGACACTCCAAAATATAAGTAAATAATTTTCATTTATGTATCTATTTTCAAATAAAAATAAAAAGTTAGGTGAATGAAAAGTTAATGTATACTAGATATATATAAGTGTTTTATCACAAAGATTAGATCTTATCAGATATTATCCACAGCAAAGACTACGGAGAATTTGTATAATATTAGGGTACTTTGATTCATATGCTATTTGTTTGAGTTTGGCAAAGAAAGTAAAATCCATGTAAATCTATTTGGATATTACCAAACATCATTTGAAGTTGTTAAAGTCTAATTAGTGGAACATTATCTTTACAAATCTCTTAGAACAAATTAATATCCACACTCTGGCCCTTTGCACTATTTAGCTGTCATTACACAAGCTTCCCTTCATTGCCTTAATCACACATTATTTTTTCATGTTATTTTTAAAATGCCATCAAGGCTTGTTGTTTATGACACCCATAATGAGCAAATGTGTGGGCAAGGGAGGACAAACAGAACTCAGTGGTGGTGTGAGCAGAAACTGTGGAACCGATGTTCCACACCTTGCAAATGGCAGAAGTATACGCACAGGGGAACTAAATTGGACTAAGACTCCTAGTTATCTACCAAAATCCATTCAGTTCCCTCTTTCTTTGATAGGTCATCCTTCAATTTCGTGTCGCTTAACTGCAGCACTATCTACATTTGGGGCCAGATAATTATTTGTTGTGGGAAAAGAGCTTTGCATTTAAGGATATTTAGCTGTATCCCTATCCTCTGCTCACTATATGCCAATAGCACCTCTCTTTCCCTAGTTATGACAACCAAAAATGTCTACATTTGCCAAATATGTCCTAAAGGAGCAAAATCATCCCTACTTAAGAACCCCTGTTTAGGTCATATGTGTGGTCACATGTATACATATGGAGAGACTGAACTTTCTAGACCCTTCTGTTCCTGTGTGATGCTATGTAATATATTAACTATCAGATATTAAATCAGCTCAATATTCAAGGCAGAATTTCATCACATTTGCCACCTCCAACATGACATGTTAGTCTGAGCCAACGCATAGTAGCTCATCAGATTGATTCCTACCAGAATTATTGCAATAGTCTAATGTGGTCCTGGCTTCTAGAACCTCCCTTCAAGCAATAATGACTATTCTTGACATTGCCTATTGTAATGTGAGTCTAAGCAATCTTCAGCTCAAAACTCTCTAGTGGCTCTAATCTCACAGACTCTTGGAATGTTCTCTTTATATCTCGGAACTCGGTTCCCATGCTGTCCCTCTAGACCAGAAGAGGTCAGCAAACATGCTCCCTAAAGGACTAGATAGTAAACCTCTTAGACTTCGTAGACCATGCAATGTATGATGTCCACCTATTTTCAATATATAGCTTGAATCCAATTTTTAGAGTACAATACACACTTCACTACTTTGGACCACATCTCACCTATAGCACCATATTTGAATGGACTGGAAGTAATTGTTTAATCATTTGTGTTTCTCTCAAAATCTATAAAGCAGAAATGTTTTCACTTAATGTCAGCTGTAGTCTTAGGAAGTAGCTTAGAAATCTATAACATATTAGTCATGTTTTTATTCCTCAAGAGAGAAGCTATGGCTTACATATGGAAATTCCTTCCTAGTAGATTCTGTCAATTCTGCTCTACAGTGCTCAAAAGACACACAAAATTCGAAGAAGCATGAAGGTGAGCAGCTTCCATCTGGAGTATAAGCTGTTCGATTATTAACATCATTTGCCATCTGTTCTGGGTGCAAAGTGAACATTAATAATAGAAGGGAGATGTGATCAGCATTGAACTTGCTGCTTAACTCAAAACTGTAATAACAATAGCACTGATGACAAATTCACATGAAGCGTTTATGGGATTCTAGTGTGTATGATCCTGACTTCTAAATTTTCCAGGGCTTTTGTCATATTTCAAATTCTTTATCTGTCTGTCTCTGTCTCCCTGCCCTCCCCAGAACTACCGTTCCCAGAATTCTCCACTTTATTGGTTGGGGGTTAATTTGCTAGTGAGAGCAATTTGGGAGGTTTGGAAGGTAGAAGGCAAGCAGAGGTCATTATTATTGGAAGTCAGTGGGGCTCAGATGAAGCTACTTTGTTAAAAACAGTGGTATTCTGTCTTTCTGTGGACTTCCACTTTATGATCCCACTTTAGTGGCTAGACGTGGTAGCTTCTGAGGACTTCCCTGTGATCATCTGCTTTTCCACTCAGAGATTCAGGTTAAAGTTTCATCTTTACACTGTTGCCTTTTAAATCTTCATTCCCCGGATTACTCCCACAGTCATGTAAACTCAGTTATTATATTAAACCCTTTTGTTTTTTTTGGTTTTTCTCCAGTACCGGGAATCAAACTCATGACCTTGTGCTTGCCAGGCAGGCGCTGTGCCGCTGAGCTAAATCCCCAGCCCCTAAACCCTTTATTATGGTACAACTTTTAGTGTTTCTGTTTTCCTGACTAAGCTCAGATAGATATAAGTATTCTGTACTCCAGAATTTTAACTACAAAACTCTGCTTTAATGTAAGTTGCTGTAGTTTTCTTCAATTAAGATTCATTGCACAGTATAGTGTACCAAGCATTGGAAAGAAACAAGGATAAAGAAGAGAGTCCTGGCCTTGAGGTCAGAATGGGAGGACATCTAGTACATGAAAACTGGTGGTTTGTGACTAGTGTCAATTTTGTCCATTAAAGGATACATGTCAATATCTGGAGACATTTTTGGCTGGCACAATTAGGGATACATTTTTTACTGGCACCTCCTGGGTAGAGACAAAGATACTGCTAAAAACCCTGTGGTACACAGAACGATCCCTACCACAAAGCATGAATTATCTAGCCTTAAATATCAATAATTGTGAGGCTCAGAAACCCTGATGTAGACAAATGTTTATCTGCTAAGTCACAATGATGCAAACCTTTCAGAGACAAGTACCCAAACTTCAACCGAAAACCCATTTATTTATTGCAAAGTGCGAACACTGAAATTAAACCTGAATACTGAGGTTTTAGTTTAGAAAAAACAAGTCACACATTACTGTCTTATGTCCTAAAAGAAAAACAACACTCATGCCATGGGTTCACTACCACTCTCTAAGATAAGGACTGCACAGACTACTGGATACTATGGAAGAGGTAATGTTTTTACTGAGTAATTAAAGGAAAGTTAGATGGTATTCTTTCTTTAATAACATCACAAAATTCACTGCCTCTGAAAGATATATATGGGCATTATGGATATGTTACAGAAAAGCAGCCTAGGTGAAGGCAGCCTCATTTTAATCTAACCTGCTTTTTAGTGCAACTCCAGAGCAGCTCAAAGGCACTATCTGTGCCATTTGACCAGCACTTAGGGTCTTCTAATCATCCTGTACTGTAATAAAAGAAGATTTGTTGCAAAGTGTAGAAACCCACTCATGGTAGTTTATGGGGAATGTCCTTAAGGGATTACTTTAAGAAAATTATTTTAAGCTAATCTCATGAGTCTTCGAGGTTAGGAAATAAATGTCCTGTAATGCTCAGAAGACTAGGTTCTGGAGACAACTCATGGTTTCAAACCTTGGCTCTACAGCTAACCAGTGTGAGAGCTACATGTCACTCCAACCTCTATCTGCCTCAGTCTCCTCTGTCGTAAAGTTGAGAGAATGGTACCTTCTTTATAGGTTTTTTGAAAGGATTCAGTGAGCTAGTGGACTTCAAGGATCTATAACAGTACCTGGTATATAGTGTACACTCAATAAATGTTAGCAATATGGTGCTATTGATATGATAATGTAAGTAGAGTGACAAAATTCAGGAACTCCAATGGTCAAGTCAGGAAATCAGATTATTCTCAACCTCTCGGGGATGTTGTTCTCTAAGTTTTTGCTTTTTGCCTCCCAGATTCATTTACTCATGGCATATTCCAACCAGGCCACACCAGCCTCAATCTTTTGAGAACCTATTCATTTTAAACCCTTACTACACTGTAGCTGCAGTTTCACAATCTTTTTATTCACATTTTTAAAATAATCTCATTCATATTCCAGTTTATAGACTTTTGTCAATATGTCATTGGATAGGTGGAAGGACGGGTCACAAGATGGCAAAAGGACACACTGAGGGCAAAGTGAAAGGTAAAGAAATGCTTCCAGGGTGGTGTACCACATGGGGAAATGTGGAAGCAAGAATAAAGACTGGCCTTGGAAGAGATGCTTCTGGTTAATATGATACCTGTTTTCGAAAGAGTGAAAGGCTTTTATGAATTCAAATTCAAATTTATACTAATGTTGCAAAGGAACTAATCAGAAACAATTGGTTGAGCTTACTAAGAGATAGAATCCACCTAAATATGAGGATGAACCTCTATGACTGAATGTGGAACACACCACCTTAGAAGTTCATGAATTCTTTGGTGGAGATAGTCAAGTCTAATCATGCGTTGGAGATGCTGGATGGCTTAGGGGACTAGGTGACCATTCTCTTTGTGGGAAACTCTGTGTGTGAAAATTTGTAGGGCAAGAAATCTAAGAGGGCAAACCATTCAAAAAGCAATGTCCACTTGTGACCCTTCTTGACCTCTCAGAAGTTTGTAGTCATTCTTAGCCAGTTTTGGGAAACCATCCTTAATCTAATATAATCAATCCCACAATACTTCAGATGTCTTTTCTCTTTCAATTATCTTTTTTTCCTAAATTTTCTTAGTACATGTTTGCGGTACATGATGTTTTACCCTTAACATATCTTGATTACTTTTATTCTCCTCATCCTGCTCCCTTCATCTCTCCACATTTTCATTTTTATTGTTATTTTTTAGTTTGTTTGCAACATATAATGATTACATTCATTGTGGATAGTTGGTACATGTATGTGATGCATCTTAAGTCTTTTTACATCTCCCCTTTCCCTTCCCTCTCCCCCTTCTCCATCTCCTGGTTCCCTTCCAATTTGCAAAAGGTCTCCCTGTATTGTTTTGTCATTCTTTTATTTTGCTCTTTATTTTCACTTTGTATTACTCAAATGAGAGCAAGTATATGGCATTTAACCTTGTGTGTCTGATTTATTTCATTTAACATTGTTTTCAAGATACATCTAATTTTCCAATATTGTAGGCAGTCAGACAGGCCAGGCCCTCTAAGGAGCCAATATGGAAAACAAGATACCTTGTGAATGGAGGCCTATTTGCTGTGGGCCAGACCTCAAGACAAAAGACAAAACAAATGCGCCCACATACCTCCCTACGGATGGACATCAGGGATTGATATTCTAAATAGATAGTGATCACCTTGGAGAGTCACTGACCCAGCCCCTTACAGGAAAAGCCCCTGTTCTATATTCATGCCCACTTGCTGTGTGACTCCCTTACCCATTTGATCCCAGTTTAATCAATTTTACCTGAACAATCTTATAGACTGACCATAGTTTTGTCCCACCTCATGCCCACCTTGTGATTTCCCGTTCCCCCCCACACACACTTTGGACCTGCTTCTCTTTGTGGTTTTGCTCTATAAAAGTCCCTAGAAAAGACAGAGTCTTGGGCAACCCACTCGGGCCCTTTTATGTCCCTCTCTCTGACAGAAGCTTTCTTTCCCTCAGTACATATATTCTGCTCTTTAAAAAAAAGTTTCAAACTTAGCATTCTTTATAGCTGTCTTGGTTACTTTTTTCTCTCAGCTGGGACAAAATATCTGACGCCCAAAATGAAGGAAGGAAAGGTTTATTTCACTTACAGTTTGTGGAGGTTTCAATCCGTACTTGGCAGATTATAAGGCAGAGTGGCACGTGGCAGAGGGCTGCATCTCAGGGTGGCAGCACACACTTAAGCAACCACACACCAGGGCGGAATGGAGGAGGAGGACTCGCCTCAAGCACCCTTTTCCTCTCCCTTACATATGCAAACTATCCACCCCAGGGCGGGTGCAGCTCTCATACCCTTAATCAAACTTTAAAAGCCTGCCCCGTGACTGCATGAGGCTTTGGGGGGACACACAGACATAAACCATAACAATAGCCAAGTAGTACTCCATTAGGTATAGATATCACATTTTCTTTATCTAGTCATTTCCTGATCAACGTATAGGCTGGTTCCATGATTTAGCTATTATGAATTGTGCTACTATAAACCTTGGCATGCATGTATTCCTATAACATGAAGCACTTAGCTGTGTTGGGAAGATACCTAGAAACGGAATAGCTGAGTGATAGAGTTTCTATTTTAAGTTTTTGAGAACTCTGCATACTGATTTCCATAGTGGTTGTACTCATTTACATTCCCACAAACAATGTAGAAGGGTTCCTTTTCACTGCAACCATGGCAGCATTTGCTCTTACTATTTCATTGCTTGATGATAGCCATTCTTTCTGGCATGAGATGAAATCTTAATGTTGTTTTAATTTGTATTTCCCTAATGGCCAGAGATGTTGAACATTATTCATTTATCAATCATTTGTACTTCTTTTGAGAAGTGCCTAATAATTTCACTTGCCCATTTTTTGATTGGGTCTTTTACCCAATGGGGGCTTTTATTTTTGAGTTCTTTATATATCCTAGATATTATTCCTCTGATTAATAGCTGGCAAAATTTTATTTGGCTTGCACAATATTTCATGAGTTTCAAGGGTTTCAAATTAAACAGAAAGTCTTTTTGATGCTGTTATTATTTTGAAGAAGATTCTAATATAAAATATTTGGAATAAAGAATAAGAAAATCCCCCAAATAGCAAACATAATCTCACTTGATGCAAAGAATTACGCATTGAATTGGATGTATTTTAGAGCCCAACAAAGCATGTTCAGAGACCTATCTTTATTATATCCAGTTTTCATAGCCTCTGAGCAATAACATCAGCCTTCCAAATAGCCACTTCTTTATTTACTGTCTTCCCTCCAACTGCTTAATTTCTGCGGAAAAAAGCTCAGAGGGAGGGGAGCCAGTAGAAGTATAGTGAATTGTTAGATTCTGCAGGAAGCTCAATAAACTCAAGAACTGATAATGAGATCAGAATCTATGTTTTATCTCGCCTTTGATGTCTTCCTACCAACTTGGAAGCGAAGGGTTAAATTCCTGCTACCATCACCAAACTATGGCTTGGAGAAGTTGTAAGATTTTGAGCAGAGGGGCAGCGAGGCATGTCCTAAGGGGTGAGACTTCTGTGGGCCATCTCATCACTGTTTTTTGCAGTTGAAGTGTAAATATGTTTCTCCACATTTAAAAAAAAAAACATAAATTGCTTTCTTTGTCAATCTTATTTCTTTCTAAATTTGCATGATGCTGTTAAGCTAGCTTTTCTCTCATGAATATGTACTATAGATTCTGTTTTAAAATTAGCAGTTATTGAAGCAGGTAAACACTGTAAACCATTGGGAGACACTTTTCCTATTGCTTCTCCCAAGGACATTCAAAGCAATAGAGTGAGCCAGAAACACGAGCAAATGACCCCTCATTCTGGCTTATGATTTAATTGTGTAGATCATCTGTGCCCTAGCTCTCTTCACTTTTCCTGAAGCCATTTGTTCATTAGCACTCCAGCTATATTGTTCATAAACACCTCTTGCAAAACAAAGGAAATGAATAGGTAACATGAGGGATTTTTTTGGTGGAGTTACCTTTAGAGTGTTTCCAAGATGTCTTCTTCTTGCTGCTTTATTACTATGGTTACCAGATTTAAGGCCTCAGACAAAAAAAACCTGTCTCTAGGCCTAGAGGGGAGATTGGTTGCAGTAAATACAGAAGACACCGATTGATCACCATGTGAAAATAACACCAGTATGTGTGGATGTAATTGTTGACTAGCTGAGATTCTAGTTAAGAAAGTGTGCATGAAGGTATATAGCATAATATTTGAGTCTTCCTCCCTTTCCTTTTCAAAGATGTCAGTGTGATAGTTATGATCAGAAGTGAAAAGGAGATCTTATGTGCTTCTAAATATATTTTCAAAGAAAAATGGACTCAAAGAAAAACGTAACTACTGAGTTATTGTTACTTTTTTTCTCCCATCCCCCCATGTTGTGTGCCTTGTAATGAGGCACATATTGTGCCCAGCTGGGAATGACACAAATCTGGCACTGAAAGCACAGGTTACCAAGTGGTGTGTCCCTTGGGTTATGAACATCACAGTCCTCAGGTGGGATGTGAGTGTGGGCTGGTAAGACAAGGGCGAGAGGCTTAGTGAGTTTTGATGAAATGCAATAAGTTACTGCCCCTGTCACTGTAGCAATCAAATAAGAACCCTTGCATTTGGATCTGTGACTAACTTTTGAGGGTATCTGAGAAGGTTTAAGGCAGTCAAGCTCAGGTGAACTTGTTTTCCGGACCTGGCCCACAGGAAAGCACTGGCTTTCAAAAAATATTATCTATGATGTACCATGCGATCTCACTTATATGTGAAATCTAAAATAATCAAATTCATAGAAGCAGAGAATAAAGAATGGCAGTGTTCAGGGTGTGGGAGGAGGGGGGAATAGGGAGGTGTTGGTCAAGGGGTACAGTTTCAGTTCTACCACATGAATAAATTCTGGGGATCTAATGTATATCAATATGACTATAGTTAAAAATATAATTGATACTTGGAATTTGCTAAGAGAGTATCCTTAAGTATTCTTACCACACATACAAAAAGACAGAAAATGCCAACTATTGGAGGCGATGGCTAGGTTAAATAGATTGATTATGTTGCTTAATGTGTATGTGTATATATATATATATGTATATTATGCTGTACTCCTTAAATGTATGGAATTTTGCTAATTATATTGTAATAAATCTGTCTGATTTTTTTGTTTGTTTGTTTTTGCAATACTGGGGATCGAATTCAGGACCTTGCGCTTGCCAGGCAGGCGCTTATGCCACTGAGCTATATCCCCAGCTATAAATCTGGAAAATAACATAAAGATATCAATATAGTGATGCATACAACACACACACACACACACACACACACATACACACACACACACACACACCCTTTTCCATTACCAACCAGGACACCTATACACACACTGCCATATACATTAAGTGTCTAACAGAAATAAAAGTTTCACAAAATAGTAAATAGTTTTGCAAAGTAGGATGTCTTGTGACATTTTCTATTCTTTGTCTTGTTTTTTATTTTTCCAAAAATGCACTTGGTGAGCCACTGAATTGACCTTCTGACTCTTAAGTCAACCACATGCACAATTAGAAAAACTCTACATTAAATGTAATCAAGGGTGGTTTTTTGCCATTAATGTTCATTCATCAAATATTTGCTGAACACCTACCAATTGATAGGAATGTGATAGTCATGGAAAAATTAAAAGAGAGACCTTCAAATGCATGGGAGATTGAAGAGTGAAATGTTCTTTTTGAATTCATTGTTACTCATCATGCTTGAGAAGGCGCTTGGATGTCGCCTATCATGGTTGAGAAGGCACTTAGATTTCACCAGGGATTGAGCTAGGCCCTGAGCCATTCTACTAAGTCCTAGACTTTTTGTGTATACACATATTCATTGATTTAAGTGATAAGGTATCCATAAATGCTTCTATGTCTTTAAGAGCTTCTCAAGAGAAAAAACCCTGTGTTATAAGATCTAGTGTTCAAAATTTCTGCATTCACTTGTCTGCTTATCCATTAACTGATTGCTTGTTTCCAGGATACAAATGAAGGTCCCATTGGTACAGATAAGAAAGCTTTCTCTAGTCGGACCCTAATGGGTTATTCCAGTATCATTTTCCATCATTTATCATTGTGTATCCCACGCTTTAACAGTCTCCGTTCCTCCCTGGGACTCAGACTTCTCCAGTTAGTATTCTTTCTGTCTGGAGATTCTGTTTGACTTTTAATTACAGTTTAATCTTCTATCCTCAGATCAAATAATAGCTCCTTTAAGGAGGTTCTCTTTCCTCCTGATTTTTCCCCTTCTGTTAAGCAGTAACTACAAGTTCTTTTTTTTATCCACTCCTAAGTGCCTGTGTGTATTATGTTGGTTTTTAATAACATAGTTGTGGGTCTCTTACACACTGAAAAGCAATTAATAAAAATAATATATAAGATAGTTTCAATTAAAGAATCAAAGAACATTTTACATGAGTATAAGGAAACAAATTTACATAAAGAACTCAATTATATTATTCTAAGTAGGTGTCTGTTCCTTTTCCCATAGATATGTGGTTTTTGCTAAAATTCAGATACCAGTGGGCTGGATTCTTAAACACATATAGCTATACACATTTAACATGTCCCATATAAGAAATGTCATGGCTTCTAATTGTTTAAGTCTTGGGTAGTTTTCCATTCTCAGACCCCTGAAAAGAGCTCTAAGTAGAAACCAGAAGTTCATTCAACAAACATGTTTCAGGCACCTGATTACCAGACACCATGACAAGCTCTTCAGATCAGAAGATGAACAGTCTCTGCCATTTACAAAATTTCTGGTGACATTTTCCTATGGCTTCCAATAAAATCAAGCAAACAGGAGAAGCAGTGAAGGGAAGAGGAAATGTTTGATGAGTGCAGTATGCGTGCAAGCTACCATTCTTCACATGCAGAATCTCCCCTACTGCTAACCACAGACGCTAAGATTCAGAGTACTTACACCATGCCTCCAGATTATCTAGCAAATACAGCACTAGCTAGGATTTGGACTCAGGCAGCTAGATTCCTGGCCCTGTGTTCATTTCCCAATGCTTGCTTTTCTCCTATATTCTTCTTTGTATGTTTGAGCGGTAAAGTTAAATATTTTTAAAAGCATGGTAATTCAATGGCAGAATTGCTCCAGAAAAGGATACTATACTGAACCATTTTGACAGAGTACTTGACTGAGATGAAGAGTGCTAGTTTTATGACAGGGAATTTTTTTAATCAACCTGTCCAAAAAACAGGAAATACAAAACAGCATTGGGTGATTCCACAGTGAATTAAGGTATCTGAGGTCTGGCAACCAAGAGCTGGCTGTACAATATTCAGCAAACTTTATAAACTCCCTACAGAGATATCACTGCCAAACTACCATAGTTTAAAGCATTTTGTGCTTTTCAGAATAGTCACTACTATTTAGAACTATTGTTTTCTGCTGTACATATGGGCACAGTTCAATGTTAACAAATATAAGAGCCTCATCCTAGCTTGGATTCTATCAAAAGAAATTTCAGATCGTCTGAACTTTGTGTATGGGAATATAGAGCTGAAAAGGGCACCTTCTCAGTGTTACAGGAAATGTGTTGCATGGGGTTTCCACTTAGCTCCCAGTAGTAGAATGATAATCTTCAGCTAGTGTGTACTTTTCTTAAGAAAAACAGGGTTGAGGATGTAGCTCGTGATAAAGCCTTTGCCTAGCAGCTAGAGTAATGAACTTAGTACTCTAATCAAATGAAAAATAAGTTTATTGAGAGTTTGGGGTACTTTCTCATGTCTTCGTAGTGTGTCTTATTAGATTGTGCATATTTCAAAATGTATACACTATAAAATGAACTATTTGCAGTATGTCACAATTTTTGAGTGAAGAGGAATTGTCTTGGGTTGTATAGGTGAGATGTGATCAAAGTATATCATGAATGTTTACATTTACAACATTATTACAGTAGAAGACACAATAATCCCTTCTGAAAACACTTCTCCTTGCTTCAAACGCACTTAGACTATCATTCTTGCCACTTTCAGAAGCAGGTTTAGAAGTCCTTTCTTGTGAGTGCCTTTACTAGGTAGAATAAAAACGATGCTTATTGCTCCTGCTGAGTGCCATCCAATGGAAAGGCAGGCTCCTAAAAACGTTACCGTGTCTTCTCATCTACCTTGTTCACTAGAGCTGGCACAGGGTGACTCCTGGCTCTTCCCAAAGGTCAAGATGCCTTGAAAGGTAAGCATTTTTTGAATTGATTCAGGACGCGGAGGCAGCCATGACCATACAACTAGAGAGACTCACAAAAGTGGACTTCCAGGTCTGCTTCAGGAAGTGGCCAGAATGATGGGATAAGTGTGTTTGAAGTGAGGATAGGTATTTTGAAGGAGATTAATGGCAATATGTCTTTTACTGTAATACATTTTAAAAATTTAAACAATCACTGGTTTTGATCACATCTTGAAAAATGTGTAATAAAGTTATGGAATATAAGTAACAAAACTTCCTTTTTCATATTTTTTGTTTGTTTTGTTTTTTTTTTCCAGTACCAGGAGTCGAACTCATGACCTTGCGCTTGCCAGGCAAGCGCTGTGCTGCTGAGCTAAATCCCCAGCCCCTTCCATAATGTTATTAGAAGATTTTTCAAAAGGGCAACAAAAAGAGGCAGGTGTAGGTTGGCTAAGCTTGTGAACATCACTTCTTATTAACGTGCTTGCAAACCCCCTAAGGAACCTATCATAATGCACATTTTCAGCCTTCCAGTCTATGGCAGGCCTGAAAGACTATGTTTCTAACAAGCCAGGTGATGCTGATGCTGCTGGTCAGCAGATGATATTTTAAGCAGCAAGGCATCAGAGCAGTAGTTTGCAAACTTGGCTGCATGTTGGAATCACCTGCAAAGCCTTAAAAAACAAAGAGGTCTGTTCAAATCTTTGGGTTATACAAAGTTCCCAGCCATTTCTGCTATGTAGTCAGGATTTAGAAACCTGCTCTAATGGGTTATTCATTTCTAGAAAATACCAGAAGTCATTTCTGCTGTAACTTCTGTTGCTCTGGAATAAATCCAATGCTGTGAGTAAAGCAGAAACATTCAATAATTTAACCTCCTAATATTTTCATTCATATTAAGGGCTTGGAAAGCAATTAAATCATACATCCATCAGAATTCATGCCCCTGTTATTAGTGTAAAGAAGTATATTGTACAGGTCTTATACGCTATCTTGTGTGAATAAAAGAATCCTACATAGAGTAAAAGAGATCATTTATAAAGAGGAAATGTTTCATTGAAAGGAATTTGGGACTCTATCATCTTTTAGGATTATACCAGCTCTTATTAATTATTCCTGACAGAAGTGACTTTGTCATAAGCAGGTTGCACTCATAAAGGTGGACTTTTCTTTCCCTGAAATACTTCAGTCTTCTGTGTGCACCACATGTCTGTCCCTTACATTAGAGTTTTTAAACCTCGCCTTTGCTGACATTTGGGTTAGATGACTCCTTGCTGTGGGTGCCATGCCATGCACAGCAGGATGTTTAGCAGCCTTCCTGGCCTCTGTACACTAGACGCCAGCAGCACACATAGTCCTCACCTTGTGAGTTGTGAGAACTAAAAATACTTCTACACATTGCCAAATGTTCCCTGGGGCAGGGAAAAAATAGCCCCGACTTGACAACCGCTGCCTTAGATCAAAGGAAGCTTCCACGTCACTGACTCTTTCATCTGAACCTCATGTGTGGGAAGCTCCCTGGGTTCATCTGACATAAATGAGTGCACTCTGGCCAAGGTGGGGTCAGGCCATTTCCTGCATTTTCCAGTGAGCACTGAATACCACCATAAAAAGTAGTTTTTCTTACCTATTGGATGATTTAATCTCTATTGTGTTTATTCACGTGGACGAGATGAGTTTAGAGTAATTTACACTTCACAGTCCTGCACAAAATGAATCCTACAGATGTTATTTCCTCCTTCCCAGTAGGTCCTCCTTCAGAAGAGGAAGTACTCTTCATTTCTAGGAATTTTCACAATGACAATTATAATTCTGTTCTTAACATTCTCTATCCCATATTAGAATACTTTGCACTTATTTTTTCTCTTACTGCTTTCTAAAGCTGCATGAAAACAGGCTTCAAGTAGCCACTCTATCACTTAAGCATTCAAAAAATATTTCTTGAACAAATGAATACTCAGGCTGTGTGGCAGCTTA
This sequence comes from Chinchilla lanigera, assembly GCF_000276665.1. Taxonomy (NCBI): domain Eukaryota; kingdom Metazoa; phylum Chordata; class Mammalia; order Rodentia; family Chinchillidae; genus Chinchilla; species Chinchilla lanigera. Next base: position 3,526,681 of record NW_004955519.1, read on the forward strand.
GTGAAGACTTAAGAAGATGGGGCCATTTCCTTAATACCCGGTCTTTCATGAATCTATAATCATTTATTTTCTAAATGGTTACACTTGTGTCTGATGCTACTTCATCAGTCAGGTGGGAAATAACTGCAGCTTCACTTAATTGTTTTGTCCCCAAACAAGCTTGTTTCAAATAAGAACAACACTCACAGAAGACAAATGAAGTGCTATGATTGGGCAAACCCACACCTGTCTAATGCGATGTGCTAGACTTCTCTCTCATTCAGTTTGATATTCTTTACGAGAGTCCAGTTATGTTGAAATAACTCCTGTTATCATGAAGCACCTTACACCAACTAAGAGCTAGGGAGTAAAAACATGTCCAAATATCTATACGTCACCTTTTTAATATAATAGTAGGTCTGAAGTCACAGTCTTGATTTCAGGAACAAAGCAATTGCATCGTATTATGAAGCCTGCTGAGTTGTTTTGGAAACCCAGTAGCACTGAAATATCTTACCCAAGTGTGAGGTGCAATAGATAGAATGTAGCCATTTGTCAATACTTTGGAAAATCCATTGCTCTGCCCTCAAGGATGTCACTTGCTCCTCCTACAGTCTTTGCCAAAGTGTGGGCACAATAAGTACTTTGGTCTTTGGTGAGGTAGTAGAAGATAGGACTCAGTAGACTGTGATTCTCATCAATCCTGTGTTCCAGGAGGAATTGAGCCTTAGTTTGCTTTAATTTTGTTCTATGCAAAGCAAGTCTGAGACAAAGAACTGTATGCAAAATGTTCATCTGGGAGACAATATCAGAAGTGTGGAGAGGGCATGGGAAAATGGGACCAGGAAAGCAAGAAGTCAAAGTCATTGGATTACCAAGGTTGGTAAGTGGTGCTCAAACCTCTGTGACACTCAAGCTTGACCTACTAAGGGATGACAAAGGTTGGGATTTAGCCACCAGCACCCAGCTTTCATTGGTCGAAGGCCATTCCTTGACATTTACCTCCTGGCACGTTTGCCCTTCCTTGGGTGTGCATGCAGCACGCTAAGTGGTCAGCAGACACTCTGAGTTGTAAGAAACCACTGCTGTTTGTGGAAGACAATAATGATTACCAAAGATGTCCATATCCTGGTCCCTAGAATTTGTGAATATGTTACCTTCCAGGGCAACAGAGACCCACAGATGTGATTAAAGAGCTTGAGATGGAAAGAGGGCTTTGCGTTATACAGGTGGGCCCAAATTAATCACTTGGACTTTAAACATGGAAAACTGCTCTCAGCTCTAGTCAGGTAGATGTGACTATGGAAGAAGGGTCAGTGGGATGCAGTGTTGGCAAAGATGGAGAAGAGGGATCATGAGCCAAAAACCGTGAGTGGCATTAGAAGTGTGAGAGGGTAAGGAATCACACTCCCTGCTAAGGCATCGCTATTTAAATGAGCTGAAGATGGCTTCTGTGTACTGATCTCTAAATTGCTTATGCTCACCATGAAGACTTCTTAGCTCAAGATCCTGCCCATGTCAAACTCATTTTACACTTTCTAGTATTTTTAAAATAGGCCAAATAAGCACATTTCTAGCCAAGTAGAGCTTGACTGCTTTGCATTTCTTATGAATCTTTGCCTAGCATCTGCCTGCCATTGATAGGCTTGTGACTTATTTTTATTTTAATTTTTTCCAAAATATATTTTTATTAGTGCATATTAATTTTACAAAGTACTGGGTTTCCCTGTGGCATTTTCATACATGCCAATAACATTTTGCCGATATCCATAGCCCCATGCCTCTAGAGTCTTGTTTCTTTATTTTTAAAATCCTAAGGTGATGCTGCCTCCGAAGCCTTCTGACCCAGAGATTCCTCTCTGTATCGCTGAGCAATATCACCTAGAACATGTGAATCCCCTTCAGATCTCTCTTTCTCTTCCCTGATGATCCCCTTGTCTTCTCTGCCTTGGATAGTAGCCCCTCTCTATTATCCTATGAAGGGTCTTCCCCTCATGTAACCTTGTCTAATCACTACCAAATTAAATTTGGTATTGCCTCTGGTCATATATTTTTCTTTGATGAACCACAAATAACTCTGTCATCTTTACAAACCATCAGAAGCAGTGCAGCCTTTCCAACACCTCAATTTTAGGTCAGTGAGATCTGTGTTGGACTTCTGTCCTTGAGAATTGTAGGGCATATGCTTCTCTTGTGTAAGCCACTAAGTTTGTGGTGGTTTGTTGCCACAACATGAAGAAACATTTGTTACTATGAATTCACACCACAAAGCCTTTTCATACTTACACTTGTTTAAGACAAGCATTGCTAAAGTCATAGTATATGTCTCAAATTTGAAATGCTTGTTGCAGCAGAATTACCAAAAAAGGTAACATAACGATCTGTGCCAATTAGGAGGGGCTTTTAGGCAAGTGTAATCTAATTATAAACTAGTAATATGTTTAAATAGAATTACTGGAGTAACATTTCCATGATCTTGTGACTTATCCAGTCTCATCCTTTCTATGCAGTGGTATTTCCATAGCTCCAGCCTGTAAGTAGCATTCCATTATCTTGAAAACCTTTAAGCTCTCCCACTTCATGAGCAATAGAAGTCTTTCTTCCTCCAAAGTTGCATGATCCCAGCACCTTGCTGGACCCAATTCTTCATGCTGGGATGAGAGCACCATATTATTTCTGTCTCCCATGTAGACTTCTTTTTCTCTGTCTCTTACATGCTGGTACTCACAGGGCTTGATCCTCAGCTTCCTGTTCTTCTTTACCTTTCCTGTCCCTCCCCTTTCTGCCTTTTCTCACCCCTTCTCTGACCCATCCCTTTCCCTCTTGGCCCTTTTCCCTCTCCTACTATTTTCATTCTGTACACGCTCCTCCTGAGTAATCTCATTTGTGTGTACACCTCCATCTACATTCTGACGATTCTTCTACATGTCCACCTAACCTGCTCCTCTCTCCTGAGCACTGGTCTGTCTCATGGACAGCTTTACCTCCATGTTTCAAATGTCATTGTATCTTGCACTGAACTTAATACCTGCATTCCCTCTCCCAACTCTGGTCTTCATCCTATAACACCACAATCACCCTCTTGATAAAACCATACTCCTAGAAGGCATCTGAGACTTCTTCCTCACTGCATTTCATATGTTCAATTAGTACATGTCCCATTGATTTTACTTTCTTGTTTTGCTAAACATCATTTAACTTTTTGCCACCTTTCAGGCACGTATCCCATCTCTGGTTTAGATTGCAAGAAAACCCTTGCATTGTTTTTCTACCCCAGTGCTACTCTATTTGAAGCATTCTCTGGAGTGCTGAACTGGGTTAATTTACCATAGTGCAAATCTTACCATGCCATCCCCCGATTTCAAAACACTTAATGTTTCCCTGTTGCCTTCAGAAGGAAATCCAGCCTTCTTAGTGTGGTTCAGAACCTTTCTTTGTCTTGCACCTACTCAACTCTCCATTCTCCTATTTTGGTACTCATGTCTGAGGGACCCCACGTATGGCTTGGTACCTTTCTTAGCGTTTTCTAGAAGACCCTGAAATAGAGATGTCAGTGCAAGTGGTTTACTTGGGAGGTAGTATCAGGAAGCACTGATTGGAATAGGGAAGTGAATCAGGACAAGGAAAAGCACCTCATTTAAGGTGCACTGGTAAACACGTTTCACTGTGGCCTCATGGCCCAATCCCACTATATCTGATAATTCTCAGAGGAACAACAGAACTAGGGTATTTATCCCTAGCCCTCCACTTTTATTAATGTAGAGCTATTTCTTGTATGTTAGCATTTCCAGCTGTTTTGCAAAACTTGAGCATGCTGCTATACCAAAGCAGAGTAGTAGGGAGCCATTGGAATATATGAAAACAGTCAGCACCACAGATTATAGTTGCCCCATCAACAATGTCTACACTAGAGCCTCTCCGCCATGTTTCCACATCGCTGCTATGGCTTCTGTCATCAAGCACGTCATACGGACATGGGAAACATGATCACTAATCTATCTTTCCCTGAATTGTGAGTATCCCAAGGATAGACTTTACTGAATGTTGTGGATAGCTCACAGCAGGTGTACAGTACATTTACACTGAGTATGTGTATCAAGGAGTAGATAAATAAATAAAATGAAATAATCTGAAGATATGAGGTTGAGAGTAAGGGAAATAGAAAATTATGCAGAGTTAAAAAAAGGCAGAGAGACAGAGAAATATTATCAAGTAAGAAGGAAAGTAATAAAGAAAATAGCTGTAATGGGAAATAGTCTGAAAGAATCTGAGGGAGACACTAAAAAGAAAGGTTTCATTTGCAAAGCTACTTCTGCAAATCACTCTGCATCTTGCAACAGAGAATTCCGTATTATGAGCCCTAAAATAACAGTGTGTCATAATGCCTAACAAAATAAAAAATGCTTGGAAGAAAATACCTTAAAACACAGGTCTCATGTCCCTGGTAATGTGGATTACAAAATACAATGACATTTATTTATTCTGGCTGACTTTTACAACGAAGTCTACATTCTTAATCCATGCAATTCTGTTGAAGCCTGATCTAAACTCCTCAACCTTTAAGATAAAAAACAACCAGGCTTTCTGCCTCCTTGAGGGAGCTGTTACAAGCTCTTCAACACCATACTTGTTAACGAAACAGTTGTTACCTTAATTAATGACCTATGAAATCACCTTTAAACAGCTTGTGCAAACAGGTGGTAGAATATGGAAAATTGGAAATGATAAAAGCGAATACACCATTTCACTAGATTCTTCTTGAAATGAAGAAAATAAGAGGTACAATTATGGAATTTCATTTCCAAGGCCAAAGATAAAGGAGACCTGTAAGGATTTAAAGTCTTAAGTCTTTCACAAGGTACCTTATTTTCTATTTATTAATTTTCCAGTAGCTGGTTTCCAAACATGGATTAAACCCCTGGAGTTAATGTCTTTCCATGACCATGGCAAACGCATGAAGCACTTATAGCACTGGTATTACTAAAAGGCACGTTGGGCCTTCTCTGGCCTGCAATAGTCATCCTGCATTTGTTAGAAAACTACAATCTTAAGTCCTGTCCTGACCTAGTAAATCAGATCTCTCAGGAAGAGGGTCAGATCTCTCAGGATGAGGATCAGGAGTCAGGCCTACAGCTGATTCTCATGTGCACCTAATTTTGAGGTGCCCTGGCCAAGAGAAGGATGCTCAAGTTATGTATGGCAGGGTATGTATATGTGTATCAAGGTATGTATGTATGAACTTTTTGTTGTGGTCTGCAACTGTAAAAGTGTGATTTTTACAGGTTATTGTCAATTTCTAGCTATTCCAAGCTAATCTGAGTAGTAAGACTTCCCATATGAGGCTCTCAGTTTTAGTAACAAATGAAATTTAAAAGTTTCCACTAGATTTGTTTTAGAATGGATAGAACCACTGTAGGTTAACACTGTCCCACTACCTCCCCTTTATGATTCTTTTTGCTCCTCTCTTGTTTAAACACTACAGAGGAAAGCCACAAACACACCATTTCATTCCTATAATTATAAAAATAGCTGTATACGGGTCATATCTTGCTTTGCATTCCAATTTTGTTGTGTAGAAGAAAGACACAAGAGGAGTAAAAATGGAGGAAGTGGGTATGTAGTCAGGCAATTGCAGCTATGCTAGGATATTTATTTGTAGAACATATCTCCCAGTAAATTGAGCAAAAGTATTATGACACAGAGTCTACTACATACCAATGTGGTGGAGAAAGTGGATACTAAAATAGCAATAACTAACCATAGTACTCAGAAGTGCCAGGGCATGTTTTATGAGTTTTAACCATGGGAACTATTTTATTTTCCCCTCAACCTTAAAGTGAAAATGATTTTTTAGTCCCATATTAAAGGTGAGAAAATAGTCACAGAGAGTTTTATTTTAGGGGGAGGGTATTTTTTGTTTTTAAATGAACTGTCTACGAAGGTCACAGGAGTGGTAAGCTGTAGAAACTCTATATGAATGTTGGCAGTGTAGTTTTCATTTCAGGAGGAGAAAGAACACAATGCCAAATGTTCAAGCCATCTCACCGAATACCAACCTCAGACAAAGTTAGTCTCAGACCACGTCTGATAAAGTGAGGTGAAATAAAGCTGCTGCATGTTTTTGTCTAAATATAGACAAGGTCACTATGCCATTTACAAAATATTACACGATTTTAGTATAATCTCCCTTGGTAAAAAATGAATGATTGCTAATTCTTTACCAATTGTAGTTTTATCCTCATTCTAGTCTCACATCGTATAGATAAGATTTATTGAGATCACAAGTCACAGAATTCCCCCTTTCTGATAGCATACAATCTAGGGCAAATCTCTGCTTCCTTAGACTCTCCATCCCCAAATCACCGATTTATGGAAACCACTGCCACCTTTCCCAACCCCAACTCCTCACACTGTGCATTCTCCCTCACTGCAGAGTAGTAAACCCAACTTGTTTAACTACAGACTTGTTTCTGGTGGTCTTTGGCTAAATGACATTGACACCTATTGGTCTATAAAGTTTAAAGCCTTTATTTAGGATAAAATAATAATGACCAGTAAATAAGATCCAAAAGGTACAATAGATACTGTGAATTGGGAAGAAACTGTTCAAAAGAAAAGATACACTGTGATGGGGAAAGGGGAAGGAAAGAAAGAGAAAACTTATGTTTATACACAAGATGGTTATGATAGTTACACAACTAGTTTCTCTTAGTTCATTGAAAAGAAAGCTTTGTGGTAATATTGTTTGGAAAAGATATCATGCCTATATCTTGTACTCTGAATGGTTACTATGAAGGCAACAATACACAATGTGTTAATTATTGTAACTTTTCTACTAACCTGTTTTGAAACTCTTTTATTGTTATTTTAATTTTTTTCTTTAAAATAAAAGAAAGCAACCATATAATCAAGGGGAGATATCTTGATAGCTATTTATGTTAATAATATAAAAAAGACCCTGGGAAAGTAGTGAGCATTAACAAGGTTAAAATGAACCAATTGTGAAATGAGTAATTAAGTTACTATAACTTAGTACTCTATGAAAAAGAACCAAAAGTGCAGATGAAAAGAGGGGATACTAGTGCTGATCTGTGTTAGTTGATCATGCAGAGAGTATCTTTCAAATTCAGTGACACCTACCTCAAAATGCTCATTAGAAAACCAAAGAAAAGGTGAGCAGCATGGTGAACAGTAGTCAGCCATATCATAGGAACCTTAGGTCCACTGAAGAGAGAAGATTTGAGAAGACTTGCCAGGTCACCATCCTTAGGTGTTTGAAGGGGTGTCTCTAGTAAGAATGGACCATTTTTAAGCCCAAGGAAAAGGAATGGTAGTCTAACTCAGAAATTCTGAGACACTGACTGAACTATACTTTGTGGAAGTGGAGCCCCATGGATTTAAATATTCCACTTCTAGCTGACCATTGTTATTGGGTCCTATTAACACTGGAAGATCTAAGGCCCTTGGAACATCGGGGAGGCAGTAGACAATACAGGGCTTCTGCACTTAACCCAGTGGAGCCAAGGGCTTCTTCTAAGTTGTTCTCCTGCATGGGGCATTGCATTGTGGTTTTTAGGTTAAAGCTTGGTATAAAATAAAACTGGTTCACTGTAGTTCAAAGTAGTTCAATGTTTATTTCTCTCTAATGGCGTAATGGGAAGATGATTAGTTAATAGAAGTGTTCAGGTACTCCTAGGTAAAATGTCCTAAATGCTCTTAATCCCATTTCAATTATGTAGCCTTCTCCATAAGACAAATAGATAGGAAGTGATACATGTTATGAAAAGAAACAAACCAGATGTAGGATCAAGAAATGATATTTGGGGAGTTAGCAGCTAGCTATGATTTACAAGCTGGGGAAAAGAGAAAGAGACAGAAAATGACAAAAGCCTGATTACTGAATTCTCATTTTATCAAATTACTGTCATATGAGATATTTTACTCAAGGCTAGATATTCTTATTTAATCAGGTTAAGAGGCCACGTATTTCTTTGGAGGTGGAGTTTGTTTGTTAAATGGTCTAAAGCAGTGCATGGTTAACACCCTTCTTTTAAGAGGCACGTTGTGGTGAGGTGGGCTTAAAGCCATGGGCACATTCTCAAGCAACTACAATTTCTTTTTGGTCACTGAGAATAAGTAAAGAAGTCAGGGCTCTTTGGGTAACTGGAGACATCTGAAATCAGGCACAAAGCCAGAAGGTAAAGGCAGGTGAGACCTTAAAGTCTGTGTAGTGGAGTTGTTCACACATTGTGTAAATACTTTGAATTGGAGCAGGAGAGATAACATAAAAATGGGGTTTTATCACATAGACCTACGGTGTCACCGGCTAATAGAGTAGGTTTGGCCAATTTTATCAGTGAAGATCTGGGAATGATTGTTTCTGAGAAACTCTTCTTTGGTAAACATAGATAGTAACTGCTTTGTGAAATGTAGAATAGATACTCAAAGCAAATATACCAAGTTGCAAATTTCCTGGCCTTCCTTTGAAATTGACCCCATTTCATACTTTGATTGTTCAGTAAACACCAGGCACTCTTCCCATGCCCGCAAATGTAATCTCAAGTGCTCTTTCTAGATCATCCTTCAATAAATTTTGTTGGCAGTGTCTCTTTGGGCGATAATCTGCTCTTGTTTGTTTCTTATACCTTTGAAAGAATGCGTATTATGTTTCAGAGGTCAGTTTCCCAGTGGGAAATTAAAGCCCCAGTGGGAAATTGAAACAGTGACTTTTTGCACTGTGAATATGGTACATTTTTAAATCGTGATTTTTTTGTTTTTTGTTTTTAACTCAGGCTACAACCAACTAGGATTTGTGAAAATTAATTTAATAGCTCATGACTAGCTGCGCCTGAATGAGTAGAAATAAAATGAAGCCTTGGATGCAAAATTGAGGGGATGCTAAAAGCTCCACTATTCAGGATAAGTGTTAGTTTAATGCAATATTTGAAAGTAATTATTAATGTGAAAAATCAATGGTGAACAAAATATCAAACTCTTAAGTAAAAACAGGATCTTACACTGTACTTGTCTGATTCCCCTCACTTACCTCACCAGTGTCCTGGCCCTAATCCACTAGCATTTTAAAGGACAGCATAGAAAGCATTAGAGTGCATTGGAGATATTTTAAGTGTGAATGTTGGGGTTATAAAGATACAAAATGTACACTCTGAATAGCACATGCACAGTTTTTAAGATCAAAGACTCTGGGGACTGCCTCCCTGTGTGGCTTTGGCACTTTACTTAACCACTGTTGGTTTTAGTCTCCTCACCTGTAACCTGGGACAAAAACACTACCTTCATTATTGGTAGGATGACCACTTCATTTATCTGAACGAGGACAATCATTTGAGTGGAAAAGCGGCATTAACAGACACTACAGCATTATAATGTTGGCTATTGCACAATATAAAGTGTTGTCAAACAATAAGACAATTATAGATTTATATCATGTAAAAAGAGACAGAACTACTCAATCCTGAGCATTCAGATGCTTAAGAGCAAAACTGTAAAGCTTCTATTTTTTGTTTGTTTCATGTTCAGGGAACCAACAATTTTCCTTGTTTTCCACTGACCTCACCAAGTGATGGCCTGGTGGTTTCATGGGTTTTGCATGCCAAGCCATTGACCAAGCTGGTGCCCAAGTGGTCAACAGGAGCACCAATGCTCCATCTCTGCCAGAGACCAAAAGAAAGAATCGTCTGTCCCCAACCCTTTGTATGCAATTACATTTCATTTTATGAGTAAGCTCTCTGCAAACTATCCTAGGAAGGGAGTGTTAGGTCACATTATATCTGGAAAACATCAAGAAAGAGACCGAAGATCATGATTTTGTTTTGTTTTCTTAGTGTTCACATGTTAAAGTAAGAATTAATTCACTCCATGTTACGGTTTGTATCTAAAATGTGCCGCATAACCTCATATGGTCATAGGTGGGAAGTTTTGGAGGTGACTGGATTAGGATGTCTGAATGTGGGTTAAGGGTGTGACACTGGGATTAAAGAGGTAGATAGTGGAAACTCCACCCTTGGTGTGGATGACCCTGATCAATGGGCTTGTAGCCTGGGTGCCGTAGAAATGGAAAAAGACAATTCAGGCTGCTGTTGCTGCTTGATTCTTGCTGCCTTCTGCCTACAATGCCATGGAGTATTTTTCCTCTGCAATGCCCCACTGCCATACCACCCTGCCTTGGAACCAGTTGACTATGACTTGAAACCTCTACAAACTGTGAATTAAAATAAACCTTTCTTCCTTTAACTTGTGGGTGTTGGGTATTTTGTCTCAGCAATGATAAAAATATCTAAGACTGCACATGTATTACCCCATACTAGGAGATCACACCAAAACAGAAGCCAGATGTAGAGTGGAAGTCAACAAAATTCATTTTTTCTTTTTTAGTCCTGGAGATCGATCCACAAGCCTGTGCATTTGTCATGCAAAATGGCATATAGAGGGCCAGTAATGTGGGCAGTAAGAGTTTACCAACTATCAAGAAGTATAGAAATGTAGAGTTTATTGATACACTGTAAGAGAGTAGCAGGCAAGTTCCCAGAGGCTGTGTCTCAGGGTGAGAGGTTGGGATTTTCATAAGGGATTGAAGATGTGGGGAAGGGTGAATTCAGTTAACACATGTGTAAATCTTAGAAATGCATTTTCCAGAACATCTTGTTCCTTCTTAATCTTCCAGGAACACATGCATTTTAACCAAAGTTGTACATCTAAATTGCAAATTGGCACAGTCAGTTACTTCGGCCTCATAAAAGTTCCCTTCTCATTGGAAGGAAGATTTCTTTTGATCTTATGCTGGTTTGGGTCAGTGTTAATGTTTAACCTCATTACTGCTTAGGAGTACTGGGCAGGATTGCTTTAAAGTGGGAGTTTTGTCACCACAGCACTGAGCTACACACCCAGGCTTGTCTTAAATCTTTTAAAATTTTGAGATAGGGTCTTACTAAATGGCTAAGTTGCCCAGGCTGGGCAAATTTGTGATCCTCCTGCCTCGGCATCCCCCAGTCCTGGGATTACAGGCATATGTCACTACATCTAGCAAGTTTATTTTAATGAAACTATTAATAAAAATATTTTGTTTAAAATTAAGAACCTGGGACAAATACTAAATCACACAAGGTATTGGGAAAGTTATAGGTATAAAACAGGACTTTCCTACACAAGGTAGGCTGTATGATTGCACTATTCCCAGAATTGTAATGGGGATTAAATAATTGCTTTATATAACGTGTTTAATACAGTACCTGGCATGTAGTAAGCCCTCAGTGAAAAGTCCTGCTACCATTTGTTTCTTACCATGGTTGAGACTCCAAAAATTTGAAAAGCTGTGCCTTTGGAAATACCTTTATGGAAATGCCTTTTTCTTTTTCTTTTTCTCTTCAAAATTCAGTCATCAGTGATAAATAGGAACCTTGACTGCAAAGGTCAAACATGATTTGTTTTGCTCTTTACCTCCCACTACCCAACTCATAACCTTAGTCATTCAACTTAGTGTTTTAAACACTCAATTTGAGATGTCCAAACTCAAGAAAATTTCTAAGCAAAGCATACATATTTACCCTTGTAAGTAATTTAAGCAACCAAACAAACAAACAAATAGATAAAACAGTGATTCTGTCAGTTGGTATCTCTAAGAATTCTCTTGTAACCTTAAGTGTATTTGTTTCCCACTATAACATGCATCTCTCTTTTCTCTTTTCTCTTCTCTTTTCTCTTTTCTCAAACTTAGCTCCTTTGGTAGCTCTGAAGTTCTGGTCAGTAACTTCACTATTAATTTCCTTTATATTTACTGTTATCCACCAGCACCTCACCACAGTCCCTTATTAGTTGATGAGTTCAGCCCGTATTTCCCTCTTGACCCAACACTCTCACTAATATCACCTTTCCCAGGGAGAGGAGGTTAAAGATCCATGTAGTTTATCAATCTCGTGATAGGCTTCCCTATTTCTGGACTATCTGTCCATAGTTTTTCCTCTTCCCAACCTTAGTCACATATTCATACCATCATAATCATATCCTTATCTTTATTGCTGGTGAATAGCCAGTGTCTTCTCCATGTTCTTCCTTATCTATCTACCTTAGAGTTTCTGGTTCTGCATAATGACCACTCCCTTGTGAATACCCTTAACTCCATTTTTCTTTCTTCTATTCTTCTTGCCTTCCATCCTTTCTCCAAATCTATCATACTGTCTGTCTTCTACCTACTTTTTGCTCAACAAAACTATAATCATGGCTAATTGGTTTTACCTTCAGGTTCTGCGTTCTTTTAGTTTCTGAATCTGAGCCTGGAGGGTTGCTAGGGTAAAACACTCACCTGCTTGGTGATTCTTCAGACTGTAAATTCATAACCACAAATTGCATATGGGCATATCACAGTCTTTGTCTCAATATTCTAACTCCATCTATATTAGGGTTCTGGCTTTTTAACTCTGCAAAACTCCTATTCAATACATATACCTTCTTCCCTCAAGCTTTCTACAATCCTCTCCACCATAGTCTCAGCTGATAACCAACCTATTAGTTGGAAGGCCCTACATTTTACATCAACAAACTGATCAGCTGACTGGCACCTGTAGTGATCTTCCATTTTGGCTCTACAGTGATGGAGCACATAAACTCTGGAGTCAAAATTTTGTTTAGAATCTGCTATGCCACTTCTTGGCACAGGAGCATGGACAAAGTATATAATGTTTCTGTGTTTTAGTGTCTTCATCAATGAATTGTCACTAATTTAAGTCATGAAAGTGGATGAAATATTTTTCCTTATGCAACACCAGCTTCTTTGCTCTGGATTTTATTCTTTCTCACTTTCTCAAGACATTTGTTCTTGAAATTACATCTTCCTTTCTTCAAAGTATTAATATCTTCTTTTTCACTTTGTCAAACTTGTTCTTTCATCTTTTATGTTGGAAAAATCCTCCCATGAGCAAACATTCTCTTCCACACCACCTTCTGTGCTCCCCTACCCAGCAGAAGCAATTGCAAGTGATATCTAAGGTCAGTGTCTTGGTTACTTTTCTTTCATTGCTGAGACAAAATACCCAAGGCCCGAAATTAAGGAAGGAATGGTTTATTTAGCTCACAGTTTGTGGAGGTTTTAGTCTATAATAAGCTGGCTTCAAGGCAGAGTAGCATTACACAGGGGCAGCACCTCAAGGCAGTACAAGAAAACAAAAGCAGCAAGAGCAAACAGGCGGTGGGGAAGCAAGGCTCTTTTCCCTCCTTATGTTGTATATAGGCAGTCTGCCCACACCCGCACCATCTCTGTGCCTTCCTCTTCCACAGGCTAAGGATGTTACAAACTAAGGACCCTGGCCTCTGCTAAATCACTTAGTTGAACTTTTAAACTTCTCATGTTGACACAATAAACACCATTCTAGAGTGGTAAGGGCATGTCCTTTTCACCCCAGGATGTAGAAGTGCTGAGTCACTTAGTGAAGCTTCTAGACTCCTCAAGTTGACACAAGGTATTAACCATAACAGTCAATCAGTTTCCTTTATTCCTTTTTCTGTTCAACCTGTTTTAGACAGGCGTGCTAAGTGATAGAGTGCTCCATTCTCAGAGCCTTTGCATTTCCATTCTCACAGTGGGTGATCTCACTTGATTTTACAAATTTAAAATATTATGTGCTTAATGGTCACTCCCAAATGTATTTCCAGATTTTCTTTCTCACTTGAGCACATATATCTATCTAATTACTTTCCAGCTGTAACAAGATGTCTCATAGGCATCTAAAGTTCACAGCATAAAAATATGACTCTAGAATTCCACCCTAAATCTAGCTGTCACAGTAGTTCCCATCTTAACAAATGGTGGCACCAACCACTCAGTTGCTTAAACCAAAATTTTATGAGCTATATTCAATTCCTTTCTTTTGCTTACCTTCTCATATCAAAAACATCAGAATGACCATTGGTTTTTACCTTCAAAGCATAACAATTAGATGTAAGTTTCATTAAAGAACTGCATTTTGTCTGTCCTGTTGAACAATGTTTTCTAAAGATTGATGATTCCTGGCACATTCTAGTAGGAAACAAGTAAACATCTGTGAAGTGAATCCTGAATCTGACTATTTCCCTCCATTCTTATGATAATAACTTAGCCTAAACCACTACCATCTCTTCCTTATATTTCTATTATAACCCCTTATTCTATTGCTACTACTCTTGACTATGTGCTAAATAGCCTATTTGTAATGTTAAAAATACTGAAGGTATTCTATTCAGTTACAATAAAATAAAATCTTTACACTGACCTGAAATCTTTCATATGAACCATAATTATCTATTGCTCCAATATCATATTTACTTCTTTTTTTATATTTACTTCTTTATCTCTCTTATTCTTTACTGTATTTCCAGAATACCCTGGATTAGAATAATAGTTCTTCAATAAATTAATGAATGAATACTTTTTCATTTTTCTTAGAGAAGGTCTCACTATGCAGTCCAGGCTGGCCTTGAACTCATGGCAATTCTCCTTCCTCAACCTCCCAGATGCTGGGATTACAGGTGTGCACCAACATGCCTGGTGCAAATAAGTATGTTTATGGTGTATGAGAGTGGTCTGTTAATGTTAAGTAGTAAAGATATTTAGAAATTTATTTTACTTTATCTCTCTTCCCTTGAAAGCTAAATTTTTAAGTAATTTATACTGGCTTTCTATACATTCACATCTACAACTTCATCTGTAAAGTATTGTACTATACGCTGATTTCTCCTAAAATACTGAACTGAAAATGTTACTCATTTGTTGAAATGTAAATTCAATGGACCATTTTATTTCATTAATTTTTGCTCTTTGGATATTTTTCTAGTTTGTCTCCTCTCTATAGTCTTTGGATTCAATTGCTTATTTCTTATTTCATCTTCATGAGATATGCTTAGATAATTTATTTTCAGCCTTTTATTTTTATAAAATAGACACTCAAAGTATGCATTTTTCACTGGCTTTAATTGTCTTTATATTTGGATATGTATAATTTATCTTTCATATTAAAATATGCTTGACTAACATTGTCGATGATTTTTTATCTTGAATTATTCTAGAAGTATGTTTTTATTTTAGAGTTTATGGGGATTTTTCTAGTTACTTTATTGTTGAATTTTAGCTCAATTCTGTGTAGATATTCAGATTACATATTCTGTGATTTCAGCTCTTTCATATTTGTTATGACTTACTTTATGAGATAACTCACAATAAACTTATTGAAATGTTTCTTCTGCATTTGAGAAGTATGTATTTTCTCTATTTGTGGGGGCCGTGAGTTTTAAACTTAAGTGTTTTATACCCTTACTGATCTTTCTGGCTGCTTTTTTTCAATCAGTTACTAAGAGTTATTTTATAATCCTTCACTATGACAGTGAGTTTATTTCTTCTTTATATTTGTCAATTTAATTTTGTACATTCGGAGGCCACGTTATTGGTTTCACAAATACATATAATTTTTAAATCCCACTATTGAAATAATCCTCTTAATTATGAAATATCTATTTCTAATAATAGTTTTCTAGAAGTCTGCTTTCTTTAACATTAATACTGCTAAACTGGCTTTATTTGTTTAATACTTGCATTGAATTGGATTTCATTTAATTTTTTATTTCATCTGACAGCCTTTGTTTTTCATTAGAATGCTTAGTCTGTTTTACTTTATAGTATTTACTGATATATTTGGGTTTAATTTTTTCCTAGTATTTAGTGATTATTTCTTGTCATGACAGGTATTGTTAATCAGTCATAGAACCTGGTCCCCCACAGAGCCCAGAAATAGCCTAAGAATCTTCTTTACACACCATTCCAAAAACATCTTACCAGTTATTCAGAATTGGGAAGCAAAACAAAACTCATTTTCCATTTGTGGTCTTGGAAAGCATACAGTGAGCTGGTATAGTGATTCTTAAATATATCTCATTATAAGAATCACCTGGAGTATTCAAGAGTACAGGTTCTTGCATTAAACCTCAGTCCTTATGAATCAGTGTCTTCGGGGGGAGTTCACTGAGAATGTTTGGTTTCCCACAAGAGTCCCATGGGGTCAGAATCTTATCATTATAAGGTACAGTTGGGGAAAACAGGAATGTTAGAGTCCAAAGGGGGTTGTTGAAAGACTTAAGCCTCCCGCTAGTGGTTGTAGCGTGAGTTATTTAAACTCTGTACTATTTATGTGCTGAAATATCATCACAATTTAATATTTCCTGGGTAACACAAGTGCTCTTAAAGTGTACCACTGTGTATAGGTCCTATGGATGGGTTGAAGAAATAGCACCAAAAAGGAGGTAGGAAGGAAAAATTTGCTGAAGAATCAATATTAAAAGATAATATACAACCATAAAGATATTTGTGTGTATTAGTTTGTTTCCCTTAGGCTGTGATGGGACAGAATGTTCTAAAATGTAGGAATGAGTTAGAGGCAGGGCAAGCAGCTGGATATATTTATCTTTTTTTTTTTTTTGTACTGGGAATCTAACTCAAGATTTTGCTCTTACCGGGCAGGCGCTGCGCCACTGAGCTATCTTCCCATCTCCATTTTTTTTTTTTTTTTGTACTAGGAATACGAACTCAGGACCTTGTGCTTGCCAGGCAGGCACTTGTGCTACTGAGCTATATCCCTAACCCTTATCTTTTTAAAAGTATGTGCAGGAAATATTTTGGAAGATGCGGTCAGAACTCATTGAGCTCACACATGTAAATGCCTCAATGTAAGCAATATCTAACAGCAAACATTTCGCTTTGCATCTAGATATTTGGGAGCATTTAGTTTGACAGTGAAATATTTTTGGGTTTGTTCCAACAGAGCAGCATATGATTGTGTCTTCAGCAGGTTTAACTTATTAAATTTTGGAGGAAACAGATTTTTGGAAAATCTCATCTGTTGTATGTAAAATTTTAACATGGTTCTCTAACAATATTATTATAGAGGTAACATTCCTTGTATCAAAAGATATATTTCTCTCCCAGAGTTTGAAACAGAAAATAGATGCAAGAATTCTGGTATGCTATATGTGATTGAGTTATAAGTCAGAGCAGTAATTTTCAAACATGCCCCCACATTGGAATTGCCATGAAAATACAGAAATACTACACTCATTGTGCCCCATCTTGAAATGGGGATTTAATTGTTTGATGTGGCCAAGGTTTGGGATTTTTGAAAACTCTCCAGGTCATTCTAAAATGCGGACAAGTTTGAGAACAATCAAACTGGAGATCTTGAACTCTATATTTCAAATTTCATACTTCAAATCTCTGGATAGTGTAAAGCTTACATTTCTGTACTAAAGTTTAAGTTGAGATGATGAGATTGGTCTAATTAGATTTATCAAGTTGTAGTCTATGTGAATATGGCATTATTTCCATAAAACTGGAACACATGAAAAAGTCAAACAAATCAGTTATATGCACACACAGTCTTATCATACAAATTTTCAATATTCAAAGTAGCCAGGATTTTAAGTCACTTTGTCATGTTGAGTCTTCATACCCAATTAGCATTGCCAGATAAAATGCAGAAAGCCCTATAAAATTTGAATTCCAGATAAACAAATAATTTTTAGTATAAACACATCCCATGCAGTATTTGGGACATACTTATACTAAATATTGCTTGGTATCCATCTGAAGTTGGAGTTTTCCTACATGCCCTGTATTTTTATTTGCTAAGCTGGTCAATTCTGCCCCACATTTTAAAGGAATAATTTGAGCTGTAATTACATGTACTAGGAAAAATAAAAACAAAAATTAACTTCAGATTCTTGCTCCTTCTGTGCTCTTCTGTTTTTTAAATTATATTGCCTGTTAACCACCTCAACCCCTACATGACTTTATACTGAGGGCTAACTGTACCTTATTCTGCCTCTTCTGCCTTCTTCGGAGGCGCAAGAACTCCTTGTGTTGCCTGGAGACAAAGTTCACTGCTGCATATTCCAGTAAGGCAGCAAACACAAACAGAAGGCACACTGCCATCCAGATGTCAATTGCTTTTACGTAGGAGACCTGAAGGGGGAGTGGGGAAGGGGAGAGGGAGGAAGAGAGAGAGAGAGAGGAAAGAGACTATGAGGTTATGAGACTATGAAAGCTTTCAGGAAAACCAGATTCATAATAGTGTGAATAGCAGAATAACCTCCTTTCCTTGGTGAAAGATTTTCTAGCCTTTCCTTGAGGAAGTATGTAGATTATTGTGACTCGTGCTGTAATAAACAACTTAAATGTCCACCAGTGAAGGAATGGGTAAAGAAAATGTGGTATATATACAGAATGGAATACTATCGAGCCATAAAAAGATGGAATTCTGTTGCATCAGCATGGATATAACTGGAGGACATTATGTTAGGTGAAATAAGGCAGAGAAGAACAAACACCACATGATCTCCTTCATACATGAAATTTTATTTTATTTATTTATTTTTTTTGGTTTTTTTTTTTTTTTTTTCTGGTACTGGGAATCGAACTCACAACCTTGTTCTTGCCAGGCAGGCTCTGTGCCGCTAGGCTAAATCCCCAGCCCCCCATATATGAAATTTTAAATAACTGATTTTGTACAAGTTGAGAGTACAATTGTGGTTACTCAAGACTGGGCAGGTGGGGGATATTGGTGAAAGATGGGTAAGGGGTATGATGTTATAGTAAGAAAGAATAAATTCTGATGTTCTGTGGCAGGGAGGGTGAACAAAATTAACAATAATACATTATATACTTAATGTATTAATTAGTTAAAGGAGAGGACTTTGAATGTACTTTCCATAGAGAAATTATCAAAGTTTACTGTCATAGATATGCTAATCACCCTGAGGTGATCACTACTCAATGTACACACGAATTTAACATCTCACTGAGGGTTGGGGCTGCAGCTCCGTGGTAGAACACACACTTAGCACGAGTGAGGCCCTCGGTTCAATTTCCTGTACCATAAGTAAGCCCTACAACATAAGTATGGACCTCATAAGTATGTACAAATATTCTGTGTCAATCAAAAATTTAAAATATTATAACATTATAAATGTATCAGTTCCTCTGAGAAGATTCTGGGTGGAGCAGTGACAGTCACAAGCCTCCCCTGCCCCTTTTGGTCCGTCTCTCTCAGCACAGTCCCTGGCTCAAGTAGCTTCATCCTTGAGACAGATCCAAAGATAATGCCATTTCCCTAATGAGGATGGATTCTAAGTCTTCTCAACACCACAAATAAGTATGAGATAATGTATATATTAAACAATTCAATTTAGCCATTCCACAGTGTGTAGATATATTAATATGTCATGGTGTATATTATATTTTCATTAAAATTCAAAGATTTATTTATTGAAGGAAAAAAGCAAAATTTTGCGAGTTAAATAAAGTGCACAATATTTTAAAAACGTCCCCCTTTTATTTTTCCTAACAACTAAAATCCAATATGTTAGAATAATTCCAAAGGATGAATGAGAAATAAGGTATATATGGCCTATGCTCTTCAAAAGCCAATTTGTAATTTCTATCAATATATCAATCCTAATTGACATGAAAATAACTCTAAATAGCTTTAAACTTCAGAGTTCAAAAGTAGTCAACTGAATTAAAACATCAAAGTTCTCAGCTTGAGCAGGTGTCTGATTGAAAAGGAAGTTGTTACTACCCATCAGTGGTTGGTTAAGTGTTTAGTAAATCTTATATTTTGGCAAAACAGATACTGAAGGTCAGTTTTTTTTACTTGCAATGGAAAATATGCCTCATCTCACTCAACTTCCAATTGTTCAATTGAGAGGAAAAATAAATAGACAAAGTTGTAACATTGGACACTAGACTAAAAAGGGCACATCAACTTTCCAGCTGTGTGTATACTTTTACATAGGACTAATATTTTTATAGTTGTCCCTAATGTCAGCATATTTATTATACACGTGTTAATTACGTAACTTTTTTTTGAGACAGGGTATCTCACTGTGTAGTTCAGGCTGGCCTTGAACTCAATATGTAGCCCAGGATAGTGGTCATCCTCCTGCCACAGCCTCCCAAGTGCTGGGATCACAGGTGCACGCCACCACACCTGGGTTAATTTTTTAACTGTTAAAACAACTCTGTTATCCCATTTTCTGATGTGAAAATTGAGATACAGCAGTTAAATTGTTACTCAGAGTCATAAAACTACTAAGTAACAAGCCAAGACTAGAATTGGAACTCAGTTATCTAGTGGAATTGCTTTCTGAGCAGACGCAGGCAAACGCAGTATTATGATTATGCAGTTTGTATCCTGCATTTCCCTCTGACCTGTGTGGTGAGTACTTACCAAGCTGTTGAACTTTTTCTAAATCACAATTTCCAATGCTTGCGCAATCGTCCATGCCATTATTAATCACTTCACAGTAGAGGACACTTTTTATCGTTGCTTATGTTCTACTTCATTTCTGTGACCGAGTTTTGCTTCTAGGAACATTCTTTCCCCAAAACTTTAACTGTCTTTTTGCTCATTTGCTAGATCAAATTTCAGATGAATTACATGAGTAAATGATACAAAACTAGCCTCTTGACTTCAAAAGTTAAGAGTGGTAAAAATAAACTGGAGTGAGTTTGCTACCCTAAGCAAGAAGCATCGCCTTGCTACCATTTTTCTAATTCCTCCAAGTTGTTTTACCTCTTTGGCTCCGTTCCTCAACTGTAGATGAGGAATAATCATAGCATCTACCTCACGGAGTTATGATTTGGATAACATCACTTAATTTATATAAAGATCTTAGAATAGTGTCAAGCACAGAATAAATATTATGTCAATATTTGCAGTTATTTGGCTATATAGGGAAGACTTAAAAATTAATGAGGAAAATAAAACTTACCCACAACACTAATATATTCTAGTTATTATTTTTAAGGTCACCTTCTGCATTTCACTATTTGTCTCAGACAATCTGAGGTATTTGTCTGTCCCGCGTATGTTGTGGTAAAGTGGTTCAGCACTTTGTCACCTCCAGCCCTTTGAGTGTATTACTCTTCCTACTTGGGGTGCTCATCCTCATTTATCCTGATGAGTGCACTCCTCAGAATTCCTCAGGACCTCACACAAACACCAACTGTCCTGGGAAGCTTTTCTAAACTTCCCCTTTCTCCTGCCTGGGTTAAAGGCTATTTTTCTTTGTTCCCTTATTCTCTTCTATAGAACTTGGCTGTTTCTTCTTAGTTCTTCTGCTTCCGTGACCATATCAATAGGCTGCAAGCTTGTTTTCTTTCCTTGTTTCTTTTGTTTTCTTTTTTTGTCTTTTCTTTTTCTTTCCTTGACTGGCCTTGTGTGGTATATGTTACTCTGAATTACCAATGTAAGATATGACAGCTAGTGGGTAAGCATTAGTTATAGAGGATGGATAAATGATTAGATGACTAAATGAGCAAAAATAAGGAGAAAAGAAGGAACTATTGGAGCTGGGGATTTAGCTCAGGGGCACAGCGCCTGCCTGGCCAGGGTGAGGTCGTGAGTTTGATTCCCGGTACTGGATAAAAACCAAGCAACAACAACAAAAAAGATATGAAACCAGAAGGAACTATCTAGCTATCTTTGCCTGTTTTGTGATTTAATTTCAAGAATTCTAAACTATATACTATTACCCACAATTATATGTATTTGGTGTTTCTAAGAGTGAAGAATTAGTAAGTTTTTAATTCTCCCAGAACACTTAATATTCTTGGATTGGCTTCTTCCTCAATAAGCAATAATTTGTCTTTTACTTGCTCTTCTGGAGCAATCCAATCCTCTTCTCCTATAATAATAGAACATTACCAGTTACAGCATCCGCAGTTATATATTATTCAAATGGCCTGTAAATGTTTCAAGACCCAATAATGAGAAGCATATGTCAGTTCCTGTGATATGTCCATACCAAGAGCTATGCCCACCAGAGCTAGCTGACCATCGCTCCTCCTCTTCCTGGTGATTACAGCCTTCAGAAATCTGCAAACCTTTCCCCGATCTCTTTGTGACCATCACCAGGCAAAGCACGTATTTGGCTTATTTTATAGCTGCTCATAAAGGAATCCCTTCAGTTTCTTAATCATTTTGGTTGGTCTCTGAGTTTCCTTCACATCATGAACATTTTTCCAGCATTGAATTGCCAATAGAAATGCATTATTCACATGGATTTAGAGGGGGTCATGAGACATCTATTGCATATGATGTGATGTCCCTTAGTGTGGGTCTCTTAGGATTGAAAATCCTTTTTGTTGCTTTTATGGAGCTCTAATGTCAGATTCTCTTCCTTTAGCTGCTAATCCTTAGATGTTTTTAGCTCACATCTTTCCCTGTCACATTCTTTTTGTGATTCTTGGGCTTACATGATCCCTTCCTGAACTACTTTACTACCAACTTGCAAGATCGTTTTCAAAGGTAATTAAACCTTCAAAATGCTGTTATGATTCACCAAGTTAGTGTCTTTTGGGGCATATTTAATTCAGAAATTAAAAAGACCCAAATGGTGAGGGTCCATTGTATGGAGTGCAGTATGCTAGGCCTTGTGAGAGGTGGGGAAGAAAGAACAAAGATGCCTACGATGCATGTTGGTACTTGTAAAACTTCCTAGTTTACATTTCAAGGTTCCTTGTTCATACTATGTACTACGTGCATATAGATCAGAGGGCAACAAATTATGCCCTGTGGATCAAATCTGTCCCACCTCAATTAAAAAGTTTTATTGGAACACAGCTATACTCACATATTGACTATGGCTAGTTTTGCACTAAAATGGCATGCTTGAGTACTTACGACAGAAGCCAAATGGCTTTCAGTGCCTAAAGTAACATATGGTCCTTTACAGAAAATAATTGCCAGCTCCCAGCCTAGACTATAATGTTGTCTGATCTGTCCTGGGGTTTTATATCCCAGTGACCCTGTATCAATGCTTAAGAAAGCCATGGTTCACTGAGGAAGACCGTCGTATAAATGCATAACAGATGCAAGGTGGGTGGTTTCATACGCTAAGGTAGGGAGGTAGGACCAAAAGGCTGGCTGGACATGAGGAGACTGATGCTGACAGGGAAATCAGTGACGTTTCATTCCTGGATGATGTGACATCTGATTTTGGGCCTGAGGAAAGCCAAGATTTTGATGGATACAAGCAGCTGTGAAGTCAAAACCATGAAGATGAGAGAGAGTACAGTGGGCTTGAGGGATAATGACCAGCCAAGTGACTTGGAAATGTGAGGTACTTAGTGGGTGCACGGTGAGGGCAGACAGGTAGGTGGGACGAGAGAGGCACTGAAAGCCAGGCAGATAGGTCTGGGAGTTCATACAGCTTATAAAGGTCAGCTAATGATGGTTTTTGCGTGGGGAGATGTATAAGCCCTTTTCTAGTAATTGTGGTTTTTGTCTCCGAAAGCAAAAGTCTTAGCAAAAACAATTGTTTTCTCTCCTTATGGGGAATTATTTCTCTTTTCTTGCCACTTTTCACTTCTGCATGAGTCGGGGTCTCTTCTCGGCTCTCTGACATCTTTGAGTCCTTTATGGAACCTCACTCGTTTATTGTGTTCCTTGAATTCTTTCCTCTTCAATTTCCACTCTACCTTCATAATCTCAGTGAATTTGCCCACTCCTGTAGCTTTCCTCATATCCCTGTGGATGTTCGGCTGGCAAGAGAGGTGTATGAGGGTGGTGTGTATGTGTCCTATAACAGAGATTGGCCAAAATCTTATCAATCTCTTTGCCTCTACCAGTAGAACTACACTTTCCAGTCCAATTAAACCCCCAATGGAATGTGGCAGAAGTTGTATGGGCTGCTTTAAGGCCTCTAACATCTTCTGTGAAGTCCTTGGATTTAACCCTTTTTGCAGCAATTTTAGGTGTCGCTTGTTCAAGATGGCAGTGCTGTAAGATAAAAAAGCATGGTGCCCTAAAAGATTTAGGGTTACCACTCCAAAGTTGCATGTAATGTAAATGACAAAGAAACTTGTATTGTACTAATCTGCAGAGATTTCTGGGTTTTCTCTTTCCAGCCTTGACCTCAGCCTTGCCCTCTCAGTCATTCCCATGCTGATTCTAAAATGTGTACAGGTAATGGTTGCAAAAGAAAACTCATTTAATGTCCCTTCCTTCCCCATCCCTCTCATTAGAACTGTTCTCACTAACAACCCCAGTGTTACCACTGCCTCTTTCCTTATTTTCATCTCTATTCGTCAATATGATGAACACATTCAACATTTCTTTCTGCAGAGCACACTAGGGTTTACTCTCCTCTCCATTCCAAAGATGTCACTGCGATCCCAGTAATTAACACTTAGACCTGGTTATTATAACAACTTCCTAAGTGGTCCCTCTGCATTCAAGTCCTCCTGCTGGCACTTAGTCCTTTTGCTTCTGTGAGACTAAATTCAAAACACCGATTTCATTTTGAAATACATGTGCTTAAGAATTACTCTGAATGCCTATTATAGGCTCTGGCATTCAAGATCTTGCACAGCATGTGTCTGCCCCACTTAGTCAATCTTAGTTCACTTTTTCCTAGCACAAACTTTGTACTTTGTTTGAGCAATTCTGCTTACCCCTGAGGAAGCCAAGTTCATTACCACTGATGACTCATTGTGTGTACTAATGGTTCCCAAATGTAGAAGAGTGATTTTGCTCCCCAAGGGACATTTGGCAATGTCTTGAGATAGTTTTGCTTGTCAAAACCAAGGGTAGGTGCTCCTGGAATCTAGTAGATGGAAGTCAGGGATGCTGCTACACATCTTACAATGCTCAGGACTGCCTTCATCACAGTTTTCCAGCCTAAGTCAACTGCCAATTCTGAGGTGGGAAATCCCTAAGATAAATAAAACAAACAGGCAAACAAACAAAACACAAAACCAAAACCTAGTTATCTATGTCCAGTGCAGTAGTTCTCATATACTGGTAATGTTATCTAAAGACATTCAGAAGATAGTTTTGGTGTCCTGGCTGGGAACTGGGGAGTTGCTACTTTTTCTAGAGGTAGAGGCCTATGATGATGCTAAGTACCCCCCAAAATCACAAGACAGCCTCCCATGACAAAGAGTTATGTAGCCCCAAATATCGATAGTATTGTAAGACTGAGAAATCCTGGCCTACAGTCTGCTCCCACGTGCAAATGCAGTACCTTTTTTCTCTACCTCTTTATTGCCAAATAATTCCTCAGGGATTAATGCAGATTTGTTCACCTACAAGAAGATGCTTTCTCTGCCTTTTCTATCCTACAGTAGTCTCAACTATCTTGAGAATTTGTGATGGACTTATGATTAGAATCTTCCAGTTTAGTATTCAGTGCATACATATGTGTTTTATCTGTGCAAATGGGATATAGGATATTTTAGGAATAAAGAACCCATATTCATGCCACTGCAGACAAGTCTTTGGCATTTATTAAGTCTCCCATAGGTTTATGTCAATTGACACATTTTCCTGCCTGGGCAATTCAGCAAGACCCTATCGCAAATATTTTTTTATAAAGGGGCAGGGATATAGCTCAAAGGTAGAATGACTCCAGGTTCAATACCTAGTACCACGCACACACCAAACTAGCTCAGAAATTTGCATTTTTGAGCTGATAGCTGATTGATCTTGATTTGCTTTCACTAAGGAAAAGAACACATAATACTTCTGTAACTTTACAACTATCTGACGGAAAAGTAAAGCTAATTAGGTGTTTTAAATTTTCATGACACTCGATAAACAATTATCTGTTGTTTGAACAGATCAGTTCAGTCGTGGATCTCAGTGAACTGCTTAGTTGTTTTGGCATTATGTTGATATTCTTTAGAGCTCTTTCAGATCAATGTCCATTGCAATACTTCCTGGAATTTTTGAAAATTTTTGGCAAATTTTCTTGAGTCAATTTTTTCATTAATTATATCCTCAATTTCAAAGTGAAAAATCAAGCCTGAATTTATTTGACCCCTACAAGTTGTTTGCCTTCAGACATGGCAGTGTTTTCCTGTAACATGAAGCCAGTTATTCATGGATTGAGCCATGTTTTGCCCTGTATTTATCCCAGGACAGAAAAATAGATCATAATGTGTACAAGGATAACCTGGATTTCTTTAAAGGTTGGACATCTTTGTGCCTTGAGAAAGCACTTCCATGTAACGGTTTGCAAACTAAAATATATCCATTGTCCCAGCCAGAAGGACAACCTCCAAGGAGCTGTGACATTCCCTAGCAGCCAATTAAGGAGGACTGCTTAGGAACATGTGCAGAGAAAAGTTCTCCGCAGAGAAAATGCACAAAGGACTATGATCAACCAAGCTCTGTTTAGTACAACAGAGACAAAATGGAATTCGCAGGACAATCTCAATTTTTCAGTTTTTCTTCCTTGAAGTACAATGATAATTCACACTCTCTGCCTTGGGTCAGTGTTTGTTCTCTAGCCATGCCTGCAGACCATTGCTAAAGCAGAATAGAAGGTTTTCTGTCAGGCACAGTAGAATTTCATTTCATCTAATTTAGAAGTATAAAATTTTTAATTAACTTTGATTATTATAGTTCCTGAAATAAAGAATTCCTGTGGCCAGAGCAGGCTGAGATGTGCTGCCATTACACAGAATAGAAGACTCTGATGCTCCAATCAGCTTGTCTGTTGCTGACTGCTACAAAGTATAGCATCACCATCGTAATCCTCATTTTATGAGAAGAAAATGACTTTACTGCGTGCCTGTCTAAATCTTGCTACTAATGAATCAGGATGGAAATGAAAATTCTATTTACTTTTTCTGTTTTGTCTCTTATCTACATTCAGTCACTGTGTTATAAAAATATAGACATTCAAGTTAATCTTTGCATCAAAGATTCATGATGTGGCACAATTTTATCTTTATAGTTTCATTCTCAAGTTGCCATTTTATTGCCTAATTAAAGAGCTCACAGTTGCTGCTTAGTAAGGGGAAAGTCAGATTTCTTTAGCGAAAAAGGAAGTTGGCAGCACTGACCACCTGGCCTGTCCCTGTATCACCACCCTCATCTCATTTACTCTTCCGTCTAACATTCTTGTTAGGATTTGGGAGAAGTAGTTTAATAAACACAACTCTTGCAAAGGTGTTGTTTGCAGAAATTACCATTGGGTGGCAGTGGCTCCCAGCCTGCAGCAACCAACCAGTTGTATTTGTTTGTTCAGCATTGGCTGGTACACCGACTTAGTTATCTCATATCATTTCCAAAGATGAGTAAGTTTCTCTCCAGTAGAGTGACCAGGAAACCATTCAAAGTAGCTCGACAAAGCTCAGTATCGATGTGAGTTTTGAGGGATGAGAAAAAGAGTAGAACTGTCAACTCCAGAATACAGAAGGAACACCGGGTGGTATCCATTGTTAGAAACGCTCCTCCAAATCTCAGCCTGTTACAAATATAGGTATCTAAGGAAGTCAAGAAAAGGAGGAGATTGCATCTAGAGAAAGGGAAAGAACCAGGACTAGGGGATATATTTTTCCCTATGCTTGTGTTTGCCACATTTCATTACATTTTGCAGTTCATAGGAATACTGATTCCTGCCGTAGTCTACTTCCTGTGATTGGACCTTCGGGGATAAAATAAGTGATGTGTATTTCCTCTCTAATAAAGCAGGGATGAGAAATGCGTGGAGGTCAGAAGAAAATTGCCCATTACTGGCAGAACAACCCTTCTGAAGGAAAGAGCCAGTTGGGTTATCCCGGTATTAAATATTAGGAAGTATCTCAGTACTAGAGTTCTTAGGGGATGATGAGATGACGCTCCATTTAATAGATGTTTGCATACTGACCACGTGCATGCACATGTGTTTGGGAGGGAGGGAGAGGGAGAGAAGGAAGAGGAGGGGAGAGACAGGAAGAGAGGAAGGGCAGAAAGAGCGAGAGAAAGAGAATGGAAATAAAAACATCTTTGGAGCCAGGTCAACTTGTGTTTGAATCCTACCTGACTAGCCAGTGAATTTGGGGGAAATTACATAATCTTTGGAATTTCAATTTCTTTATATTGAGGTAGGTACTGAAGGATTCCAGTCCCGTGGGGTCATTGAAGAATTGACTGTGACACTTTATGTAAATCTTAACACTTATTTGGCAGATTGTAGATGCTCAGTCACATCGGTTTGCAAGAGATGAGCTCCTGAAGACACTGCATAATTCAAAACTTGCATAATTCAAGGAAAATTTCCCCAGAAGAATAAATGTAAAGTAGAATCTGTCGTATTTCATGTTCTATGCATGCTTTAAGACCTTATTAGTATTTTTATGTTGCCCCATTTTAAGTTCACACAACCTAAGTTCACATAAAGTAGAACCAGGGCTAGGGAGATGGCTTAGTGGCACAGTACCTGCTTGGCAAGTGCAAGGTCACGAGTTCGATTCCCAGTACCATAGCATAAAGTAGAGCCTGAATGTAATGAGCCATCCTGTGTGATGAAGGCTGATATTCTGCCATAAAAGCTAAACCAAACACAACCACCACAATCACTATCACCAACAAAAATCTTACGACACACAACTCCATGGGTTATCTCCATAACAAGAATAGGAGAACTGAGTTTGTTCGTTACCCTTATCAAAATGACACAGCAAAAGAATGCTTGAGCTGCAGTCCACATGTAATATATTCACTATGCCTTGGCTCTAAACTCTGTGCTGGCTTTCTTCCCTTTGGTTTAATGAGCCCTGAGGAACCCCCTCTCTGGGGTTGAGTCAGGGGAATTCCTCACGGGCTGTGCTTTCAGCAGATGACAGCCTCTGACGTAAAAGAGAGAAGAGGGTACACGCAGTGGGATGGGTAAGTAAGAAAAGAGCACCCGTGAAGGCACTCCAGTGATAAATGTTGAAAGATGGCAGATGACCACAGTTTTCCTCATTTGATTCCCAGTCAGCACTCGGTGCCTCACTCTTTGTGTGCTGTTTCCATTTCCTTAGTCCCCAAAGCGCCCCAGCCCAGCTTCAAATTTCATACTTGTGAGCAAGGAAGGAGCAAGGAAAGAGAAATTGAATGAAAACATCTTAGTCTTGTTCTTTAGGCTGCACTAAGAGGAAGGCTTTGGAATTGTGGGTAGGATTTATGGTGATAATAGAGATTTTTTTCTAATTTCCATCCTGTGGTGCCCTGAAAGAGGTCTTGATGGGAGGAAGAATACAGAAGAGCTGAGAAGTCTCTCTCCCCTGACCTGAGCTTGCTGGTTTGTGATTTCAAAGTCAGATATGCTTCCTGGAATGGGATGAGGAGGCTAATCTCTCTATTTTGCTATGAAGTTTTGGCTTATTTTTTAAGAGAAGTAAGAAGAGTGCTTTTTAATATATTATTTAGTAATATCTACTTGTATTACATTGAAATAAAAATTAAAATATATTCTAATTTTCAAAAAAATAAAGCCCTCCTCTTTCTAGATTCAAATATTAAAAAAAAGAAGGCAGCATCTCACGCAACCATTTCTGAAACTCAGAACCTTGTCAGAGTGATTTGATGGACCTGTTTTGTCATGGGAGACTCTGGGTATCCAAGCCTAGGTGTTCTAGCCTACAGCCCTTAAAGCTAATCAGCTACCAACTGTTTTATACTAGCCAAAAAGTGAAACTGAAATGGAAAAATTCCAGGTCTCCACTATGCTCCAAGGTTCCATGTGGGGAGAAGAAAAGGAGCTATACGTCAATCAGAGGTTAGGAATTAATGTGCTCTAAAAGCCTCTGGCTGGGCTGATGATCACTTTTTTTAGTGTAAAATGCCAAAGATCACATCTCCACTGAGTCCAGTTCCTGTAACGGCAGCATTTTGACGTAAGTCAGCTCACTGCCTTTCTCCTTACCACAAAAACCAGAAGCAAAATCACCATGTAACAATTAGACAGTTATTTGCAGTAGCTACTAACCTGCAGGGGTCTGTTAGTAATTAAAAAGAAATCCTATAACCTCTTGAATAAAATGGCATACATAAATGTGCAAACTTTTTGAAGAAATGAGTCATTATTTTTCAGTATGGAAGTATACAGCAGTGTACAGCTTAAAAGTGAAATTCGAAGTGTGATAAGATTTTCGTTGAGTTTATTGAGTACATCAGTTCCTCATATATCACTTGCATATATCTGCTTCAGAGTGTAAAGGCAATTTCAGTCTCTGGTAGGAATCAATCCCACAGGATTACATAAACCAAGAGAAGGCAACAAGCAGTGAACAGATGCCAGGGATGTGGGAATTGGCTTTGCCACTGGTGGACTTTGCAAACCTGTATTCATCATTTCACCTTTATGGGCCTCAGGCTCCTCCACTGGTATATAAAAGGGTTGGTCAGATGAATTCAAGGAATTTGTTATTTTAATATTCTGTGATTCAGGGAAAGAAAAAGTGATGAGAGAGGAAATTAAGTGAATACCAGTATGGAGTCCCAGTTCCAAGGTGATCAGAGCTGTGAGCCCCAGTAGACGCCCTCAAGCTCTCTACTCTTCATTCTTACCACGTTCGGTGTTATACAGTGTGTATTCATTAAGAATCTCTGTTTGGCAGGAAGAATTTGCCTAAATGGTGAGTTCCTTGTGGAGGAATAAGTGGTATTGGTGATAAGAAGAACTACATGTGTAAGTACACTGAGTTTACATTAAGAACCAGTGGGCAATTTTGTAAATGATTAGCAATTTACTTAAGCAGTTGAATCTGTTTTTCTACTAAAGACATTTCTTTAGTAGCTTAGCAACTTCCTGAACATGTGTGTGAGGAAACCTAGAACACTTCCAGAGGCAGCTGTCAACTATGTAGAGGTAGAAATTGGTAGATAAACATCTCAGATTTCCTGTTATTCTGTGAGGCAAGTCTGAAGAGAATTCTGCAGTTTTTAGAGGATTTTAGAGGATTCCCCAGCAGTATCAGAACCTAGTTGCTTTCCATGGTGACCAACTCCATAGTACACTTTGTTTGCTTTTTTACTTTCCCTATTTATACTCCACACTTGCTCTTGCCTTTCCTGAGATGATGACCAAGCTAACTATCTGAACCAAAAATACTTGTTGCAGGCTCTGCAACTTACTGAAACAACCCAAACTTCAACTTGGGTCATGGAAGCTTGATACAAAACAGTGCCTGCAATGGTACATTTTGCACCATTTAGAACCAGGATGGCAAATCCTCCTGAAAATTCCTGTATTATTAACAAAAGTCCTGTATCTGGCTGGTTTACAGAAGACCTATAAGAATACAGTGTTGACACAGTTCAAAAAGTAACGTGAAATAAGTACCAAATCAATTGAGAATCCGTATGACCCACACAATATAACACAGTTCACTTCCTAATTTGCTCTGCACAGCTAGTTTTATATTTACAAGATTAGAATTGTATAACTGTGGCAGAAAATGATATTTTCTACCTAGTACTATGCAAGAATTATTCAGCACGTACCAATCCTACTCAGGTCAGGGAAATAAAGAGAGCACTTTATTTGCAGAAATATCATATAAATAATACGTCCTGTAATAGGTATGAAGCTCCTTAACAAATGATGGCAGGAAAACTGGATATTCCCATACATAAGATTGAAACTAGATCCTTTTTTCTCCCCCTGTACTAAAATTAAATCAGAATAAATCAAAGCCTTAGATATAAGAGTAAAGCCTTGAAACTGCTGGAAGCAAACCTGTGGGAAGCACTTAAAGCCATAGGCTGAGCCAAAGACTTTTTCAATAGGACCTCACTAGCACAAGAAATAATATCAATAATCAACAAATGGGACAACATTAAATTGCAAAGCTTCTGCACAGCAAAGGAAACAACAAAATGAATAGAGAACACACAAAATGGCCTAGAAACTTTACTAGCTACTTTTCGGATGGAGGATTTTCTTTTTTTTTGAGACATGGCCTCGCTATGTAGCTTAGGCTGGCCTTGAACTCACTATGTAGTCTAGACTTGCCTTGAACTCACAGAGATCCTCCTGCCTCAGCCTCCAGAGTGCCACTATGCATGGCTTGAGGATTAATATCTTGAATATATAATGAACTAAAAAAATTAACATAATACAATATCCCAGTCATTAAATGTGCAAATGAGTTCAACAGAGAATTCACAAAAGAACAAATACAAATGGCCAAAGAGTATATGAAAAAATGCTTAACAACTTTAACCATTAGGGGATTCAAATCAAAAGTGTGTTAGGATTCCATCTCCCCTCAGTTAGAAGGACGATCATCAAGAATGCAAAAAGCAATGAATCCCGGGATGTGGGGAAAAAGGAACCCTTCTATGCTTTTGATTGGAATGTAAACTAGTACAGTTACTATGGCAATCTGTATGGCGATTCCTCAAAATACTAAAAAGAGATGTACTTGGCCTGCTCCTGCTATAACACTGCTTGGTGTATTTCCAGAATAAAAGGCAGCAATTTATTCTAATACATGCATATCCATATTTATAGTGGTGCAATTCACAATAGGTAAGCTGTAGAAACAGGCTAGATACCCATCAACAGATGAATGGATAAAAGAAATGTTTTATATACACAATGGAATATTATTCAGCCACAAAGAAGTAAATAATGTCATTTGCAGGAAAATGGATAGAATTGGATGCCATCATGTTAAAAAAGACAAACCAGTTTCAGAAAATTAATTATCTCATGTTTTCTCTTATGTGAACAGTCTAAAAGTAAATTAGAAAATAAATAAATTACTGAGAAATGTCAGGACACTTGAAGAGTTTGTCAGATATGGAAGAGGATGTGGGAGGGGAAGAAAGAGGTGGGGATGAAATGAATCAAAATATGTTCTATGCATATACCAATATACCAAAAAGAATCTCATTTGTTGAATCACTAATATCAACCAATAAAAGTTAACCACTTTACACTAAAAGATCAATTCAGAGTTAATTTTCATAGTATATTGGAGTAAGCCTTCTAAATCAAGTCCCAATGATTCTTACATAAAATATCTACTACGTAGTCATTTACCAAAAATTGTTATGAATTCCTGCTCTAATCATATATTGTAATTCCACCTGTGTAATTCCCAACATAGTCTGAACTCTAAATTTTCTCTATATTTTGATCAACATGGAAAGTAAAACTGAATACTTTGTACTTTAAAACATTCCATTATACAGTAAAAGTTCATTACAAAATCATTGAAATAAATTCTCATCTTAGTTTTTTTTTATTGCTGTAGCACATACAAATACAGGGTCCCAAAATGAATTGTATATTTTCAGCAGTCAACAAACAAAACAGTGTAAACTACTCCACATGTGTGAGATGCTGAGAGGCACAGGCAACTAGTATTTGGTTCCTATCCTTGAGCAACGTGTTTTGTAGAGACAAAGAAAGACAAGAAAATGGATGACAGCCACACGCTCTATCCTTGCTGGGTTGGAGCAGTGTTAAACCTTGTAAGGACAAGTGTAGGTCTTTGAGGGCCTAAATTCTGCTTTTTCTTAGCTGTGCAAATTTGTAAATATACTTGATAATATCATCTTCATTTTCTCATCTGAAAATGGGGATAACAATGGAGCCCACCTCTTAGGTTTGCTATAAGGTTTGAGATACACATAAAATAACAAGCAGGTAGTACTTAGTATTCGCCTGGGTAACTTTGGACTGGCTAATTCTCATCATCATGGTGGACTTCTTATTCTTCTATAATGCCATTAGAGTCAATGCCCTGAATACTGCAAATTAGTTAGATTAATTAATAGTTTCATTCAATTTAAGATCTTTATTAAAGTTAAATGTGAGAATCAGTCTCCTGTGACTTCTTCCTAGAAAGAAGCACTTAAGAGATTTAGGGCAACTGTTGTGTCCTGAAATCAATGCTATCTGTGGGTAGCTAAGATTCTTAAAATCTTAGCAAAAGATTCTGAAAATTATCCTTTGTCCTGAAACAGCTGAACTGTACTTTTCAATCCCAATTATTAATTTTCAGAAAACTAGACGAAATTATTCCTCTGGAAGTTTATCTCTACAGGATATAAGTTCCTGTTGTGTTTTCTCAAATACCATCAAAGAGGCATTCGTGATTTGCAATTCATCATTGAATTCTATCTTTGCCATAAATGTGTGGTGAGTTTCATCTCATGTTATAAATCATGGCAGTAATATTTAAGGTATACAGTTAATGAGTAACATAATGAAAATACTTTGTATAATTTTCTATAACATTATTTAGTACTGTGGGCCATTAGTACTATATATATTGTGCTGAATACATTGATCTTTCAAAAATTTTAATATGTAACCCATTCTATCTACATATTATAGCTGTGCAAATACGAAGGTATACAATTTCCCAGCATCAGAGCACCAGTTAAGGGCAAATCTAGGCCCCTAAGTTCAGCTTTATTTATTTCCACTGTGGTATCATGTATTTATTCCAGTTTGCCATTTGAAATATCTTTCATTTCTTTACTCCTGCTTGCATTTGAGGGTTTATTATGAGTTCAGTATTTGCCTTGGTTGTCTTCACTATATCAGCTAATAGAATTTTATCATTTTTTCAGATAAGGGAAAGAAAGGGATGGGCAAGATTGAATATGGATGCCTACTGTAAATCGATTGCATGCATTGCCAAAGCATAATTAGGCATATAGATGGATATTCCTTTAGGTTCATTCATTCAGAAGATTCATTTAGATTAGTAGTATCCCATTTGGGGATGTATATATGTCCTGAGAAATTAAGTTTATGGAGTCAGTCACAACTCATTGCAAATTACTCTAAGAAATCAATACTGAACCTAGATTAGCCTAATTGGCTGGAATTTCATTGCAGAACAAAACAAGGACCAAGAAAGTTTCTGAATGTTGAAAACAGAACAGGAATGTGAGATTAGTGATGTTAGGGAACAGTGAGGTATTGGTGAGAAAAGTAGAAAAAATTGGTGATGAACAATGGCTGCTTTCCAATTTTTCATACTGCATTTCGATTAGTAGTGTGCCACTGACCCAAATCTGAGTACCAATACGGTGGGCTACCAGTGTCTGCTTGGGCTTTATAGGAATTGTTTGTAAGACTACCCACTTGCCATAAACCTTCAGTCTATCCTTATATTATCTACCTAGTGCCTCCTTCCATCTCTGCAGCTTTTTCTCTAAGAGGAGTCATATAGTGGGAAAGTTACAAAAATATTTACTCTTTCTCTCATTCATTCATTCAATAAATGATTCTGAGTTCCTTCTATGTGCTAAAAGTTGCTCTAAACTAAATTGCCTAGGCTAGCTTTGAAGTTGGGATCCTCCTGCCTCAGCCTCTGGAGTGGCTGAGGGTATAGTATATAAGACATGATACCTGTAGTAAAAAACCTTGAATGTATGGACAAGTGAATAGGCAGCTATAATACAATGCAATAATTCTTAAAATAGCAGAAGTACAGGTATTTGAAAAGCAGAGAGGAAAGGAACCCATTTGGACTTAGAGTTTATGAGGTTTGAGAAAATATCTCAGAGGAAATGTGAACTGAGACTAGACGTAAAAGTATGTGCAAGAGGAAGACCTAAATAACAATTAAGGAGCAATATCTAACTGATACCTTCTGAACTCTGTAAATGAAGGATACCTTTTCTTTGCAGGAAGCTATAGGATATTCACAAAAATCAACTATTGCTACGGTTTGTCTACATGAACCCCCACCCCACAAATCTTCATGTGTTGATAGGTGGGACTTTGAGAGGTAATTGAATCGTGGGTGTGTGATATTCTCAGGGGGTTCCTCCACTGATGGGTTCATAGCTAAATGGGATGTTGAGAGGTGAAACCTTGTCAAAGGAGGCAGTCACTGGGGGCGTGGCCTGAAAGGGTCCATCTTTTTCCTTCCTCCCTCTATCTTGGGCTGTGCTTCCTGCGTGCCATGCCATGAACTATTTCTCCCCTGCGATGTCCCTCTGCCATGCATGATTGGGTACTTCAGCATATAATTATACCTTTTCTTCTTAGGTAAATTAATATGCAGTATTTTGGTAATCAATTTTCTAGTAAGTTATAACATTCTTGAAAAAATCTAATTTGGTCATAACTTATTATTTTAATGCCTTGCTGAATTATCTGTTGCATGATATTTTTAATGCATTTTCCTGAGACTTGTGCAGTTATTGTGTGTGTGTGTGTGTGTGTGTGTGTGTGTGTGATCTTTTTTGGAAATTGTGGTATTTTTATGTTTGCTTTTTGAATTCAAAGTTTTTCTTCCTGCAGTAGATTGTGGAGCAATAAAAACCACTTTAGAATTATCTATGCTTTCAAGATATACTCTTTCAAGATATATATATCCTCTGTAAACCTGTCTTGGAATGGAATATAATGCAAAGAATGTGATCATCTCTTGAAATGTTAAACAAATGTTTTTAAAATTCAATCTAAATTCTTCGTTAAAAAAAAAAAAACTTCAATAATACAAATTTGGGGAAATTGCACACTATATACAAAAGCCAGAATTATGTTTAATGGGGATATACTTATATAACTACAATCACTACCAGGAGCAAGACAGGAATGTCCATGAATACATTGTACTTGAAGTGCAAATTTAGGCAATGTAACTTTACCAGAGGTAAAAAAATTTTAAAACAAATGGTAGTGCTATAAACGGTATAACCATCTATCCAGAAAATTCAAGAGTCAACTGAAAAATCTGTAAGCATTAAGGGAATTAAGTAAAGTAAAATACAATTAATATATAGAAATTAATAACTTTATTAATTCAAAATATAACAAAAATAACTTATTCGGAATAACCACAGAAAAAGAATAAAATATCAGTAAACAAGAAATGTGAAAGAACACAAAAATTGATGTTAGCAAATGAAAAGATATTCCATGTTCTGACATAGGAAAGATCAATATCATACAAATTTTAATCCTTTTAACTCTAATAACCTCTTGATAAATATATAAAATTTTATGTGTTGACAGGAATGTAAACATAGAAACTGGGCCTGCAGAAGATGTAGTTAGGAAAACAAGGTTTTCTCCTGTACCATGGATTGAATTCAGCCCTTCACATAGACTAGGCAAGCACTCTAACATTGAGCTATATCCCCAGTTCTTTCTCAGCTTTTTATTTTGAGACAAGGTCTCACTAAATTGCCTAGGCTGGTTTTGAAGTTGGGATCCTCCTGCCTCAGCCTCTGGAGTGGCTGAGGGTACAAGTCTGTACCACCATACGTGATTTAAAGAAGCATTCTTGGCATCAGAAAAAAAAATAAAAATAAAGAAGCATTCTTTAAAAAATACTTTACATGGGCAGTTATGAACATGTATTACCTATTTAGAAAATTAAATGAAATTTTTTTTTGTCTTTTTGAGACAGGGTCTCATTATGTAGTTCATGCTGCCCTTGAGCTCACTTTGTAGCCCAGGCTGGTCTCAAATTAGCAACAGTCCTACTGCCTCAGCCTCCCCAGTGCTGGGATTGCATGCATGCACCACCAAGCCTGGCTAAATGAATATTTTAATAAATAACTTTCACCTAAGCCTTGAAAGCCTAAAGATTCATATACATTTAGAGGGGAAGCTGAAAGTCTTACGAGAGTAATTTTTCTGTTTTCTATTATCATTCATAGCTGAAAAACAGTTTTAAAAATGAGTTAGCTTCCGTGAATTGTGTTACTCATTTTTCTGTGCAGTAAAACATTACCTGACAGTAATAAGAAAAAATATGAGCCAAGCTTTCTGGAATTCAAGTCAAGTTTTATCTGCTCCTTTAAATAAAATTATCTTATTGATGGCAAATTTTCATTAATAGGTCTCTGTGTGTGTGTGTGTGCATGAATATGTGTGTGTATGGTGTTCTGCTTCATGAATTTTAATGAGACAGACATCTTAGAATATATAATTTATTCTCATTTATCACAAGTCAACAGAAGGAATTATAGTCACAAACTGGGGAATATTCAGGGAAGTAATGAAACTCAGGTGTCCTCACACTTTAGTTCTATTCACCTAATTATTCTCTTTCTTAAATATGATCTGGAAAAAATGGTGAAATATTTATATTAGTATTACATTTATTTGGACAGAGTTGCTAGTTTTAATAAATTATAGGCTTGGGATATTAACCTCGAAAATTATTAGCAGTCTATAGAAATGTACATAATTCTTAGATTGTGGATGATATTAACAAATCTTTTTTACTTTTAAATTTTTAATTAAATTATCTACTTCATAGAGTTTATTTTTGTTCTGTAGGCTCAGTTTCTCAAATATAGAATTTTTCTCAGATGGACAAATGTACTTGCTT
This sequence comes from Chinchilla lanigera, assembly GCF_000276665.1. Classification (NCBI taxonomy): domain Eukaryota; kingdom Metazoa; phylum Chordata; class Mammalia; order Rodentia; family Chinchillidae; genus Chinchilla; species Chinchilla lanigera. The sequence continues at coordinate 3,564,773 of NW_004955519.1, forward strand.
GTTTTCTTTGGAATTCAGTTTATTTGATCATCTAGCTTGTCTAGAAATTGGCAACTCTTTTTTCATCATTATGATTCATTCTCTTAAAGCAAAATTCACAAAAGCTAGGACTGTTAAAATAGCTGTTATTTTTCATGTAACTAAAATCATGGAAAGGCAACACAATGTCAGGTTCAAAGGTCACACAATCTTTTACTGTGATACTTGCTTAAGCATGTAAGCTTCCTACATACCTTAAAAAGTAAAAAGAACAATGTGAGAGTCATCTCCCTTCCAGTAGAGGAAAATATTCAAAATATTTAGAAAATGCCTAATTGGACTCATTAAATTGTATGTCCATTCATTTATGTAGCATCTTTGAGGGTCAAAAAAATAAAGTGTTATCCATTGTGCTCTTGGCACTATGTTAAGGGCTACAAATAAAAAGATAAATGAGACACGGACCTGACATTAACGAATCTACAGTGCAACAAATGAAACAAAGAAAAGCCAGGAGTTATATTTCAATCAGTGAAATTAGTACAGTATCTCTAGCCAAAGTCTTCTATTAATTTTCACTCATATCTAGTGCCTCCTGAATAACTCTACTTGGGTGTCTCATGCACATCCACACTAAACTATTCTACTTGTAATATTTCCCATGGTCAGGTTAGCTGATAAGTGCATCATTGCAGCTGTTACACAAAGGAGTTAAACTAATTTCTTTTACCTAAATCTCATATACAGTCTGTCAGGAAGACCTACTGGGTTTACTTCAGTATGCACACAGTGAAATTTAACCCTTTCTCATCTCTTCAATAGCAGTCACTGGTCCCAGGTTCCTCATCTCTCCCTTGGAGAATTTCAGTAGCTTCCTAACTGGTAACCCTTTTTCCTCCCTTGCTTTTGCCTAGAGTGTCATCAACAAACTACACCAGCAGTGACCTTTTAAAGACATGCCATATCATGTGGGTTCTTTGTTTAAAACCTTCAGTGGCCCACCTTTCCCTTAGTGTTTAAACTGGAACCTTTCAAATGGTCAACAAGGGTCTGTATGATACACCCACCATAATTGCTTTACCTCATTTACTAATTTCACTTTCATTCTCTGCTATAGACACGCTGTCTTCCTTGCCTCTTCCTTCCTTGTCTTTCACCTTAGAGTTCTTGCACTGATAGTTCTCCTCACCTGGCATGCTGTTTCCCACATATCTATGTGCTTTTCTCCTCACTCTATTAGTCTTTACTAAAATATCATCCTAACAAGGACTATGTTGACCATGCCATTTAAAACTGTATCATTTCATTTGCGTTTTCAATCTCTCTTACATTTTCAACTCCTTTTTCCCCCATTGCATTTAACTCCTAATGTGCCATATAACTTCTTTGTTTATTGAATATATTGTTTATTATTCATCTCTACTTGCTATAATGAAACCTATAAGAGTACAAGATGTTTATATTTTTCACTGATAAGTATCAAAGTACTTGGCACGTAAATAGATTCTCCATAAATATTTCATAATGAAGTCATTGACTGAAATGATTTTTCAGAACCAATCTTACAGCATTAAATTCACCCAATGATATTTTACCATATATAACAAACTTATCAAATTATCAAGCTACTTTAAAATTATTTGTAGATTAATACCAACAAGTATCGGATGGGATGGTGGGATTCATTAAGGCTGTGAGAAGCTAGGAACCCAGAGATCTGTGCTGTTAAACTTTCTCCCAGCTTGAGGGTCTCCTCCCTCCTTGCCTTTGGTCTCCTTTTTCCCAGAAATAAGAACCAACTAAACATTTACAGAAAGATTCAAAAGCTGTTAAACTGTTTTATCTGACATAAATTACTGTAAGTCATATTAAATAGCTGAAACAAATGCAATTTTTTAAATTGGTAAATATGGTATCGTAAATAGTGTAGATAACCTGAAAATTGATTGGTAGTGAATTGTTCTGCTCTGATTAGCTACTACAGGTGTTCGGAGGATCTTATAGAGAAGAGTCAGCCAACTTTTCAGAAAAAGAGCGCATAATGAATATTATAGGTTTTGTCAGCCTTATAATCTGTTGTAACTTCTCAACCTTGCCTTTGTAGCACAAGAGCAGCCATAAACGTATGTAAATGCATGAATGTGACCGTGTTGCAGGAAGACGTTATCAATAAGGTGGTATAGTGGGCTGGTTTGGCCCTGGGCTTGTGGCTTGCTGATGGCTTCTCGAAAAGACACTGGAGTCGTTAAGGGAAGCTGAAAGCATTAGGTAACACAGTGATTGGTGTGGGTAAAGTCATGGGCTTTTCTATATTCAGACTAAAAATAATTTTGGATCTGTATTCATTTATCCTATCCTATTGGGCAAAACACCTCTTTTTGGTCCTTGATGTCTCATCTTAAAAATGACAAAACATATAAACGAGTATAACTCACCTACGAGTATTGATGATAAGTTGAGAAAATTCATATGAAAAGGAAAATATAAGCATATTGATGGATACTATCTTGTAGGAAAAAGGGCACTTTGTTGCTAGAGTTCCTGCCTCTGTGATAAGATCAGTTGATTCCGCTTTTGCCCTGTTGGCTGTGTAGAGCTGCCAGGGTGAAAGAGGCTTAAGTCATAGTAGACTGCTTTATACTGGAGAAGATACCAATCTACTCTAGAGAGAAAAAAAAAATGGATGCGAAAAAATAATGAGAGGAAAAGAAGGAGAAGAGAAGAATTAAGCCTGGACTGAATTTCAGGGAGAGACTTGAACTGTGGAACTAGAGCTGTGGAAGAGGTTGGAATTGCATGTAAATCTCAGGTATTGCTTTGTAGGCTGGAGCAGTGTGGGCAGGTGAATAGAGGGATGGGGGTGAAGAGGCGTCTATGAACTGTTGCTCTGTTTTATAAATACAGTTCTCCTTCTGGAGTTTTAAGAGAGAATGTAATAATGGCAAAAGGTACAATTTAATTTTACAATGTAGGACTTTGAATAAACCCATTTTATTGCCTGGCCAGGAGGCAGCCTTATTTTATAAGGGTTACACAAGGACACTAAACACAGAGCTTGATACACAGTAAGGGCTCAAAATGGTAATATCGTTTTTATTGTAGTATTTATGCCTGATGTGGGAGACAAAGGAAAGCTTCGTAGAGAGTAGACTCATGAGCTGAATTTTGTAAGACAAAGGTGTTTGGCAGGCATTTAAACAGTACATCTATGAGCTCAGGTTTTGGAACCAGAAGGATAGAATTTGAGGCCTAGTTCAATTGCTTCTTCTGCGACTTTGGACAAGTTACTCAATCTCTGTGTGACTCAGTTTCACGTTAATGAGATGGCAGTACCAATGCATAAGAGTTTAAAATTTGATAGCATATATAAGACACTTATAAGAGAGATGAAATGCAATGAAGTTTATTTTCTGTTAGTTAATGTTGCTATAAAATGAGTATCTAACTGCACTGCAGGACCCAAATGATGTGTGCAAGAGAAGAGCCCCTTCATGGATACCTTATTCATCATTGTAGATATTATCATCATCAGTCATCATTCCCAAACATTGTTTCTTTGGGGTCTAATAGTGTTGCTTCAAGATCTGTGGTATTTATACACAATGGAGTACTACTCTGCCATAAAGAAAGATAAACTTAGGTCATTTGTAGGGAAATGTATGTACCTTCAGTCCCTAATGTTAAATTAAATAAATCAGGCATATAAGTTTAAATATTGAATGGTTTCTCTTATATGAGAAAGCCAAAGTATAAATAAAAAGCAAAATAAAAGATAGATAATAAGAAATAGTGCCAAGTGTGGTGGCACATGCCTGTAATCCCAGCACTCAGGAGGCTGAGGCAGAAGGATCGTTGCAAGTTTGAGGCCAGCCCAGGCTACAAAATGAGCTCAAGGCCAGCCTGAACTGCATAGCGAGAACTTGTCTCAGAAAGACAAAACACCACCACCACCAACAACAACAACAAACAAAAAACAAAAAAAATAGGGAACAGATCTTTCTCAAATGGGAAGGAGACCAATAGGTGGAGGGAAGGTGGAGGGATGAAGGGGAAAGGAATGGAAAAAGGAACTAAGGTATGTCATGTACATATAGCAACCCCATACAGGAATGGAAACATTATTTATTACAAAGAAAATTTAAAAAATATTTTGGAATTAAGACTCCTGTAATTGGTACACAAATCTATTAACCCTAAATAGACTAAAGGCCATAGCTGAACTGTAAGTATAAAGCCATGACATCTATTTTTAAAAAATGACTCAAGAAGCAAGGTAATAACAAAGTCAGTGCCAGTTAGCTACTTGGCTGGAACCAGAGGCTGAAAGAGTTTGGGATAAGAGCCATGCTCAGCGCCCAGTATGCTAGGCCTAGAAGGATGGCTCTTTCTCCCAATCCTGGCTCTGTGAACAATTCACAGAGCTTTCTTGAGAAAGAGATGAATGAAAGGCAAAGAGGCAGAAGCAGGAGAGTGCCTGAATGGACATTTCCTTCACACAAGAGAGCAGGAGTAAATCTGCTGAACTCGAGACACCACTTGGAATGGTAAATGTTACCTCTATATGCACTTGGGCACCCATCCTGCAGACACCAAAGTGAAATACTGCTATGTTGGAAATTAGAGAAGTTGAGCCAGTGAAGCTGACATGGGGTTTCCATTACTGTTCTGCTACCCCAATTGGTGGATTTTTTTCCTTAGGGAATTTATGTTTCCCATAAATGATTCTTAAACCCTAGACTGGAGACATTTATATAGAGTGCTGCTACAGTCACCTCTGCCCTTTCACCAGCCTTTGACAAACATATTGCTGTGCTTTATTTTCCTTTCCGATGCTTATTACTACCTATGCCTTGGTTCTGCTTTATATTTTTCTTTTCTTGTTCGTCATTCATATTTTTCATTATAAATTCTCTTAGAATAAGGGCCTTTTCTGTCTTTTTTACCACTGTATACAGCACTCGGTGCCCAGAACAATACTTGGGACAGAATAGATGTTCATATGCATGTGTTCAATGAATACATGTCTAAATAACTACTAGAATAGGAGTTTGTTCATATGTGAGTGACAAAAAGTTGACTTTCTAAGAGATCTGGTGGTCTGTCTTAAGGTCAAAGGACCATGTCATGCGGTGCCAGGACATAAACACTAGTCATCTCTTGCCTTAGACCTTATCGACCATGAATATGTCATGTAACAACCACTGTACATTAAAAACTGCATCAAGGACAATTTGGAGGATATGTAAAAAATTGAAGAAATGAATTAATCTTCAAGGATATTCCAGTAACACAGAATACGCAACATACCAGCTAAAGTGACACAAATTTTTACCAAGTATTGCTTATTGTAGAGAAGTGTGTCTCAACTGTAGAGTGAAATAAATATGGAAATTCACAAGTGTGGAACTTAAAAATAATACCCACATCAGGGCCCTGTTTCAAACCAGTACTAAATCAGAATCTCTAGAAGTGGGATCTAACTTTGGCATTTTTAAGTTTTCCATATGACTAATGTATAACCAGCTTCAAAAACCAATGTTCTACAGAAACAAACACCACGTATTCTCACTTATTTGAGAGCTAAACAAGCTGATTTCATAGACATGGTGAATAGAACAGTGATCACTAGAGTCTGGGAGAGGTAAGAACAAAGGAGACTGGATAATGCATACCAAAGTGCTGTTAGATACAAGAAATGAATTCTAGTGTTCTACAACACAACTGGAGGACTATATATTTTAGAAAATATAATATATTTTCTAAATATCTATGTGTTTTGATTACTACACATTGTATACATGTATCTTATTTTCACACTGTACCTCATAAGTATGTATAATTATTATGTCAATTAAAAATTATTTTCAAACCCAGTGCTCTAGTCCTCTGTGTCTCCAACTGCAATATGCACACAAATCACCTGGGGTCTTGTTAAATTGCAGATTCTGAGGCAAGAGGTCTAGGATTTTATTCAAGTATGCACTTTCTTCCATCTTTAAAGAATTTCCCAAGTATAGGCAGGCCCTGCGTATAGTCCCTGCCTAACTGGCTTCTTCGTTTCCGTCTAAATGGCTCTCACTCTCCTCCATTTTGAATACTCTGAAAAGCCATGCTACCCTGTCTTTCAGCCCGAACATCACAGTAGCCATCATGCGTAGGGCACAGAGTCTAAATATCAGTTTGCCAGAGGTGGATGCTAGTTTCAAAAGGGAAAAACGCATTAGTGATAGAAAACATGCCCACACACTGTGTATAGAGAGAAATGCACAGGAAGGACATCTACCTCAAGGACATCGGGATGACTCTCTGACCTTACTTATGTCCAGCAATTCACCGATTTAACTTCTGCTCAGGCAAGCAAAGAACGTGCTAGATGACAGCCCCAGGAAAGCATGCTAAGCAAAATTAGTCAAATATGTTCCAAGCTAGTATCGTAGCTCTGGCTATCATAACAAAATACCATAGACTGGGTGCTTAAATCACAGCAATGTTTTTCACAGCCCTGAAAATCTGATGTCTGAGATCAAGGTGCTAGCATAGTTTGGTTTTGGTGAGGGCGCCTTTCCTGGCTTGCAGATGGCTCTTCTTACTGTGTGCTCACACGCAGAGGGAAAGAACAGAGAGCAAGGAATCTCTGTTGTGTTTCTTCTTCTAAGGGCCCTAGTCCTATCAAGAGAGCCCTGCTCTTTTGACTCCACCTGAACCTCGTTTCCTTCCGAAGACTCCGTCTCCAGAAAACATCACAGTGGGAGTCAGGACTTCAACACAGGAATTTTGAGAAGATGCAAACTTTGGTCCATAACAGCATTTTCCTTTGGATTTTTATGATTAAACGATGTAATTTTACTGTGAGCTATTTGAATATGATAACATAGAGTTACACTATAGTTAGGCTATATATATATTACAGTATATATTATACAATAATACAACATCAGACGCAGTCTTACTTTGAAATCTCGCACAACTTCAATTCTTGTTTCTGAAAAAGCACACTACTTCCTATCCACAGGCTTGGAATTATAAATTATAGTAAAAATGGTCTTCTAAAGTTATTTAGAAGTTCCTGTTTTAACTTTATTTATTAATAAATCTTTACCACATGAAAGAGTACTACTGCTTTTATCAATGATAAAGGCCTTGATGTTATTCAAATCCAGCAGAATAGTAAAGAACATATTCATGTCTGTAGAAAATTATTTCAGCGGTGACATACTCTATAGTGAATACCACGCTCATTATGTCTCAATCCCATTAGGCTCCATTAGGGAGGAAACTGGAACGAGTGCCGGGAGACCGACTCTAATGAGATAGAAGACTTCCCAAAGGTGAAAGGTACAAGGCGGAACATTCTGATGTATTTTTCCTGTCGTGCCTTATTTACTTGATTAACATGTTGCTAAAGAGCAAAAGAACATTTGAGAACAAGGGCACAGGGATTTTGCTATATTTTTTTTTCGGAACAGAACTTAATTTTCACACCATGAAGAAAAATTGATCCTTATGTCTGCTACACTGCTGAAGGTGTCCTATGTAGAAAATCAATTTTCTTGTCTCAAGTTGGTTTGCCTATTTAATTAACTTAGTGGCTTAGTGGAGACAAACATGATTAAAACACAGTTTGAGAGTGCTTTCAAAATTATCATTTATTATATATAATAATATTTCATCAAAGATTTCCCTGTAGTAATTATAGTATGTTTAGGTTTTATTTTCCTTACTCCAATGTATTATTAGTTCTGGAAGGTGATTAGTACAGTGATAATTAGGAGCTAAAATATTCCTCCGCTTTAATATCTGCAATGCAATGTTACCCTGGCCAGAATATTACGTTTCATGTTTCATATGAATCTGTAACTTGATTGACTTTTTTGTAATCTAGAATTCTTGCACTGAACAGTTGTTCCATAGTTCACAACTAACTAGTTAAAAACAGTGACGAGTTTAAGTTTGACTTTTAGGATACTGATGATTTTTACATCTGTTTAAAATGTTTTAGCTCTTTTTTTTTTTTCCAGTGCTCAAACCTGGGAAGGAACCAAGTGCTACCTTTTTAAGAATAAATAGTCACAGTCACTGATGAAAGATAAGGAAGAAAACTTATGCAAAAATATGATCACAATCATATTAGGCAAATCAGAGACAATTTAAACATTAGGAAGAAAGACAACATATTGTGCCTTGGGCTTTGTTTACCCTTAAAGTTATTCTATTTAAGTGTTAAGAAAAAATTTTAAGTTGCTTACCTTTTTCAAGATATGCTAAGGCAGTGAACTTATTCTCATTCTCCTCTAGTTTTTTGCTAGGAATATTGTATCTACATTGTCAGAATCAAGCTACGATACACAGCCTGATTTTTTCCCCTTTATAGGCATATTTTAATTCTACAGGTATATTATATATATATATATATATATATATATATATATATATATAATGACCAATGTTAGTCCTCATACTCTTAGAATTCATACTATACATATACTCTAGTGTAAGTATTCATTCAACTATTGATGAACATTTGGATTGAGTTCAAATTTTGGATACTGTAAGTAATATAACTAAACATTCATATATAAGTCTCTGTGAAGATATGTTTTAAATGCTCTTTAGTAAATGCCTAGGATGGGATCATTGCGTTATGTGATAAGTTTGTTTTAATTTAATAGTACACTACCATATCATTTTCAAATGGGCTTTAACATTTTGTATTCCCACCGCAGATTCATGGGTATTTCAGTTTCTCTACATTTAACCAATATTAAATATAGTCTTTTAAACTTCAGTCATTCTAACGGGTGCACAAAAGTTTCTCATTTATGATTTCTTTTTGAATTACTCTAATGAAGAGTGATGTTGAGCACCTGTTCTGCTCATTGGCATATCTTATTTTATAGTGTCTGGGGAAACCTCTTGAGCACTTGTTTAACTGGGCTGTTCTCTTGTTATTAATGAATTGTAAGAGCTGCTTTTATATTTTAGATATAAACTTTCTGTTCGACTATATTTTTAGCAAATATTTTTTCCAAGTATATGGCTTATTTTTTGTTTTCTTAACTGTCATTTTAGTTTAAATAATGTCTATTTTATTAGTTTTTCTTTTATGGTTTGTGCTTTTTGTGATCAGGCAGAAAGCCTTGTCTAACTTGGTGACTGAAAGATTTTCTCTAATTTTTACATTGTGTGTGTGTGTATGTGTGTGTGTTGCTAAGCGTGTGCTCTACCTCTAAGCCATAACCCAATCCCTCCAATGTTTTCTTTTAAAAGTTTTCTATTTGTGCCTCTATTTAGCTCTGTTTTTTCAGGATTGAGTTCAAGTATTATTTTCCCTTTAATTCTTCCAGGAAGAGTTAATCAAATCTGCCCTGTGTACTTTTATAACATCATATGTACCCTTACCTCAGAACCCATAGTTATATTTACTTAAATATTCATTTTCCCTGCTAGTCCATGAGCTTCAACGTATAGTGAAAAACCTTATTCATTTCTTAATGCCAAATGCTTTGATCATGCCTTACATAATAGGACTTATTAAATATGTTTTAAATAAATGAATGCAATTCTAATATTAGTTCTTCAAATAATTTTAATGAAGTGCTATTGCACCAACATTTCATTAAAAGCACACAATAAACCAATGAGATAAACAATGTGTTACTTCCATGTTTATAAAATTTTTATTAATATATTTTTATTGATACATGTCTGCAGTGCATAATGATTACATTTATTGTAGGAAGGTTGTACATGTACACATGACATCTTAATTTGTTTTGTTGTTATACCCTTCCTTTCCCATTCTTTCCTGGTCCCTCCAACTCTTAATGACCTTTCTATTGGAAAATGCTCTACTTCCGTTTTTTCTTTGATTCCTTTTTAAAAATCCTTTTCCCTTTCCCCCCTCCTCCCTCCAGCTCTTGTTCTCCTTACCATTTGTAAAAGACCTTCCTACTTCCTATTATCTATGCTTTACTTGGCTTTTTACTTATATTTTGGGATTTTCACATAAGTATCACAAAGCATGTGATACTTGTTTGTATGTATACTTTATTTCATTTTACATTATGGTCTTAAGGTGCATCCATTTACCTACACATGCCTTAATCTTACCCTTCTTTATGGGAGAATGGTACTCCATTGTGTATAAATGCCACATTTTCTTTAGCCATTCATTTGTTGTGCAACATCCCTAGCCATTAGAGAAATACAAATTAAAACAACAGTGAGATATCATCTTCCTACAAAAAGAACAGCTATCATCCAGAAGTCTGATAATGAATACTGTCCAGGTTACAGGGAAAGAGGAACCCTTCTACATTGTTGTTGGGAATGTAAACTAGTACAACCACTATAGAAATCAGTATGGAGAGTCCGTAAAAAATGAAAGCTAGAAATTCCATTTAAACCAGCTATTCCCCTTCTATAAATCTTCCCAAAGGTGCTAAAGTCATCAAATGACAGTGCTACATGCACACCCGTGTTCACAGCAGCACAACTGATACTAGCTAAATCTTGGAAACAGCCTGTGTGTCCATGTGTATAAACTATTATTGGCCCTCTAAAACCGAATGAATTAAGATCAGACTATTTAGCTTGGCGTTCAAGTGTGTCTCTGATGTTGTATCTCACTTCCCACCTTTGTTTTCTGTTATTCCCTTTCACATATCTAATGCAATAATTGAACTCGAATTTATTATTCTCCATTTCTCTCCTTAACGTCTTCCTCTTCACATTCATTCCAGCAGTCTTTTCCCCCTTAAAATTATCTCCACCTCATTTCTAAGTATATCCTGCCCACAGCAAAAACCACGACTTTTACGTACATTCCCACCTGACTCAGAAAATGTGAGTGCTCCTTCATCTACATGAGCACTATCTTTACCTGAAATAAAATAATGTTTGTCCTTCTTTTCCCATCCTTTTCTTAATACCTGTCTCCTGACTTGTGGCATGTTCTGTGTTAGCCGGTTCTCATTGCTGTCCTGCTGCTTCTCCCTCCAGATTGCCCTATATTTATCCATATTTATCCTCAGAGTGGCAGTTCTGAGGAGTGGATTCCAGCTGTTCCTCTGCTAGGCCCTTGAAGTGGGATTTGACCCTTAACTGACTCCTTTGCAGAGGAGATCTAGTCCTGCTTTCCCTTGAGGGCTCTGGATATTAACTAGTGTGATAGTACTTGTAAATTTAACATGCCATACCAATATAAACTGTTGTAATTGTTATTGAAATTAACCTTTAGCTCTATGCATCTATCCAGGCATTTCTCAACCCCACAGTGGAAGATGTTTCTTTGGGACGAACACTTGGGGCTGAGTGTTTTTGTTTTTGTTTCTGTTTTTGTTTTCTAATCTGTCAAAATGACCCTGTGTCTGCCTGTAACCAAAGAGATCCCTGAGCTTGTTCCTCTCTTGTTCCTTCTTTACTTTGCTTTTTGTTTAATTAGGTGCTTTTATATCCCTTTGCGCACTTTCCCCATCTGTTCATGCTTCCCGATGCAGCAAATGTGAAAGGTAATGTTGACCTGTTTTGCATGATTTACTGAGGTTTTTGACGTTATGAAAACTTGGCTGGAAGTTGATTGTTACTGTCTTGTGTGAGGTCCTGAGACACAGATGGCAGGAAGGGGAAGTAGAAGGCCAGAGTAAACAGATACTCATATTCTCCACACCGTTAAGGGACCGTGCCTCCCTAGGCAAAGCTGTGAGGATATTGCAATGAAAGTCTACTCTTCTCTGCTAATGGCCTCTCTCTACCTTTGGCAACCCTTCCCTCTGCACTACATGACCCTCTCTCTTTTCTGTCACATATTTTCCCGCAAATCTCATTCATCCTTGCTCAAATCCTCCGGACTAGTCTGTACAATTCCCTCAATTAATTTTACTTGCCCAACTTTCTCACACAGCAAAGGTTCAAATAGGCTATTTACTGATACAAGAAGAGGCTATGGTTAACATCACAGTCTCTACAGCAAGGTTTTCTGAATTCAAATTGCAGCTTTGCCATACGCCCTTTCTAAGAATGCGAATTATTGAACTTTCCTTTCTTCAGTTTGTAAAACCATATAATGGGCTCCTGAGAGTTCCTACCTCATTCTTTAAGTGATTTACTTAAATAATCATGTAAAGAATTCAGAAACTTTGCCCAATACCAAGTAAGCAGTCACACCAGCTACAGTATTTTATATGCCAATTAAAGGAATCAAACAAACCTAGAACAGCGTTATAAAGCACAAGGCTTTGGACTCCGAAATGTTTTGGTTCTCATCTTTTCTCGGCTAATTACTGGCCATCCATGCAATTCACGTCTAAATTATTAATCTCTATAGGCTTCAGTTTCATCTATAATGTCAGTACCTTCACCATGTAGTACTGTGTCAAGGATTAAATAATATCATATGTATAAATCACTTTGAGCACAGGGTTTGGTACATAATAAGTATGCAAATAAATTGGGTATTTTTTCCTTAGGTCACTACAGTTCCTCTCCTTAGCTATGTAATTATGGTCTTGTGGAGCACTGTTCTGTTGTCTCCATATGTTTCAGTAGGATGGGTTTAATATTGTGTTCTTAAAATCACGTTGTAAGACATAAGTGTTATATTTGCATAGATTAAATCTGTGGTACTTCTCAAGTCACAGGGGATCAGTGGAGATATTATGTAAGGAAGATAGCAAAACTTAGTAACAGGCAAACAAATGGGCAGTTTTAATTAAGCCAACAGATTAAAGCTCTTTAATTATTTTTCAAAGCACATCTATCTCACTCTGTGGGAAAACCACCCATGTAATGATGCACCAAGGCTAGCAAGCCCCAGGTGTACTGTTCCAAAAGCTGTGGTATGTTTTTGTTCTAGTTTTTCTTTTAGGTTAATTATAAAGAGGCAAGATAATGAATTGAGAATTGTTTTGTTTGTATCTATCTTCAAAGTATTTTGCTTTGAAAATGACTCTGCCATTTGCAAATGTTTGTGTATTGTGTCTAATTATACTCTCAAAGAGAGAAAGACAAAAAAAGAGTTGATTGTCATTTCCATATTTTCCCTTTCTATTGATAAATAATTAAGTCCCGTTCTGGAGGAACAGAATGAGAACTATAACTCAGTAACAATGTAAAGCATGTTATTAGCCATCGGGAATGAGGAGGGGAGAAATTAACCCAACTAAATGCTTACCTTTACTAGTAGGAAAAAGTGTTTACTAGACACTCTGCTCTGTAAATAGAGTCTGTGGCTCAGATAAAAAATACACCTTTCATCCATTTTCTATCTGAGTCTATTAATCACACCATGAGCAGAACATACTAGAATTAGCTATTCACTTTTATTTGGCTCTCCCATTCATATGGATCATAGAAGTCACATCCATTGTTTAAAATCAATGTTGCTCACTAATGTCTGCATAGTAAAGTTAGGCAGGCCATAGCTTTATTCATACTGCTATCAGAATTCTTCACATGAAGATGAAGCCTTAAGTATTATGGTTTCTGAAATCAAATAATGAACACTATTTTCAACAGCCATTTAAGCACTGTGATTGCTGCTACTGCTTAGCACTAGAAAGCTAGAAGATAAGCAAGTAAGAAAGAAATTACTTTTTTCAAACTATAAAGCCAAAAGCCAATAGTGAACTAAATTATCTTCTCCTGTCATTCCTGTTCTTCAAATCAGCATTTAATTTGAGCAGCAAAAATGTTTAAGGATAGCTATTACTTTACTCTATTCAGAACCTTTGGTTAGGTAGGAAATAAAATTTATTAGTGCATAGAACCGGAAGCCTTCTAGTTTCTTTAACAGCATACTAATTAAAAAGATAAATAATATCCACCTTTTAAAATCTTATATCAGCCAAAGAAACTGTAAGTTAGAATAATAAAGTAAATTACCCTGGTTTAAGGCCCTGGTCTTCTCCCATTGAGATTTTTTGGCCAGAAAGAATACCATATGTTTTTCCTTGTTTGTACTAGCAGGTTTTGAAAACCACACTTTGTTCACATAAAATTTTTTTCTCTTGCTTAGAATGCTGCAATAATCTTTGAAGGAGGGCCTTTCCAAATCTCTATATTGCCATATTAATTTATGAAACTGTATGGCCCTCAATTTCTTTGTTCATAAAAATGACACTTTGTTTATTTGACTACTCCACTAGTATGTGCACACAAAGTTTTACAGTGAAGCGTGACACATGAGCTCTGAGGAGGAGACGGCTCCAGGACATAGAAAGAATAGTGTCATTTGGGGTAATACACAGAAAGCTCTTGAAAAAATCTTGTCCTAAATACTGGAAGGGCTCTTGTGTTTGCCGTGGGAGAAGGGAAAAGAAGGTCAAGAGAGTAGAGAAAGTCCATAAAGATTGGTGGCATATCTGGAAAAACAAAGCTCAGTTGGAGAGGTCCAGAGTAGGTCCAGAATATGCTACCATAGTAGAGGGCGTGCACAGCAGTTCCTTGGAGCTACAAGGGATGGAGAAGTATACTCATGTCTGTCAACATCTTATTTTATTTCCATCTATCTATCTATATCTATCTATCTATGTATTCAATATATAAAGTATAACAGTACAAAATGATCTTACGATTTTTGAAAAATGTGGAATGACCAAATCAAGCCTATCAAGCTATCCTTATTTTAGCCCGGTTGTGTTAGATACCATTCCAGTGCTTTAACAAATACATGAGAGAAGTCAACTTGAAAGAGGAAAGGTTTATTTTGGCTCATGATTCCAGAAATTTTAGTCTATTTTTACTTGACTGTGTCGCTTTCTGGCTGCGGCAGCAGAGCGTATCACGGTGGGAATACAGTGATACCTCGGCTCACAATTCAGTTGCAACCAGAATCGTGGAATAGATTTTGCAATCAGAATCATGGGAGGAATAAAGTCTGTGAACTGAGGCAACAGTGTATGTGGTGGAGGAAGCTTATTCAATTCATGGTGGCTGGGAATCAAAGAGAGAGACAGGAAAGCGCTGGGGTCCCAATACTGCTTTCAAGGGCATGTCCACAATGATCTAACTTTCTCCAACTACGCCTCACCTCTTAAAGGTCCCACCCCCCCACCCCCTATAACGCCATAGGCTGAACTAAGCCTTTATCATACAGGTCTTCATGGGACATCTCAGATGCAAACTGTAGCAACTGTGTTAACCACACTCGGGACTCATCCTTCATCCTCTTTCTCCTTAGAGATTACTGGTTCCATATAATCTATCTTCCTATAATTCTGGAAATTACTTAATATTTTTAGCAGTACTTCCTAACTTCTACTTTTCTCATACCTTGCCAGTGCTGCATATGCTTTAATCAGTTTTGTGACAAAGAGTTGTAATGTCAGCAAATTCCCACTTCATTCATAGTACTCTTGGGCCATGGCCAGACAGGCGCTTATGCCACTGAGCTATATCCCCGGCGCACCATGGCCATATTGTTACAGATGGGTAAGTGCTCCATAAGCCAAAGAGGAAAGGGAAACACAAAAAGCAGAATACTATTTCCAATGTAATTCAGATGTGAGAGAAAATGATTGTCAAGGCCAGCACCTAGTGAGCTCTTAAGCTCTTACTGGAAGACTAGCTATTCTTTTTTCCTTTCCCTAATTATATTATTATAATTACTAGCAAAATGATGTCAATTGGAACCTGTTTCTCATGAAGTGACCTGATGAACTCTCATCCCTGAGTATTTCTCAGGTCATATATTTGCTTTACCCACACATGCATGAGCCCCTAAAAGCAGAGATTGTTCTTAGTACTGGCAAAGAGAAAGTAAGAGATATTTGAAGCACAAGGAACATTTGACTCTTGTTTAAAGATGGGGAGGGACACAAGGGAAGGACTGTAGCAGCCTTAGGAACTTTAGAAGTCCCTAGCTGACATCACTGAGCCATTTAAAAGAATGCAATGAGGAGGAACTGGCTATATTAGTTCTATATTATGGCATAACATATTACCAAATTTAGTAACTTTACCTACATTTATCAATTCATTTCTGTACATTGGAAGTCTAACACAGCATGTCTGAGTGTTCTGTTTTGAGTCTCACAATGCAGAAATCAATATAGCAGCAAGCTGTGTTTTCATATGGAGCTTGGAGTTCTGTTCTAAACTCATTCCTGTTGGCAAAATTCAGTTCCTTGCTGTTACAGGACTCAGGCACCTGTTTCCTTGATCACTCACAGCCGGGGGCTTCTAAACTTTCTTAAGGCTGCTACAGTTCTTCTCTTGTGTCCCTCCCCATCTTTAAACAAGGGTCAAATGTTCCTTGTGCTTCAAATGTCTCTTACTTTCTCTTTGCCAGCACTAAGAGCAATCTCTGTTTTTAGGGGCTCATGTGATTAGATATGGCCCTTTTTGGTGATCTCCCTATATTGGGATCACCTGTACTATATAACATTAGCATATTCATGAACATCTATCTCAGAGGGTCACAGATTCTAGGGAAAAGGGTATAGAAACTTGACAGGAAAGGACATAAGAAGCCATTTTGGGGAAGAAAACCAAGCAAAATAAAAGTAGATATCTTATGGACATATAACAGCAAGAAATGCATGTAGTCCTAACTGAATAAATTGTAAAAAATAGCGATCAAATGAAAATTATTGCATATTCTTATGTGAGCATTTATGGGGAGTTCATACCTTGTTGATATCGAGTAATAAAGGAGGTGATTTCCTTCCTAATCTAATGAGTCAGCAGAGAAAAGAAAGGCACTGAGCACTTCTCTGACCTCACTGTATCCTATGGCCAAGAAACTAGATGCCTGAATGATCATGCCTGGTTGTGCCTTGAACTTTCTCTTTCCTGAAAAAAAATTGTTTTTGACATGCTCCTCGCTCATGAAAAGGACTAGAGATGAAGACTTATTTCTTTCTGTATTAGGAGGAGGAGATTCTCCTTAGCAGAAAAACTGCCAGGCACCCAGCCCAGGAAGATGGACTTAATGAGAGGAAAAGGCCAGGGACCCTGGTAAGTTACTTAGTAAAGAGAAGGTTCTCTTAGGCAGTTTCATCCCCTTGCTGTCTTTGACTTGCTTTCCTTACCATCAGGATACTCTTGAATATATGATTTTTTATAGGAGTATATTATGGATTTCACAAATGATTCTTGTGGAACACAAGTTCCTATTCTATTGAAATTCTCCTCTATTTTACACTGCCTCTAAGGAGAATTACTCTTTTTCTCCTAAATCTTTTAATTCCTACTCTGGTCCAGAATGAACAATTTACTAATTTGACCTGGGCCTTCCTAACTCCTACACTCATGCAGTCATTAGGCATATGCTAGATCCTCAGAGTCAAATGGCCCAGAAAGAAGAACATTTACAACAGGCTTCAGTAATCATTTCAGTGGTCATTGCACACAGCTACCCTTGGAAATTTAGACCCAACCTCCCACTTCTTTCTGAGTGGTCCAGATCAACATATGAATGCTTTCCTAGTTGGTTGGTTAATTTTCTAATCCCCTCTTATTTGAAACAGATGCAATAAAGACCTAATCTGGTACCTTATGAATGTTATCAATACTTAATACTTACTGAGGTTTTACTGTACACCAGGCATTGCTCTAAGAGCTTGATACAGATCCAGTGATCTCCACAACACTATGAAGCAAGTTTTCCACGACTCCCATTTTACAGATGTGGCATCAAAGACATTTAAATAACACCAACATCATGTGGCTCAAATCCAGAGCTCTTGTCTGAACCACTAAACTCTGGGATTTTATCTCACTTCTGATAATATACATAGGAAAGAAATCCTACCTACAGAATTCTTCTCTCAGGGCCAAAAAGGTCCTT
This sequence comes from Chinchilla lanigera, assembly GCF_000276665.1. Taxonomy (NCBI): domain Eukaryota; kingdom Metazoa; phylum Chordata; class Mammalia; order Rodentia; family Chinchillidae; genus Chinchilla; species Chinchilla lanigera. Next base: position 3,582,540 of record NW_004955519.1, read on the forward strand.
TTCAAATTATAGCTTTTGGAAACACCACAGAGAACTAAAAGGGCAAAAATATTGCCTATGACGAGCTTCACTAGACTGATTTAGTAAAATCACTTAGAACTCAGCCTAGTTTCTTCAAATATTAGAGTTCAAATCAAGAGTTGTGCTTACATAATAAAATAATGGGCAAAACCTTGGAACGAGCACTTTGCAAAAGATGATTAAATGGCTACTAACCATAAGAAAAGGTGCTTACATGGCATCATTAGTCATCAGGGACATGAAAATTGAAAGCATAGTGAGCTACTGTATCTCTTAACGTCATCTGAATGGCTAAAATGGAAAAAAAACTAACAATGAGCGTTGGCACGCATGTGGAGCAATTAGAAATCTAAAGCATTGATGGGGAATGTGAACTATTTCCCCCACTTGGGAAAACTATCAATAGATACTGGAGCTAAGCATTTTCATATCCTATAGCTTGGCAATTCCACCTATAGATATACTCTCAAGATAAATGAATGGATATGTCCATCAAAGGTATGTACCAAATTTTTACAGCAGATTTTTATTTTTTGGTACCAGGAATTGAACTGAGGACCTTACACTTGCCAGATAGGAACTTGTGCTGCTGAGCTGTATCCCTGGTCCAAGCAGATTTAAGACATAATAACCAAACTCTTGGACATAACACTTACCAAAAGGACAATAAAAAGAAATGAATTATAACTGTACAAACAGGTTATAATATAGTGTGTTTAATAGACACTATAAAATTCCATTTTTTGAAATTGAAGTACAGTATAGGCAAAACTACTTGAGTTAAATAAATTAGAATAGTGTTTACCTCTGAGGGAAAGTGCTGATTGTGAAGGGGAAATAAGAGAACCTTCTAGCATACTAGGAATATTCTATGTCTTCCTGTGCAATGTATGCAGTGTAAGTTTTTGGACTGTATTCAACTTTTATGGGTATTTTTACATATAGATATAGATACAGATATTTTCTCTGGAAAAGGCATGGAAGATTTATGCCTGAGCAATGTTTTTTTGTTGGTTAGTTTGTTTGTTTTCTGTTTTTTGGTAAAACTCACTGCCTTATGCAATGGTAAGCAAATGCTCTCCCATTGAAATACATCCCTCACCCAGGAAATGCTTCGTTTTAGGACAAGATATGTTACCTCTTTTTCATTTTCCTTCCATTTGCCTGAATTCCTCACTCATCATGCAAGCAGTATATGTGCTGAGTGGTTACATTTCTTATGAGTTTGTCACATAGTGTTAGAGATCTTCCAAACAAAGATGGTGAAGCTTTGCATATTTCCTGCCTGCTGTATATTCCCTGTCTCTTGAGAAAGCCATGGAAAGTTCAAGACATGCTTTTTTTTGGTCCCAAACACAAATCTTTAAGGAAAGTAAGTGAAAGTTCTAGTCAAAAATGGGCAAGTGAAATAAATAGACACTTCTTAGAAGAAATACAAACAGTCAATACATACAAGAAGAAATTTTCAAAATCATTGGCCATTAGAAGACTTGCAAATTAACACAACACTGAGTGTCCACTTTATCCCGGCATCAAGAAATTAAATAATAATAAATGCTGGTTAGGCTGTAGAGAAAAGGGAACTTTTCTACACTGCTGATGGGAATGTAACCTAGTACCACTAAATCATTGTGGAATTCAGTATGGAGTTCCCTCAAAAAACTTAAAGTAGAAATTCCATTTGACTGAAATATTCTTCTAAACATCTTCCCCAAAGAGTTAAAGACACCATATTAGAGAGCTACATGCATACCCATGTTTATAACAGTACAACTCATAAAAACTATGTCTTGAAAATAGTCTATATGTCCACCAACAGGTAAATAGATAAAGATAATGTGGTATTTGCACATAAAAGAGTACTACTTGCCATAAAGAAAGATAAATTTGAGTCATTTGTAGGAAAATCGATACACTGACAGACCATAACGTTAAGTGAAATAAATCAGACACGCAGCTTAAGTATAGCATCATTTCTCTTATGTGAGAAGCCCAAAGTATAAATAAAGAGTAAAAGAAAAGATACTTTATAAGAAGTACAGAAAGAGGTCATTCTCCAAGGAAAGGGGAACAAGAGATGGAGGGAGGAGGGAAGAAGGGGAGGGGTATGAGATGAAAAATGGAATTGAGATGTGTCATATATGTTTCAACTCTATACAAGGAATGTAAACATTACATACTGCACCTGGTACTGGCTAAAAAACAGGCCTGAGGATCAATGGAACAGACTGGAAGAAACAGACACAACCAAAAACACACTCAGCCACCTAATTTTTTAAGGGGTCAGTCAAACTCATTGGAAGAACAATAGCCTCTTTAATAAATGGTGCTGGAAAAATTGGCTTGCTACCTGCCAAAGACTGAAAATAGACCCAAGTCTATCACCATGCACCAAACTCAACTCAGAATGGTTCACAGATCTCAATATTAAACCAGAAACACTAAATCTATTGGAAGAGAAAGTAGGTAAAAACCTTGAAGACATAGGGGTAGGCAGAAAGTTCATGAACAAAAACCAAAGTGCACGTGAAACACTTGAAAGAATCAACAACTGAGATCTCATCCTACTGAAAAGTTTCTGCACATCTAAAGAAATCACCAGCAAAGTAAAAAGAAAACCCACAAACTTGGAAAAAATTTTAGCCGATTGTCCCTCAGACAAAGGGCTTCTATCTAGAACATATAAAGAATTTAAAAATATCAGCCCCTCCAATTTCAAAGACCCAATCCAAAGATGGGCAGCTGAGATGAATACACACTTCTCAGCCAAGGAGATACAAATGGCAAATAAATATATGAGAAAATGTTCAACATCATTAGTCATTCGAGAAATGCAAATTAAAACAACACTGAGATTCCACCTTATCCCAGTAAGAATGGCTAGCATTAAGAAATCAACCAATAACAAATGCTGGTGAGGTTGTGGAGAAATAGGGAGCCTTCTCCACTGCTGGTGGGAATGCAGACTGGTGAAACCACTGTGGAAATCAGTTTGGAGATTCCTCAGAAAACTAGGTCTAGAGGTCCCATTCAACCCAGCTGTTCACCTTCTGGGTATTTTCACAGAAGATCTAAAAACATCATATCACAGCGATATATGTGCACCTATGTTCCTAGCAGCACAATTTGTAATTGCTAAAATGTGGGAGCAACCCAAATGTCCATCCACCGAGGACTGGATAAGAAAATTGTGGTATTTTATATAATGGAATACTACTCAGCTGTAAAGAAAGATAAAATCGAGGCTTTTATAAGTAAATGATCACAACTAGAGACCATACTCATAAGTGAAATAAATCAAAAATACATATGCAAGCACTGTATTGTTTCACTAGTGTAAAACCTGAAAGAGTTAATTCAAACTAGGAGGTATGATAGACATTGTGAAATGATAGGAAAGCACTCAAAGGTAAAGGGCAACTGGGATGTGGGAAAAGAGAAGGGAAAGAAGGAGAAATTTTGTATGTATGTACATGCAGGATAGTTAACATGGCTGTTCTACTGTCTTATTTCTTTGCTGAAAGAAACTGTCAATGAGTCCTTGGTTGATCAGCTTTGCATGTCTCTATCTGTTTTCATGAGAAACCACTTTGAAGAGGTCAATATGCAATACAACAAGCATTGTTAATTCCCTACCACTTTGTTTGTAACTCTGTACTGTCTGTTCTGTTCTTTTGCTATTTTGTAAAATGTTTTCTGTCTGTTAATGTTTTCGTCCTTTTATTTTTAAAATAAAAAATTTACATACTGCAAACTTGTACAAAAAAATAAAGGGATCAATGGATGGACTGGGTTAGGGAGAAGGAAACCAGATGAAAAAGGGAACTAAGATGTATTATATTCATGTACCAACTTTTCACAAGGAATGTAAACATTATATGCTGCAGGCATGTACTAATAAAAAAAAGAGTCCCCAGCAATGTTAAGAGGTCCCTATTACAACATCTGGCTTGGCTAAACACACTGAGAGCCAATAAGGAGCTCCATTTCAAGGTTGTCTGAACCCTGAATGTTTCATTTACTGCAAAAACCTGCCTCACCTAGAGCTTTAGCAAAATTTCCTTTCCATGGTCATCCAAACATCAAAGGAACTACACATTAAATAACTCTGCTATTTGTAACCTAAATGCTTAAAATGCCAATTCAGTGACCTTTTCCATCTGAGATACGGGGATGAAGAGTTCAAGGGTATTAGATGAGGGGTTAGAAGACATAGTACTGAGATCCTACATGTTCTGTAATGATACATTCTCTAGACACTCCTCTATTTCCCATAAAAAGTTATAATAGCCTTTCCCTCCTTATGTTTAAGACTTATTTTGCTGGTGAAATAATAAAGAGGTCTGAATGCTATAGACATTATATAAATGTAAGGTATTATTAAGAGTTATCGTTTCACCCCCAAACTAGCTTAGACATTGGGTATTTTTCTACCAATATTGTAAAGTTTTTCCTTGTTTTACTATGTGATTTTCATTTTTGTAGTTTTCATTTGCAGAGCTACATACAAATCGACATTTATGTATTTCAATATGTGTAATATTATAAATGTATGTCTTACGTGAAACTCATGGGAACAATTATGTACCATAATTCAGAGTTTTTCAGATTTTATGAAGCTAATACTGTAACATACCCAATTTATTACATGTTATTTGCTCCTAGTGGGGCTTGGGGAAGACCCTGTAATCAAACACATGAGTATTTCTTTGGAAATGATATGAATATTCACACTAAATGGGATTTGAGGAGCCTATAATTAGCCTCCCATCAGCTCAGAAAAGCTTTTGCTGCCAAATAAGCCAAGGAAAACCTTTTGGTTTTCAAAGCTTTGGGAATGTCAAAAGTGTGGATACAGGATTTTGGACCTTTACGTTTCAGAAGTGCTAAATATTTATGTTTCATGTTAAGTCCGTTTTTCCTCCTCAATCTTAGATACTTTGTGCTCATTCCTGTACTGTTATTGGATGAAGCTGCGCTACTCTGCCCACGTCTCTCCATCCTGAGAGGGGTTCCTTGTCTTCCTTGCTATGCCGGTCCCACAGTGTCCTGTCATCCACAGGGTGGCAGTCTGGGAATCCAGGTACAGTTATGTAACTCTACTCCCCTGATAGCAGTTGATTTTTCCTGAGTAAATGGGAAAGGGTGCTTGAGGGGGGTGGCTGCAATAGACAGGGCTTATTGTTTTGTTGCTGTTGTTCAAGGATCCCATACAGGAGAACAGCACATACTTAGTCATCATCTCTCAGGGTTTGTTTGTTTGTTCTGCTAACATGGTTTTTTTTCATTTTTTAAATTTTATTTTAAAGATAAAAGAACCAAGACATATTAACAAACACACAGACATAAACGAAACTACATAAAAACAATAAAGGCAATCATGAATTTCAGACAAAATGATAGGAAATTGAAAATGGTTTTTGTATTACATATTGTTATCTTCAAATTGGTTACTTAGAAAAACAAAATGGGCATGTTAGATTGATCAATCAATTAAACATTAACTGTTCCTTTGACTAAAGCAATAGAAATTAGTAGTAAATTATCTTAGTTAACTTGTGTGTATGTGTATATATATATATATATATATATATATATATATATTTATATTCATATTTCCCCTTCTTTCTTTCTTTTCTCTTTTGATGGCAGTTTTGAGTATTGCTTAGGTATTTTGTAGAATACCTTGCAACTGTGAACTGTTTGATGTTTCTCCTGATTAAACCAGTGCTATGGGTTTTGGGAGGAAGATCAAGGAGGTAAAGTACCATTCTCGTTCCAATATTTGGTCTCACTTCCGAAGCGAGCACTAAAGTACCATTCTCATCATATCCTCCAAGGGCATGAAGATGTGATCAAAAATAAGGTGAATGTTTAATTTTTTTTATAGAATGTATATTACAATAAAAGACAAGTTGCCATTTATCACCCTTCAAATATTCACCCTTGCTTTGAACACACATATATCACAGTTCTTTCCACTTTCTGAAGCACTTCTGGAAGTCCTCTCATGAGTGTCTTTAGTTAAGCTGTTGTGATTGTCTCAATATCCTGAATGTATTTAAAAAGTTTACATTTCATGGCAATTTTGACTTTGGGGAAGAAGCAGAAGTTGCACAGTGCCTGTTGGATAAGTTGTATGAGCACCACCATAATGCTTTTAACAGCCTGCTTTTCTGTCGGATGGCATTTGCAGCATCCACCATATTTTTGATCACATACCGTAAAGACACTAAAGAGGACTGCCACTATAATTTCAGAAAGTGCCAAGAATGATGGGAAAAGTGTACTCAAAGTGACAGATGGGTAATTGGCAATGTACCTTTAATTGTACTTTTAAAAAATGTAAATATTCACCTTATATTTTGATTACCCCTTTGTTATACATATTATATTACTTGATGTTGAGCTTCCTCATTTGGCTGAGGTAATATTTGTCAAGTCTTTCCACTTAAAGTTACTTCCCCTTTCTATAGCTTACCTTTTGGAAGGAAATCATTGTGGGAGACTGTCCTTGAGGGCAGGATAGCTACATAAGTGATTTTTTTCTGCATGCAGTATTTGTTTATTCACCATAGTTATTTTTATGCAGTCATTTAGATCAATATGTGCTTATGGATATTTACCTTATAGTTTATATTCCAGTACTATTTTATTTATTTTCTTGCTTTAATAGTTCCAGCTTTGGTCACTGGGAACTCATTCGCTTGCCTCCGGTGTTCCTGTGGCAATTAAGAGTGACATGCCAACTTGATTGCCTGTGGGATTCACCTGGAGAATTGGTGGCCCATACTTCTAGGTATATCTGGGTGCGTCATGGAAACATAACCTTAGGGTCTATGTGTGCCTTCTCCTTCCTCTCTGGCACTGTTTCCCTGCTCTGCTTCCTGGCAGGTATGGACCGAACAGCTTTGCTCTTCCTTGTCCTGCCACCATGATGCTTCTTCCTCTGAGCCAGCTGGGCCATGAACTGAAACCATGAGCCAGTTAAACCTCTCCTCCTTCAAAGTGCCAGGTTTCGTTTCCCAGCAATGAGACGTCTGACTAATACAGCCCCTTTGCCATATATACCATTGATCATATTTTTATTTTGTTTGACTCAATTTCTACTGGGCCAAGAAAGGCTAGGAAGAGTGATTCGATTTAAGCAGAAAAGGGAATATCGTTTTACTCTCACTTGAAGCTGCAGTTTAGTACCCATGATTTGGAGGTAGGAGAAAGGAGATAGGAGACATACTGCTTAAAACTCTTCCCTTGTGGTTGTTTCCATTAGAGATAACATGCGACACACATGTCACATGACCTAATTAATTCACATCAAGAACATGTCCTTGGAAGCTCTTAAAGACTATTATTTAAATTGTCTTGCTGTCTCTCATAGTTTGAAGTCTATGTTATATAATTATTATATAGCTTTCTTCTGAACAGTGACACCGACTCAGCTCCCATATTTACCCTAACTTATTTGATGATTTGGTGACATTTACTAACAAAAGAACATTCCTAGCCATAAGCTACCACATATATTGTCTCACAGAAACATAGGGGTTGTATAAACAGACTTGATGATGGGTGGTGTTATTATTTGTTCCTAAAATATCTTAATTAAGTGACCCTTCTCCTTTCCTGCCACATGTGTGTAGTCAGACTCCATTTTTGATGTCTATCTCCATTTTCTCAGAGGATATGACAGAGCCAATGTATAATTCTGCAGTTATTTACTCTCATTGTAATTCAGGAAGTTCATTTTAATGCTAACCATTTGGTGTTTTTCTTTAAGGAACTGCTTGGAAAGTATGTGTTTGTGAAATACTGTACATTTTACAAAATGATTTCTGTTGAAGTACTAGTGATTCCAGAAGGATTTGAGAATCTTTATCAGTGTTTCTGTCTTCTCAGGTTAAACTTGCCATAGGCAATTTTGTCTTCTGCTACATAATTAATAGATCACATGAGCTTTTAACTTGTTTTCTAAGCTTTAATACTCATTTTAGTATTGCTCTGATTTTATTTTAACCCATTTAAATTATTTATTCGAAATTCCATGCAAAATTGTATTCAAACATAAAGATTAATTTACTTAATTAACCTCTTGATTGAAAATAAGACCCAAGTGCTTATCTATATGGATTTTCTCCTTGAACCAGACTGTGGAGAATTCCAATTTAGAAGCTGTATTCAAGTGGCTACTAATTATGGTCAAATATAAATGATGGGAGGAATTAAAGGAATTAACCTATGCACGCTACAAGATCTCTTACTAAAGTTACTAATGTTGTAAAGAGTGAACATTTTCCCTCCTTGTCAGTGGGTTAGTCTTTAAATCATTTCTGTAGGCCTCTATTTATTTGATAAATCCAAATGATTTGTGCCGAAGTGATTGGTTTCATTTATTAACCCTGCAAATATTTTTGCTCTGCTGCTGGATTCCATATCTGTACTAGAAGCAATGGGGACTCAAAGATGAGTGGTGCATAACCATTGCTGTAAAGGGGAAGATTGTCTAGTAGAGGATCAAAGAGAAGCGCGAAAATAAATGTAAGTCAGAATGGGATAAAGGAATAAAGAGAGGGACTTAATAGATCACAGGAAGAAGACAGTATTTCTCTCTGGGTTGGTTCCAAAGCCTTAACTGTTTCTCTACTTTTACTTATTGTTCTACTTCACTCCTGACTGTAATCAACATTCCAGTGTCACATAAATCCTGTGTTTTTCTTCCCTCAATCTTTAGTGCTTATTCATCTTTGTTGTTTATTACAGGTTTTTCCTCATAAATCCTCCTTCTTGTAGTTTTATCTAATCTGAATACATCAGTATAAGTATAGCTGCCTTCATTAAATCATTCCTTGTATTTATAAAACAAACATTCACATATAAATCACCCTTCCTTGACATCCCATAATATTTGTTAATGACCCTCTTTGTCATGTATATATTTCTCTATCTTTGTTCTTCTCTGCTTCTTCCAATTAGATGAGAGGTTTTTATTAGAATTTGGCTCGTTTATTTACGTATTGTCTATAGCGGCCTTTGGGCAACAACTGCAGAGATGAGTAGCTGTGACAGAGACTTTAGGGTTTGCAAGACTAAAATGTCTACTGTCTGCTCCTTTACAGGAGATGATCGCTGACACTTGTGCTACGCATTCTTCATGGTACATGAACTCTCTTGCTGTCCTTTTGACTTACTTAATATCTAACATAGTAGCCATACCTTGAGTATTATAGAATTGAAGGGAACCTAAAGTGAGAACTATATAATTTAATGACAACGTCCATGGGGAAAAATGAGGGTGAACCATTAAGAAAAATTGACTTGTGAAGAGGAGTTGCTGTATGGAAGATAAGGTCACATTCCACCAAGCAGTCCATAGTTCGCAATGCAAAAAAGAATTAAGAGAGACCTGGCTACTGGCCTGGCAGGAAAAATCCAGCAATGGGACCTGGCTACTGGCCTGGCAGGAAAAATCCAGGTGACAGAACCCTCCCCACTACAGCCTCTAAATGGTAGGACCAGGTGACTGGCAGGAATGCCAGTGATAGAGGAAGGCCCCAACTAGGGCCCATATGATGGGCAGGCAGGACTGACTAGCAGCCTGGAACAGTCCTAAGCAACAGCAACAACATGAGCCAACTGGTGGTAAGTTAGGAGAACCACTGTTGTGGTTGGGGACAAAGACACATTGAATAGAAGCAGGAAGGTGGCACCACCCTTTTTCTCCCTTTTCAATAAAATAAAATTTTTAGATATCTAAGCAGAGCTCAGCCAACCCTCTGAATTGAAGGGATGAATCTAAAGCTTTGGGGAGTTTACAGAAGCTAGAGTTCACAGGACACAGTACCAGAGTGAAGAGAATTGGAATGGAAGAAACAGAGACAGATAAACAGACAGAGAGACAGTAGAGAGAGAGTCAGACAAACACAGAGAGAACTTCAGAAGTCTAAGTTGATTCCTCTGGAGCACTGTGGATAGTACTAAGACCATGCATGTAAGAAAAGTAACTGAGATCGGGGTATGATCAGCAAAAAGTAGAAGAGAACTGAATGTTCCCACAGTGCTGAGAATAGTGCTTGCACCCATAGTCATACTGGAAACCCTGTTCATTTATAAAGTATTAAATAGAGTACTCAGAAGCATCTTCCCAACCTCACAAATTGTGATAGCAAGATAAAATGATCAAACTGTTCCCTAATAACAACTGAGTCTCAGAATATCTGAATTTTTATAAACTTTAAAAAATCCACCACCCAACAAGTTAAAAACCATAATGCCATCAATGTAAAAAAAAATATCAGCAATGCAAAGGAAGCAAGAAATTTGTACATAAAATTAAGAATAAAAAGAAACTGACTGAAACCAATCCAGAATCAACACAGAGAGAACACATGTATTAGAATTAGCAGACAAGGACATTAAGACCCGTAACTATATTATGTATGCCCCAAAAGCTTAGGAAAATGCTGAATAAGTTAACAAGAGACACACAAGTCATAAAAAGACCAAAACCAGACTTCTAGAGATGAAAACTATAACATCTGAAAGAGAAAATATATTGCATGGTATTAATCACAGATTGGACATTGCAGTAGAAACTTAATGAATTTGAGTATGAGACAGTAAAAACTAAAAACATACGAAGTGCTAATGGTTTGAATGCTTTCATCCGCTCTTGAATTCATATTGAAATTTATTCTCCAAAACAATGATTTTTGGAGGTGTAGCTTTGGGGAATCTATTGAATCCTCAGGGTTCTGCCCTCACAAATGAGATTAGGTGCACTTCGAAGAGCTTGGTGTGTGAGGTTTGTCCCCTTTTGCCTTTTTGCATTTTGTCATGTGAGGACATAGCATTCTTCCCATTTGAAGGGCTAAATGTTTAAGGAACCATATGGAAACAGAGATCAGATCCTTACCAAACAGTGAACCTGCTGATACCTTTGTCTTGGATTTCTCACCTTCTGAAATTGTGAGAAATAATTTTTTGTCCTTACAAAAAGATTCAGTCTGTGGTATTTTGTTATAGTAGGACAAATGGACTAAGAGAAAACCAAAAGTCCACAAAGAGAACAGAGATTCAGTGAGCTATAGAATAATTTCAGGTAACATAATATATGTACAGGTAGTTTAGGTCTCTGAAGAAGATACAGAAATAGGTACAGAAAAGAATATTTGAAAACATAATGGATAAAATTTTTCCCAAATTTAATGAGAAATGTGCTCTATAAATTTAAGGAGCTTAATGCACTCCAAGCACAGGAAACATTAAGAAAACTGCAGGTAAACATATTGTGATCAAACTGATGAAAAATGAAGGATAGAAACATAATTAAAATGACTAGAGGAAAAAGATCTGTTATGTGCATGGGAAAAAGATGACAATGTTACACATGCCATAGACTAAGACTAGATCCATACATATCACCATGCACCAAAATAAAGTCAAAATGGCTCAAAGACCTAAATATTCAAACAGAAACACTAGATCTACTGGAAGAGAAAGTAGGTGGAAGTCTTGAAGGCAAAGGGGTAGGCAGAGAGTTCATGAACAAAAACCAAACTGCACGGAACTACTTCAAAGAATCAACAAATGGGATCTCATCTTATTGAAAAGTTTTTGCACATTAATAGAAATCACCAACAGGGTGAAAAGAAAACCCACATATTGGGAAAAAATTTTAGCCAACTCTCCTCAGACAAAGGACTCCTGTCTAGAACAAATAAAGAATTAAAAAAAAAATCAGGCCTCCAAAATTCAAAGACCCAATTCAAAAATGGGCATCTCAGATGAATACACACTTCTCTGATAAAGAAATATAAATGGAAAATAAGTACATGAAAGGATGTTCAGCATCATTAGTAATTCAAGAAATGAAAATTAAAATAACACTGAGATTCCATCTCACCCCAGGAAGAATGGTTATTATCAAGAAATCAACCAATAACATTCTGGAGGGGCTGTGGGGAAAAAGGAACTCTTCTCCACTGTTGGTGGGAGTTTAGACTTCTGTAACCACTGGAGATTTCTCAGTAAACTAGGTCTAGAGGTCCCATTCAACCCAGCTATTCCCCTCCTGGGTATTTTTCCAGAAGAACTGAAAACATCATACCACAGAGATATATGTGCACCCATGCACAATATATAATAGCTAAACCTTGGAAATAACCCAAATGTCCATCGACTGAGAATGAGTAAAAACCATATGATATTTTTACACAATGCAGTATTACTCAGGTATAAAGAAAGATAAACTAGAGGCTTTTATAGGTAAATGGATGC
>NW_004955519.1:3595036-3597089 GCF_000276665.1 Chinchilla lanigera
TAAATATATATATATATGTACAAAAGATAGCTAAGGTAATTGTACTACTAGTTTATATTGGCTTATTGAAAAGCACAGTTAATGTGTAGTTGTTTGATCAGTCTCACATGGCTATATCCAGTTACCTGAGCAACCACTTGGGAGATTACATTATGCAGTACAATCATTGTTAATATCCTATCACTTTGTTTTGAAATTCTGTATCATTTTAGTTGTTTTTATGCTCTTTTGATTAGGTATATGTTTTTGTTGTTTTGTTTTTTTCTTTTCTCTTTAAAATGAAAACAAAATTTACATGTATATACAAGGATAACTGGGATAGGTGTATTGCTGATGACTGTGGCTTATTGAAAGGAATAGTTATTGCTTCTCAGCTTTTTGGCTAAAATCAAGTGAAAGGAACAGTTAATGCTTAAAATTTCCTTTTTTCTTGACTAATTTTGCATGCTTGTATCTGGTAATCAGAACAACTGATTTGAAGACAACAATATGCAATGTAAGAACCATTGTTGAATCCCTACCATCTCGTATGGTGAAGCTCTGTACCACTTAAAATGTTTTTCTTTGTTACTTGCTATGGTCTTTGATCAACCTTGCATTCTTACATCTGGTGGACTGAGCAACTTCATTGAAAATAATAGCATGTAGTGTAGCAACCATTGTTAATTCCTATCATTTTGTTTGGAGGTCATGCATCGTTTTTGTTCTTTCTGTGTTGTTTTTGTTTTTGTCTTCATTGTTGCTGTTTTGTTAGATTTTTGCTCTTTAAAATAAATAAAAAGATGACAACAGCTTTTGAAATTGGAAACAGTAAGAGTAAGAAGTAAATGGAGAGATATCTTTAAAGTACTAATTAGAAAAAAAATCTGTCTAGCATTTCATAACCAATAAAATATGTTTCTAAGGATACATGTAAGAAAAGACTTTTCAAGCATATTAAAACAAATAATTTGGCATATACTGTAAGTAATGTTAAAAGAAGACCCATAGGCCAATGAAAAATGATAACTGAATTATGAATCTACCTAAAGAATTGAGTACCTCTAAAAAGGTAACTAAACAGGAAGTTGTAACTATTTGAACAATACAAGATATTTTTCAAATTATTAGACTCATTTAAAGGAGAATTGATTGTTTAGATAAAGCTATTAATAATGAATTATGGGATTTATGATACATAGGCAAATAAAATATAGATTGCAACTACACAAAAGTTGGGAGAGGAAAAAAATGATAGTTTTCTTTTTAAGGTTCTTATACTGTATGAGAAGGAATGTAGTATTAGTTAAGGTCAGACTGCCATATGTTATAGGTCATGTTATAAAGCTTAAAGTAACTACAAAAATAGTTATGAACAATAAACAGCAAGCGATACATATGACAATAGAAAGTATATCTGAAAGAAGGTAGGAAAAGAGGAAAAAAATTACAAGGAACAGGGGAGACAAAGAGCAATATGGTAAACCGATTTGAAGAAAACAACATGCAGTGGAACAAACATTGGGGAATTCCTACCATCTTGTCTAGTGAAACTTTGTATTATCTTTAATGTTTTATTTAATAATTATTCTTTTATTCTCTTTAACAGTTTGAACAATCTTCCATTACATCTGGTAATCTGAGCAATGTAGTTGAAGATGACAATATGTAATATAACAACCACTGTTAATTTCTATCATTTTGTTTTGAAACCCTGTATCACTTTTAGTGTTCTTGCTTTGTTTTGTTTATGTCTGATTTGGTATGTTGCTGTTGTTCTTTTATTTGCTACTCTCTTAACATAAAAAAGAGCAAAATGGTAGGTTTATTTTTTATTTTTATTTTTTATTTTTTTCTTTCTTATTTGAAAAAGAATTGAAAAAAGAATAGCGCAATGCCAACAACATAGACAAAAACAAAACAAAACAAAAACAATAAGAATGATACAGGGTTTCAGGACAAAATGATAAGGATTAAAGTGTTTGTTGTATTACATATTTTTATCTTCAGTGGAGCTGGTCAGATTATTAGATTTAAGAATGCAAGATTAGGGGCTGGGGATTTAGCTCAGAGG
>NW_004955519.1:3597339-3637048 GCF_000276665.1 Chinchilla lanigera
AAATAAATAAATAAATAAATAAATAAATAAATAAATAAATAAAGCAAGCATCATCTGCTCCTTTCAATAAACCATTAGACATCAGCAGTACCACTTAACCCAGCTATTACCCTTCTGAGTATTTTCTCAGAATAACTAAAAACATCATACCACAGTGATATATGTGCACCTGTGTTTATAGAAGAACAGTTTGTCATAACTAAATCTTGGAAACAACCCAGATGCCCATCAACTGAAGAATGTATAAAAATGGGGTATTTTTATACAATGGAGTATTACTCAGCTATAAAAAAGATAAACTCAAAGCTCTTATAGGAAAATGGATGCACCTGGAGACCATAATCCTAAGTGAAATAAATCGGACCCATATGTGTAGACATCATGTTATCTCCCTAGTGTAAGAACATGAAAAAGTATGTGGAAGTCAAAATGTACAATAGATATTGGGGAAGGGGGAGAAATTGCTCAAAAGAGGAAATGAACAGGATTAGGGAAAGGAGAGAAAGAAAGAAAGAAAGAAAGAAAGAAAGAAAGAAAGAAAGAAAGAAAGAAAGAAAGAAAGAAAAGAAAGAAAGAAAAGAAAGAAAGAAAGAAAGAAAGAAAGAAAGAAAGAAAGAAAGAAAGAAAGAAAGAAAGAAAGAAAAAAAATATATATACACAGAAGGATGGCTGGGATAACTGTACTACTGATGTCTATTTTTTGTCTTTTTGAGACCAAGCCTTGCTATGCTGTTTAGGCTGGACTTCCACTCACTTTGCAGCCCATGGGCCTCAAACTCATAACAAACCTCCTGCCTCAGCCTCCCCAAAAATGGTAGGTTTAAATTTAACCATATCACCGATCACATTAAATATAAATGGTCTAAAATCCCAATTAAAACTCCCCTGGGTGGGAATTTCTGCAAAGTGCTAATGGCCATAAAACTATAGGTTGGTGGTGTCACAAAGGTGAGGCAGAAGTTACTGTTTTCTGTTGATGTGAACTATAGAAAATGAAATCTACCATTACCACTGTCATTCAGATGAGCACTATTCAATCCACTATGCTACAACAGTAACCTTGAATGGAGGAATATGCTTCAGCACCCCCCAGCAATTTCACCCATTGATATATAAGCTGCAATCAGTGCTTCTTGTGTTTCCAGTGCCTTGTGGAAGAGGCTTTCCATTGTTCCTCATAGCTTTCTATCCCTAGTCTCTATACTCATATCTGAGTTATTGACACCTGTTATGAACACATATCTCTTCCATCCATGAGGTGTTATCTATGAGTCAAGTCCATGGACCCTCATTTTTTTATTCTCTTAAGATAGGTTTTCCCCTCGTAGTTGACTTAGATTCTATTTGTCTATACTAAACCTTACATGTAATCACTAACTATTCCAGTAAGTTTATCTCCAAAACTTATCTCAAATGTACTCATTACATTAGTACCTCAGTTCATGAACTTAATATATTCTATGATTTTAGAAAAGATGGCCACATCGATTTTTTTTGTGGGAGAGATGAATGTGGTTGTGTTTGTCACCTGATGCAGTGTTTGCAAACACAAACAAAAATTTGCCAAACGCTTCTGTTTGGGAAACAAAACTTTTGGAAAAAAAAGTGTTTGTGAACCAAGATACCACTGATCTTTCCATTCCCACCGCCAATACCTTTTCCAAAGTATTTCTCCCTTGTTATTGCTGTACTTCCACAACTAGGCTCCCTGCATACCCCCAAGATCTTCTCAAATTGTACTGCACAGTGGTCAAAGTGGCCTTTTTTAAAAAGATGAATTGGATTGTGTTACATCTCTTACTTAGAGAATTCAAACTTCCTACCTTTGCCTACAAGGTCTTAAGTGACCTGGGTACTTTTGTACTTGGCACTTCCCATTTTGTCCTCTGTATACCAGCCACCTTTTCTCACCTGCTGATTCCCTAAGTGTACCAGTTCGTTGTAACCACAAGTCCTACAAGTCAACTGTTTCCGCCCTTGAGATCATCTTCTGCTATCTTTTATCCAGGTAACTCAGCCTTAAAGTCCCAGTCAGGGATTTCCCTGGGAAAATTCTCCTCTGGTCCCTGGACTGGTACCAGTTACGTTATTACTTGTATTATGGCACCTAGGAGTACTTCTTAATAAGCGTTGACTGCTGTCTTATGGTCAATATTTGTATTTCTAGTGGGATGTGAGCTCTCCGAGTCTGGGAACACATCTGTTTCACTTGTTTCTCTATTCCCAGTGCCAAGCATCATGGCTAGCTCTGGAAGTTCAGTATAAAAGTTCATTAACTCTAAGATGCCAGTGATTGTAAGATACATCATTATTGTATATAGTAAGAAAACATTTATAACTAAATTCTAATTTGCCTTTAAATTTAAGATGCAACCCAAACTCAGTGATATGAAAAATATGAAAAGTTACATCTTAGAACACCACATATACTATAAACCGGTTAAATAAGCAAAAGAGTCATTTTTGCCTTTGCATAGTCATTGTAGCAGGCCCAACAAGGAATCCCCCAACATGCCTGAACATTTGTATATCCTGAGGAAAATTTATGGCCTGGACTATCAAACCAGGATGTCCCCCACTACAATTGAAGGTTTGCAGTGCTGTGTGTATAACTATTTCCTAATTGTTAAATGTGGAAATTATTTTAGCATAATCTGATAGTCCATATTATTTACATTTTTACAGAGCACAACTCCATGGAGTCTTGCAAAAAGAGAAATGTATACATATGGTTTGGAACCAACGAAATTAATGGGTAAGTGATAATAGTCTCCTATGTGAGCGAATTTTAAATGCTAATTCTTTCTTAGGGCTTTTTAAACTGAGGTTTCATAGTGCAGAAATCATTATTGGGTTCAAAGTTCTATTTAGTATCTTGTATCTACATTCAGATTCTCTCCAATGACAGAAAATGTTTAATTGCCCTTTCCATTATAAAGGGTTTTTCAGGAAGTGAGCATAAAAGAGCACTGGGAAATTAAAGGTAAAGATAAAGGGTGAGGCTATCCCAGAAAGAATTCTGAACTGGACGGATGATTTACCATGATCACTCAAGCTAATGAACCAGAATTTAAGTAGTATGTAGAAGGAATCTCTAGATTGCCAAATCTCTCCAGGCCCATCATTCAGCCCTTAAGTATATAAAATGCAGCTGGCATGAAGGATGTCCAATTAAAGTTTGAAGGGACATTAGTGACTATAAGATGAGATGGATAGCAGTATAGTAAGAAACAAACAGGGTTTAGGATCCAATTAAATTTTAATTCTGGTTTTGGTGCCTATTAAACTTGAGACTCAATTTACTTATCTAGAAAATGGGATCAATAATGTCAATCTCAAAGGGTGGAGAAAATTAAATAATGTATGAGTTATAAGCATTTAGAAGCATGCTGGCACCCAGAACCAGTATATATTAGTTTAAGAACCTGAAAGAGTAAATAAAATCTGAAAGGTACAATAGATACTGTGAAAGGGAAAGAAACTGCTCAAAGGGAAGGAACAACTGGGATTAGGGAAAGGAGAACAGATAGAAGGATGGGAAAAATATGTATGTATATATACAGGATATCTGGAACAACTGTACTGCTGATTTCTACTGGTCTATTGAAAGGAACAGTTAATGCTTAATTTTTTTCTTCTTTTAATTTTTGACCATTTTTGCATCTTATATCTGGTAATCTGAACAACTAATTTGAAAACAATGATATGTAATATAACAACCACTGTTGAATTCCTAAAAAAAAGAAAGAAAATAACTTATTTCATAGTCAAGAGCTACCATATGTAATTAGCATGGCATGAAAATATGGTGGAACTTTAAATTCTTAGTTCTTCCTTTGAGAGGGTTTAAGTTCACTTAGTGGTTTGAATCTTGGCTCAAGATTCAAGATTGAACCAAGATTATTGCTTGCTAGCAACAACTGTAGACTAATTCCTTAATCTCCACATGTTTTAGTTTCTCTACCTATAAGTTGATGTTACTGTACTTACCTCATATGTTTTCTGTACAATAATCATGTAAAGGATTTTTCACAGTGAAAGGCATGTAGAAGGAGCTCAATATGGTTAATTGTGAAAGGTAATGTGGCATAGTGTTCAATCACACAAACTTGGAACTGGACTCTCTGGGTTAAGGGCTAGCTTTATATGATCTTAAGTAAGTTATTTAATTCCTCTGTGCCTTACTA
Organism: Chinchilla lanigera; assembly: GCF_000276665.1. Classification (NCBI taxonomy): domain Eukaryota; kingdom Metazoa; phylum Chordata; class Mammalia; order Rodentia; family Chinchillidae; genus Chinchilla; species Chinchilla lanigera. The sequence continues at coordinate 3,601,527 of NW_004955519.1, forward strand.
TTCTCATCTATAAAGTGAGGCTAGTAACAGTACCTACTTCACAATGTCGATGTTTAAATGAAGTTTAAATGAATGTGTAACCTGATAAGTAATAGACACAGAGAAAACACTTCCTTAGACAGCAACATAATTTGGAGCTATAGATCTCAACCCTGTTTTACACATTAGAACCACCTGGTAAGCTTTTATGCTGATACTTAGATCCTTTTCCCAGAGCATTTCATTTAATTTGTTTGTGGTAGGATCGAGGAAAGCTGTGAAATCTCCTGCGCTGATAATAACGTGCAGCAAAGGTTGAGTCCCCTGATTTAGAGACCTTTCTTAAATCAAGCCAGTTAGAATCCCCTCTTAATTCTTACTCTGATTGTACACCATCTAGAACCACTGAATACTGTGCTCTTTTCATATCTAAATGGTCACTCCAGAGTCTTCTATGTAAGCCATATGGGTTATGTAAAGTTGAACAAAAGGTGACCTTCTCTGCAAAGAATTTATCATGCATTACAGCAAGCACCCATGGGCCCTGATCACTAAGCTACAAGTCAAATGCAGTGATTGAGATAAAACATAAAATGCCATGGAGGCAAGGAAGAGGGAGGGGCCATTTATACTTGGTGCTAATCCACGAAGTCTTCATGTAAGAGGTGGCTTCCACTTCCAGTGGGTCTTAAACTGTGGAAAATGAATTTACCTTCATTGCCCTGGGCTTTTCTGTCTCTAACAGGATTTTGAGGCCCTTTCAAGTAACAGCACAGAAGTCTGAGATTTTATGAGACTAGTTCATGTGTAGTTTGCAAAATACTTTTATATTCCAGTTTCTTTAAGATATAGTCATGTTTGGAAGGCGAGCTAGAGTATCTGGCCTGCCCGCTTTTCTTAGTGAGGTATGGAAAATTATTTGCCTTAGAAATATCATATAGTTTGCCTCAGACTGGAGCTCATGGTGTTTCTCAAGCTCTAGATGCAGGATTTCTCAAAGAAATCCTTAGGTTCCTATGTACAGGTGGTCTTTAATGACAATTTAAAATCAGAGCAAAGTAAAAAAGTTCACTTTTTGCTAGGTAAGTGAAAGGACGCTAATTTTCTGACACTTGGGTCCTGGTGGAAGAGTATAGGGCTGCACCTTTGACCCAGAGCTGCTGTAGAGATTTAAGATGAAAAAGTCCCTGGACACCTTTGTCAGAATTCAAAGGATAAATTTGTATCTTAACACACTGCAGAGGTGAGAAAGGATAACGGGTGCTTGCATCAGCACACTGAGAAAGCTCCAAATCAGTTGTGACAGTGCTGAGGAAGCAAAGCTGAGATAAAACAGCCTGTCCGTGGGCTCTCTTATCTAAATCATTATGATTATGATTATTATTATTATTAATTTGGTTGAAATATTCTAGAAGAAATATCTATCGAAAGTTGAATATAACACTACTTGATACTGTCAGAGTAGTGAAATTTTGTTAAAATGTTATATTAGAATAACACTGTACACAGCCAAGATTCACTGTGATAAAGATTACCAAGATTCTCTGTGATAAAGAATAGTCAGTTAACGAAGAAAGAAATTAAAGAAAACACAAGACTGTAGAAAGACCTCACTTGTTCATGGATCAGCATAACTAATAGTAAAATGACCATATTACCAAAAGCAATCTACCTATTCAACACAATTCCCATCAAAATACTAAAGCTATTCTTCACAGAGTTAGGGGAAAATACGCTGAAATTCTAATATAACTTCCATAAGTTCCTCAAGTTCTTGTGAAACCACCAAAGACACAGACTAACCAAAACAATCCTTAGTAAAAAGAGAAATGTCACAGGCATCACAGTAACCAATTTTGAAATATGCTGCAAAGTCATAACAACAAAAACTAGCTGATACTGGCACAAAAATAGACATGCAGACCAACAGAATAAAAAAGAAGACACAGAAACAAACTCCAGATACCTGATTCTTGCTTGACAAAGAAATCCAAAATATATGTTGGAGAAAACACAGCCTCTTTAGCAAGTGGTACTGGGAAAACTGGATATCTACATGTAGAAAACTGAAACTAGATCCCTATTTCTCACCTGGTAAAAAAAATCAATACAAACTAAATCAGAGATCTGGGTATAAGACTCAAAACTTAGAAAATGCTAGAAGAAAGTACAGAGCAAATACTTGAATTCATAGGCTTAGAAAAAAACATTTGAATTCACAGGATTTCAATAGCACAGGAAATAGTGAGACTCCACAAACAGGACTATATCAAATTAAAAAGTTCCTACATAGCCAAAGAAACAGCCAACAGAATGAAGAAACAGGCTACTGAGTGGGAGAAATTCTTTGCCATGTACTTTTCTCACAGAGAAGTGATATCTGGACTAGATAAATAACTCATAGGCTCCCAAGAGCAGCAGGAGAGAGTTAGCTCCAAAGCCAAGCATTTTTGAAGTCTTTATTTATGTCACATTTTTATTGATTCATTTTTTAAAATAAGTCACATGGCCAAGTTCACAATCAACTTAGGAGGAAGCTACTACCCAAAGATGGGTGTGTATACAGGGAGAAAGTTATTGCAGCCATTAAAAAAATTCTACTGCACTGCCCATACTGCATGGAGTTACAATCTATTTCATGTATATATCCGTCTTCTTACGGGAAGAAGTTCTGTTTCTTCCTGTCTGTATGATGCGTGTGTAACACAGTGCCTCACATCATGTTGCATGCTGTACACATTTTTCCTCACTGTGTGGTGTTTATAAGAACCTAAGCCACTTAGGCTGCGTAAGCCAGAGTTACCCATTTCATTGAAATGGAGAGAGAAAGATTTCAAAATAATCCTGAACCTCAAATTGCTATCCCCAGAAGACATATGAGCCTTACTAGGACTTGAGAAGAAGCACAGCCTGGGTGACTTCTCCCACTGTCAGCTTCCCTGCAAAAGCTGCCAACAACATTCTGAAACGAAAGTGCCACGAGTGCTCCAGCTCTGTCTCAAGAGAATGCACACGTCATCTCTTTGCATATTTTTATCACATATTCAGTACATCAACAACTCTTCAAATTGCTGTGGCTTGGGAAATGTCAGAAGGGAAAGTTTATGAAGTCTCCCACATACACAGACATCTGGCTAAAGCAAGCAGGCCCACAGATCAACTTGTCAAAGCTCAGCTTTCTTCCCTTTCGATCTTTCATTTAAGAACACCATAAAATCCTGATTATGTACAAAGTTGTTGCTAATCTCTTTCTTAAATACTGGTCTGACCTAGGAAAGTGATTCAGATTAGCTGAGGTGTGTACCTGATCACAAAAACAATTATCTTTATTTTTAGGGCTAAAACAGAAGCCCAAACAAATCTTCGTTTTAAAGTCCTGCAACTATCATTCTCACTGCTTTCACAGTTTCTCTTGCTGCAGTCTCTAATTAGAAGCATTATGGTGGGGAGGCAAACAAGACCAAACGTGGAAGGGTTGTGGCGTCTTTTGTATTAAATTCCACACTTGTGCTGAGTTTGGCAGCTGCTTGCGATGGTCCAGCTGGTCTTAGTTGGCCAGGTGGCCAAAAAGTAAGGGGAAACTTCTCTATGTTGAAAATAGGGCATCCCAGTTAATGATGGCTAAAGAAAATGCTTCTGCATCCTTACTCCAAAGGAATAGCTGGGGATCTGCCAGTTCCCGGTATACCCGTGTCATCCCAGCTGTCTCCTACCTATGCTGGAGGAGATAGTAGGTCTCTGGACTGTAGTCACAAATGAACCCTCAAGAATGACTTAGGACTAGTTGCAAATCATTCATCTATGATGACAAACCCCGAGTAAAGGAAAATAGCTGTTTAATTCTGCATATCAAGCCTGCCTGATGTCTCACATCCTTCCATGAAAGTCATCCCAGTATCTTCCTTTGGTAGAAAAGGTAATCGTACACTCAAGTTTTTGTCCACCACTGGGGCTTTCATGTTCTGAACTGTTAGAATATTGTTAGGTTCTTGGAAGTCGGCAGAGGTGTATATAGAAAAAACAATTTTAGAGTTTCAAATGGGAGGGTACCTATGAAACAGGGATCATGTTGGTATTTGGTTTTCCCGTATTTAGGGAAAGGATTGAACTTCTAAATAACACAAAAAGTAAGAGAACACAAAAAAACTTTGGTCAGCAAGAAGGCAGGAAACTAACTTGAAAGTAAACCTAGGTTTCTTATGTGAGATGTGTTTAAAATTTGTGAAGCATGCTGGAAGCCTGCCCAGATTTTCTTCTAAAAATCCTTGTCTTGTAAATGTAGCCCAAATATTATGAGTAGAAGGTCCTCATTGTGTGGAATGACCTTTACCTCCTTCTGCTTTGCCTCCTTGATAAGCTTCATAGATGCTGCTCAGGCTCCTTCCTTCAGGCCGTTTTCCTCACACTGCTCCTTGTTCCTCCTCCTCTTTTCTCCCTGCTCCCTCGCTTCTCCCTCGCTTTATCCCTCTTCCATTGCCCCCTCCTCCACTTAGGTATCTTCCTTGCTGTCCTTGTATTCCAATTGTTTAACAATCGGCATTCCAAATTTCTTTCTCTGGCTTATCAGATTACCACCCCTTGAGGGTAGACTCTGCACTTTGTTTCTCTTTGATCCCTAGCACAATGCAAGACAGAGGTGACATTCAGTTAGTATTAATTGAAGAAGTAAATGGATGAATAAATCACCAATTAAATTGTACAGGGAATACTACTTGACTATATAGGGAATACTACTTGACTATAAGTATTTTCAATACTCTTTGTTAATTCATTACCCAACTTTTTACTGAATACTTAGTATAAATCAGGTATTCTGTTGAGTAGTATGTATATGAACATTTACACAGTTGATAAAGCTTTGCCTTCACAGGGATAAAAGTCTAAAATTAGGAGCAATTATTAATAAATGTAACAGTATTGAAGTAAAATATTTTTGTGGCCTCAGAATTTCTACTAAAAAGCTTTACATTAAAGGGAGACTGGTGGGCTGGGGATTTAGCTCAGCAGCACAGCACTTGCTTGGCAAGCTTGAGGTCGTGAGTTCGATTCCCGATACTGGAAAAAAAATAAAAAAAATAAAGGGAGACTGTACACATATGTGTGCAGGGTGCAGGACTTTCTAGAAGAGAGTCAATCTTGTCTAGAGACCATTATACTTAATACCCTGTCTTATGAAAGAAAACTAGATGTTTGAAAATAATTAATTGAAGTAATGGAATTTGCTGCTCGCAGGGCTATGGCATTCTTCCTATTCTGCTAAAGATGGGGAGAAGGTGATCTACCCCCTCTCTTTTGAAAGATGAAGCTGGCATCTCCTCCACATGCCATACCTTTGCTGAAATGCTGAAATTCAGCAAATTGCCCCTAGGTCAGACAGCAAAAGAGTTCTTAGGAAAACCTATCATGTGTTCTGTGTAGTTTGGATTTTGTATGAAAATATGGATATATATATTTGTTTCAAAATTAAATAAATTCTGAAGACAGTAGATTAACTGCAATATCCAAAATGGTGGAGTGAAAACAGAAGGGTTAGAAATTGGTTAAATTGCATTTTCACCATTTAGCAAGGCAAACGTACATGAGCTCTTACTGGGCCAAATAACTGGTATGGAAGATAGCCAAATGGGAGTTACCTTGGAAGAATGCCAACCATAGGGCTGTCTCCTTATAGCAATAAAGTAGTGTGGAATATGAAGCTAGGAGGTGATAGCAAGAGGAGGTGGTAACACATTCGCCAGAAAATGCACCATTCATATGGAAATAATGTAGTATGCAGATCCCAAAGAAACTTCAAGGAATTCCAGTTTCACTTTCAAGAAAGGCAACTCTCAGAGGTTTGCCACCAATAGTTACACTATATTGGTCAGAAACAAGAAACTTTATTCTTTCTTTTCCTTTACCCACAACCTTCATAGATAGATTTAAGCAGCGGGAGTAGGGGAAAAACTGGAAGTGAAGGTGGAGGAACTGTGCAGCAACAGTGTGCTCCACATTGCCGCACATCTTCAAGCCAAAACACCGGCTTGAACGGGTGGCAAGGGAGGGAAAGAACACCGAGCTGGCTGTGCTGAAAGTTTGTTTCAGCTCAATGATAGTTTTGAAAAAAAACTGTTAATGGACCATATTAAAGTATTTGTCATCAAGGCTTTAGCTGTGTATTTTTTAGCTGTTTCTTTTTGTTAGTGCATATTACATTCGTCATAGTGCATATTACATTCATCTTAGGGAATTTGTACCTGTACATAACACAGCTTAATTCTTCTTTTTTCCCATTCCCCTCCAGTCCTTTCAACCCTCTTTCCCTCATCGTTTATAAAAGCATTGTTTATGAGGTTTTTCCTTCCATTGATTTTTATCCCTTTCCCCTTCTTTCCCTCTCCTTCCCCCTCCTATGTTCCCCTTTCCACGTGAACATCTTCTTCCTACTTTCCAGTGTATGTCCTCCATTTTGCTCCTAATAAGCAGTTGTCTATTAAATTATAAACTACGTGTTTGTACATTCTGGATCTAACACGTGGCACATAGTAACTGAGAATCTATGGAATCCTCAAGGGTCCTGCAAGCCCAGGGCAGACATAGACAACTGAAGATGTTTAATGGCAGTGATTGGAAAAACACAGGACCATTGCTTATTTAGACCCTCTGGAGCTTAACCCATTCAATAGACTGCCTACCTATGAAAAAGTCATGCATGCGTATGTATATGCAAACATATATAGTGTAGATAAACATATGCTGTGAACTTTTGTTTTATCTCACTGGCAGCCCACCTATACCCAAATAACAGACCACTTAAGAGCATAGTATCTTTTATTCATAAGGCCCTTTATGAAACTTCAATCCCCTATTCCACGGAACAGTCTTTTCTACTAATGTATCAACAGAGAACAGTAACAACATAAAGAACAAGAAAGGATTCAGTGCTTGCCATGTACAAAAACTGGCCTAAATGATTTACGTAGGTTCTGCCTCATCACATCATCATATCACTTTTAGAATTGATAGGTGATGATGTTTCCATTTTAGAAATGAGGAAATAGGCTCAGCAAGGCTAAGTGGAGTGAAAGCCCCAAGATTTAAATCCAATCCTGCCTGTGTTTCAAAATACATCTTTGTGTATTTATTCTTATCTTCTAAAAACACTTGAGAACTCCAGAAAAGGGTGCCTGCTCCCTTAGAGAAATTGCATTTTTAAAAATGCATGTCATATTATTATGATATCCTTCCATATATTAAAATTCTATGTTCTGTAAAACTTTACCCATGGATTTTGCTGCAAGTCTACATTGTCTTCTATAGGCCTCACGTGCAAGAGTTTATCTAATCAATGAGGATTTATTGATCATCTAATGTAAACCACATATTGTTGTAGGTGCCAAAGTTCATGCAATGAAAATGATAAAGTTCATGCCTATGTGGAACATGTATCCTATTCATCATCTTTCCATAGTTCTCCTCTGTTTACTGTAATGAGCTTCAGTTTCTTTTTCTCTCAGTGCAAATTCCTAAAAGATTTAGTTGACGTATGTCTTCTAGAATACAGCAAGATACAAATATGCATGTACAAATATATTTACAATGATCATACTTGTAAAAGCAAAAAGGAAAATCATAAATATCTAAGATGGTAAAATAAATGATGGTGAATACATCATATAGACTATTACTAAGTCGTTAAAATTATACTCAGGCTAGTGCTGTAGCTCTGTGGTAGAGCGATTGCTCGGAATCTGAAAATGGGTTTCACCCTTAGTATCACAAAAATTTATGCTCAGAACGGATTTTTAATGCCACACAAAATGGCACATACAATAGTATACAATTGTATAAAAGTTTAATTTCAGTTCTCTGTGTATACATGTATGTGGGTTTGCTCACAAATGCAAGTAAGAAAATGACACACCAAAATCTTAATAGTTATTTACTAGATGGGTATGACTGATGTTTTCTATCTTTTCTATAACAAGCATATCTTATTTTTAACGTGGGGTATGTGTGTGTACTCTGTACAGGGTGTTGCAGTAGGCTCTGGAGCAAATGTCTAATTAGCATAGTGAAGCATCTGGCCAGAGATTGCAATATTTATAAATTAAATGAGTATTTATATGTTTGTGCACATATCAGTAAGGATATAGTCAACTGTTTATTTTTCATGACTCACTTTTCATCTCATTTTGGTTTCTCACTGTCAGCCAGATGAGTCAAATCTCACGGTCAGTTGAGAGCCAACCATGTTTAATAATAGCCTAAGAAAAGTACGTGTAGGAAGAGAAACCTGCTGGTGGCAAAAGAATAATCACTATGAGTTCAGAGCCAAGTATAAAATCATACCTGATTATACCTTTTTTCAGTTCATCTGAGGTCCTAATTGCCTGTATATAACAAGATCACTGAACAGTGACCATTTCTTTAGCAATAGTTTTGACTGTTCATGCAGAATCATAGCAACTTCATAGAATGAATAACAAATTTAGATAAACCCAAGCTCCCATTTTGAAAATGAGTGCCTACACTGTCCATAGCAATGGACAGTTGGAGGCTAACTGTCTTATGTTTTGACATTATCTACTCACAATTTGCCACTAATACTTTAGCTGTCTATTAAATTATAAAATATATGTTTGTGCATCCTGAAGTTTAGTGGCATGCATGCAGTGCTGGCAGTAGCTAATAGCTCAAGAGAAATAAACAAATAAACCTGTTTGGGAGGAGGCACAGACTGGGTTAGAATTTCTATTAGGTAGAATTGATCTGTGATTATGTACCTAAAAAAAGCTTTTAGTATTTCTGACATCTATATTTCAGTAGATATATGAGAGGGGCTCATTATACAATTTGTTATTCTAGAATATTTAAAAATATCAGAGACAGCTGTATTTGTTTTTCTATGGGCATACAAAATCTAATATTTATCTTTGGAGGCATAGGATTTAATAAATTGTATAATTATTTCCCCAGTATATAATCCTCCATTATAGCCACAGACGTCCACCATATTGTCACCTTATGCTCCAAACATAAGAGGCAATCTGGCATATGATCTAAGATTTCTCGTCATGTCAAAAGCAGCAGAACTGAACATAAGACCAAGTCAACAAAGATATGGGATTACATCTCAATTGTTTCTGGAACTGGATTTTGGAGATACTGCTCAGACAGTGTGACATAGTATATACCAAATGCTAAACTGAATTCACATTAGAGTCAAAAAAATAAAAGAAAGAAAAGTCACGTCCATTTTAAAAATTAAAAAAAATACAAAAAAGATTTTTGAAGTTTCACCACAAACAAATTGATAAATGAGGAGATAAATTTAACCTGTTTTAAACATACACAATGTATACATATACTGAAATATGATACAATATGCCATTGGTTTGTATAATTTTTATGTTTTTATGTATCATTTAAAAACAGATTTTTAAAAATTAGAAAAAGCAAGAAAGCAAAAAATATAAAAATAAACTGAACTCATATCCCAAGAAAACTGATGTCAATAGCTCGATACACTCTTGAAGCGGGAAGCACACATATGCTCATTTCTGAAGTGCTAGGGCATTTCACAAGCAAGACATTTCTCAGTAATTATTTAATCAATATTTATAAATGCAGAGAGATTGTGTCACATAAAAATAGATGACATGGCCACTTATGGATCATTATTTGAGATGCTGCAACATATCAATGTGTTCTTAATATTCATCCCACACTTCTGTATCAACCTGCGTCATTGTAACTGTGTCATTCAAAAATATTATGAGCCACTAAAGCAAGGTACAGTGCTGCAAAATAAGGTACAGTGCAGCAAAGATTCATGTACCTGATTTGATGTATCCTGACATTTTACATTCACTTCATATACATGGATATTTTGTATTAGTTTCATATGCATGAAGAGTGTATATTCATTTCATATATATTCATTAATATGTGTTTTCTGTGTAAATTTTCAGGGACTTAATTTAAACTTCTGTTACTGTAAATGGCTTTACTGATCATATGAATCACAGTACCCTCACCAGTAAATAGTTGACAATATAGCCTAAATTGAATCAGTCTTACGCTGATTCCTGTAAACTTTGTGGCTTATAAACATCTGAGGTCAAAAGCACTTCAGGGCTTCTTAGAATTCCTGAGCTATGTTTCTGTTCCTCAATTCCTTGTTTCTCTCTGCCCTGATTCCTTTGTATCTTAACTGATTTTGACAGTCCCCCATGTCCTCAGAGCCCTAATACTCTCAAATTTAGCTCTTCATTCTCTTACTGCACTCACGTTTATAACAGCGCCATGGGTTGGCAAAATTTCTCTCCTTGAAGAATTCTCCAGCCCACAAAACCTTTGGCAAACCCGTCAGGTCATTTATTGTCAAGTGAGAAGATTTCTTACCTTTGGCAGAGATGCCCTGGAGCCTGAACTCTGGGTGGTCATCGTTAAGACTGTGGTGATGCCCAGGGCAACCCTAGCAGGAGCTGCATCCATGTTTATCCAGAAGGAGACCCAGGACAAAATGACAATCAACAGGCTGGGAATGTACATCTGGATCAAATAATAGCCCATCTGGCGTTCCAGGTGAAACTTGACCTCAATGCAGGTAAACTTTCCTGGAAACAGCAAATTATCATTTAAGATCTAATTTGGGTTTTTCTAATTCCACCATCTTATTTTGATTTTAAAATGAAATTTGTTGCAGATAGATTCAGAAGACTGCACAAAACTCTCACCCTAAATAACCAATTCAAGCAGTAATGGAAATAAAAGTGTGAAAATGAGTGATCTAAGGAGTCGATGGACTAAAGCCATATGGTATATTTGATTTTTAAAATATGTGCTAGTTGAAGCTATACTGTTTTAGACCCATCTTGAGAATTTGCAAGGCTGAGATGAACTGATCCGTAGAAATAAAATATTCAAAATTTGTGCAGTTAAAATATGTAGTATTTAGCACACATATATAACCTATAGCCTATATTTTATAGCATATAATATCTACCATATAATATATAATGGTTGAAACTGCTTAGCCATAAGTAGTAAAAGGAGCTCCCCATGTATTTAAATAACTGTATCTATTTTTGTCTATTTTAAATAACTATTGTCTATTTTAAATAACTGTATCTATCAATGACAAAAGGAAAACATACATTTTTATAAACGATGTGCGTATTCATGTCATTATAAAAATTTCCTGGAGTTTTGGGTAATTGCTTGAGAAGATTTAGAAACTCTTTGTAGTGTTACTTTGCTTGTGAAAAAGAGTGCATATGAAAATTTTAAAACTGTTAACATACTACTAACAGATGTTTCTGCCTCTTCCCACTTTTTTCCCTTCTTTAATGAGTTTGGATTTAGAACCCCAAAGATAATTTGGCTTAGTCCACACAAATTATAAGAGCTGGGGTTCAATTCTTCTTGATCAGGAAGAAAGCCTTAGAAGTAGATTAAAATTACTTCATAGGAAGTCACTGTTGCATGTTGGAACAAGTGTTTGTGGTCCATTCTACTCAGCCAGGAACTTGGATCAGTCACTGGACAAACCATCGGGCTTGGTTGAGTCCCCATGATCAGCGTTCATGGTATTATAGGAACATATTCATAGGAAAAGCCATCAACTTTACTGGGCAGGTCTAATCTTCTAGACAACACCGATGCCCACTTGAGGGCCCCACCTCACATTTTCCATCATACCCTGTGTGTCTGTCAGCACTACTGGTCCATGACTTTAGAGTCAGCTGAATTCTGTCTATCTGATCTTCTTCCAAACTATTCCTGTGCAGGACTAGATAGCACAGTAGCTCTATTTGTGGGTATTATGCTTCTCTTCCACTACAGCAGGGAGTACAAATTGACCTAAGGATCTAATGTCAAGTGAACAGGCCAGGAAGGTCCAGAATTCAAATGTTTCCTGTACACTAATGAGGTCTCTTACACCTTTTCTCAGACACATTTGATATCAGATGTTTAGCAAGAAAGTAGCGAAAGATTCCCAATTCTCCCTCCTATATTCTGGAAAAAATATCTGTTGTGTTTATTGATCCCTCCAGAGGGTACAGGAATCCTACCTGTCTAAAGGTTTTGAACTCTATTTGTTTGGTAAATATGTAGCAATTAAGGTGATAGGATATGTATTCTGAACTGCAAATGGATCCCACTTGAGTTTAGCAGCTGAAAGAAAACTTACCAGTGTTGTAGTGCTTTGTGCAGTAGCCAAGTTCCTTCTCTTCTTTCAAAATAAATTGGGGCAAGGTCAATCCTTCGGCTACTTGCACTGGACCATCACTTAACCATTCAAATATCAGGTCATTCATCGTGTACCCAACTGGAATAAAGAAATGGTAGTGGAAAAACTGAATGTATCTTTTCAAGAAAGCTTGGAAGTCTAGCCACGTAAAGAAATGAGAACATTGTCTAAAGCAAATACATGCTCAATCATTCAAAAGCATTCTTAATAAGAGAGTTGGAGCCAAAGAAATTGAAGAGAGTAAGTAATTTTGGATTATTATTTCTGTGTATAGTGAAAGAACGGAATCTATAAAGTCTATTTTCTTTTGCCTCTTTATTCACTCTTTCTAAAGAGCAAATAAGTAAGCAAACATGAAAATCCTTTGAAGATTTTATTTGAAAGAGCTGTTTTGTAGTAATCCAATAAGACAATTCAATTCATAGTGCCAGTCTTAGTATTTCAAATGAAACCATTTTTTAATGAGAATGAATTCATCAGAGGCCTGCCTACAACATTCCAATTGCAAAATTGGCCCCTCTTCTGGGGTCTATTAGGTTTCAACTTCAGGAAACTTATATTAAATATTTATGGTCAACTCTCAATTATGTTAGCTTTGGGGGAAAGCTATAGCCAGGTAACCTAAGAAGTTATAGGATATACAAATCAAGAATATTTGTGTTGGGCCTGGGGATTTAGCTCAGCGGCAAAAGCGCCTGCCTGGCAAGTGTAAGGTCGTGAGTTCGGTTCCCGGTACCGGAGAAAAACCAAAAAAAAAAAAAAAAAAAAAAGAATATTTGTGTTAATGTCTTGCTAAATAGGCTTATTCATTCTAACTGTTTTTGATATCAGTAATCAAACTTAGGACCTTGCCCTTGCCAGACAGGCACTGTGCCTCTGAGCTAGATCCCTAGCCATTATAATTATTATTATGGAATAGAACATGTTACATGCTATGTGAAGTCCTACTGTTACAGGACTTGAGCAATCCAAAATAAAATAATTAACAATTTAGTAAATCAAAGTGCTTCTGCTTCTTACTCCACACCAAAATGACAGCTGTTCTTTTAGACATTATTTCTCTACTTCCTCTTTTGTTTGTGATACTTGAACTCTTAAAATGAGACTGATAAGGACAACGGATATTATGTGAGGTTTTGTCTGACCAATAACCTCACCATGGTTATTAAGTTTAAAAATTGTTTACTGTGAGAAAATGACTCACCAAGGCTACCCAGAAATCAATGGCAAACTTAATTGGAGTCTGCTTTCCTCTTTCTTTTGACCACCTTTTAAATTCAAAGCCAAAAAATGAAAACATGGAAAGACAGGAATTGCAAAGTGGATCCTTTACAAGCATTGATGGTCCACAAAGAGAACAGCTAAGCCTCTCTCTTCCACTGCAACTCAGGATGAGTACATCTGGGGTAACTCCAATAAATATCTAAAGATTACCAAATACCCTAAGTCATTCTCTAGTGAGCTTCTCCCCGGCCACCACAATAACATTTCCTTGAGCACCTCCTGAAGCCTCAACATAGGCTAGACAGGAAAGATAAAAAAGTGCAGAAGCAGGAAATAATATTGGAGTAGAAAAGTAAAGAGTGTTATCCACCTTCTGCATCTAAACTTAGTAGTAAGCACATTGCTGATTCTTTGATTTCATTTCTACAAAGAGCAAGTGTATTCACTAGTTAAAGGTTTTTTAAAGCATTAAATGAGCCTTACTTCACAGAGAAGATAGAAGTGCTGGGTTGAGGCATGGGAGAGTTTGGAGTAACAGCGAAGACACAAGGAAGGAATCATTATGTAAAAAAGTGTTTTTCTCAACCTTCTCAAGAGAAAGGGCAATAGAGAAAAAATGAATACAAAAAGCCTATTATAAATCAGAAATTCTCATTTTATCCCTGACAACTTCTTAAAACAAAGATGTTTCATTATTTTATTTGTGTAGGAAGTTTCAAGGGAAATCTATAGCGATTTTAAATGATCAGAAAGAAACCCTGTCATCATTTCTTTTTTAAAATAATAGTTGATGTGTCTCTTTATACTTATTATTTTTCTAAACCAAAAAGTTAAAAGTATTTCTTTATCCCTGCCTCATTAAATCTCCTAACATCCTTGTAGATCAGTAACATTTATTATTGTTTGCATTCTACAGAGAAAACAGACAGAGAAAGCCTGGAAAAACTCTATGTATCTTAACTGAAAATTCCATTTCCGTCGGGGTATCAGCAATGTGTGGTACAAAGATTTCTGTGGCATCAGAGCTAGGGATGGAAGGAGACAAAGTGGATGGCATTTCCCTCCCTCCTTCTCTATGGGAGATACCTCGTACTCTGTCTTATTTCATCTCTTCTCATACATCTTGCTTTTGTGCCCTCCACTGACTAAGGCCTTTGTTTCTTGTTCTCAAAGCAGTTATCCCTTTCCTGCCAGATTTCCCTTGGGGATGACTGTCTATATGGGCATAAGATGGAAAGAAATACAGTTTTCTGAGTAAGGACTGATTCATTTTAAAGCTTGAATGGCTAATAGTCTTAATTTTCCCAGGAGACATTTTCATTTCAAAGAAAAGCTTACTAAATCAGGCTTTTTTTTTTTTTTTAAGAAAGGGCAAGGTATTTGGAATTTTAGATGGAAAGGTTGTTTTTATGGTATTCATAATGAGCTTCTCCTATGAGACATGTGCAAACACTTTTGCTAGTTTGGAATGAGGACCTTGGGTGTTGGTAGGTAGATAAGGAGTCTTATGAGTCTTTAGTCCTTAATGATACCCTAAAAGAACCAGGTAATTGGTGAAAGCAAGCAGGCAGTCATATCAACAGTGGCCACTTACAACTCTCCAGCTGCATTGTACAGGTCTGAACGTCCATTGGGAAGTTCTTCAAGTCCATGGGACAGGATAAGGTCAAGGTGAGTCTTAGCAAAGAGAAAATATAGAAACAAGTTTTCAATCTTGAAGTTTCATTTTTGAGAAACAAACAAAAATCCACTTGGCATTAAACAAAATATATTGATTTAAATACTGAAATCTAAGCTCTCATTCAGGGCAGTATTTTTCAAATAACATGTACTCATTGGTAATTTTCAAAAAATATTGTACTATTTTATTTTTAGTTTGAAGAGAAAAGAACAAAAACACAGACAAAAACAAAACCATACAAAAACAATAAAAACGATACAGAATTCTGAAAAAAGACGGTGGGAAATTAATAATGTGTTACATATTGTTATCGTCAAAGTGGTTGCTCAGATTACCAGGTTTAGGTATGCAAGAGTGATCAAACAATTAAACATTAGCTGTTCCTTTCAATCAACCGTTAGAAATTAGTAGTACAATTGTCTTAGCTATCTTGTTTTACCAGAACTCCTTAATCTCTATTTCCCAACTGCTAGCCGTTAACTCTGCCTCCATTCCCATGTCCCCGCCATTCCCATGGCGCTTGTTTTAAGTTTATTCTAGATTGAGCAAGACCACTGAAAAATGCTGTAATGTGAACAATGTGTTCTTATCCACACTGATGTCCAAAAGACATAAGGTATATACCGTTTCAAAATTTTTCCCTGGGTACATGAACTTTGCATCAAGAACAATCAATGATGTGATCAGCATAATTGATTATGATAACCATTGATTCTCCTTTCATCTAATGAGCAAATACTTAACTTCACAGAGTTTTTATTCATTAATCTACATGGATGAATGGTTTGAGCAATATATCATAGAATCCATTCTGGAATTTTGACAATAGTGGAGAAAATAGTTGAGCTGGAAATCTCATTTAAGAATAGTGTTTTGCAGTCTTCACTTTTTCACACCTAATATAGGCCACTGTCATCCCTGTCCACTTTCCTTAACGTTCCTGAGCTGTGGCCAGGACTGGCTGAGACTTGTATCAGGGTATTCATTGAGCTAACCTCTCTTTTCCTCCATTTCACTTTTCTTATTCTAGGGAATGGTGCACATATCTTGTTCTGCAATGTTTCTGTGCCTCCGAGATTCAAGGAAGGAGATTAAGATTTGAGAATAAGTGAATCTAGGTTCTTTTCCCAGTATTGCTTCAAACTTTCTCTGCACTCTAAACAAGATATTAAACTTGTTAAACATTTCCTTAAAAATAATGAGATAGGATAAGATGACACATTTCCATTTTTTTTAACACGAGTCCCTATCATTGTAAAGTTCAGTACTATAAATTCTCTTCAGTGTACCCCAAGCATTTTTTAATATTCTAAGACTCCTCTGACGGTTGTACTCTAACCTAAGTTCTTCCCTCCCGGTTACATTCTCTTTATTTACTTTCTCTGCTTCATTTTACATTCTATTCATTTGTGCCACACATTTTAAAGAAAGGAAGGTTTTGGATTTGAAGTGAGATTAGACAAAGAATGCATGCTGACAGTTCTCAAAGTCATTTAAATACAACAGTGATTGGGGAAAACAAGACACAAAGCAGTGCAGCATGATTACAATTATGGAAAAATATGTTTTCAGTCTTGGAAAGAAACACACCACTATATTAAGACTAGGTATTTTGGTTAGTGGGATGATTCATATCTTTTTTTATTCTTTATTCTGCATTGTCTATATTGACAAGTATAGGTTATTTGAAAGTATCCATAGATCTGTTCAAGTTTTTTCATCTTTATGTAATTAAATTTGCTTTAACTCTAATAATAGCTGAAAGGTAAAATTGTAAATTTTATTTTATTCCATATGTTTTTGCTATTATAATCTTATTATTAAATAATAAATATTTCACTTTCACTGCTAAACAAATTAACTGTCATCTGTGAGCTGTTGTGAGAAATCAAACACCATGGTTCTAAAGAGTGGTTTTGGGTTCTAAGCAACTGACTTAAAATAATATCTTAGCCAGGAGAAAGTTTTTTTGTGACTTGTGGAGTTTATTTGTAGATGTAGATATTTGTAGATATAGATATTCAGTTTTTTCCCCAGCATGATAGCCTTAATTTTGGGGGAAAGCATAATTTTACTTTGAGTAATACTATGAACACTTGAAAATAACCTCAGAGTAGAAAACCAAAATGGAAATCTTTAGTGAACAAAAATTTTCCATTTTATTAAGAATGGGGCATCTCAAAAGGATCTCTGGGCTTAAAAGTGTTATTATAATTATGAGAACCTATTTCATCTTTTCTATTATCTTAACAAGTATTTTCATCACACAAAAATATGTTTTTCTTTAACTTGTTTATTGTAAACCATGCTGCAGTAAGATATAAAGCCTCAATTATGAGAAAAGGTTTATTCATAAAGTGGTGAGTATAATAATAATGTATTGTACATTTCAAAATCACTGAGACAGTGAATTTCAAATATTTTACAACAAAAATATGTATTTAAGTGGAAAATACATTAATTAGCTTCATATAATTATTCCACATACATTTATAAAACATAACATCATTTTTTTCCTATAATAACATGCATAACTGTAATTTATCAATTTACAAATCAAAAAATTAAAATTAAAATATGTTTATCACATAAACCTAATCAAATGGTATGTGGAAAATTTCAGTGACTCAAAATCAGAAAATGTGAAAATTTCAGTATATTTTTGAAAACTTCATCTTTGAGCAATTAGAAAATACTAATATTATAAAATGTTTCAAACTGCAAATGAATACAGCTTAAAAGAACACACAGCACAGAATTCAACTATAGATTATTTGCTAGTGGAAACAACTTTAGTGTCCCTAATCATATGCTTTCTGAGTTTAATTCTTTTACAAAGTGGGCTTTCACACTTATTTAGTGAGCAGAAACCTCACACGCAGTTATTCCTTCTTTCCTTGCAGATACAGCAATCTTGGAGGGACACAGAGCTTTTGGGGAGTCAAAATTATTAGCTGCATGGAAGATCTCACTGAAAGGAATTCCCAACAAATATGAAACTATCCCTGAATCTTGTTTCAGCAGAGACCCCAGTGGTAGTTTTTTTTCCTAGATAAGTTTTGTATTGGAAGTCAGTGAGTAACAATAATAGAGTTAAGAGTTCTGCAGTTTGTTAAATCATTTCATGATCTGAGCAAATGGGAAGAGATTGTAAAGATCTAATCAGTCCTGTACGAGTTACAAGCTCATAATGTATGACATCAATTTTACCATACATCTGAATACTGAAAATCTAGGTTTCCTTCTTATTTATTTCCCCTTTTCACTTATAGTACCCATTAAATATAGTAAAATAAAAAATATTGAGTTATAGCACAATGATTTTTAAAACCTATATTCACCCACATACTAAGCATTCAGATCTAGATATGATATTCCCATTATCCCAGAATATTCTCCTGTGCTTTTCTTCCTAGTGCAGAATCCCTCAAAGTAATGACCATCCCATTTGTTTTGAAGGCTATTTTATGATTTGAAAAATATGAATTTTGAGGGAAAAAACTTGATATTATTTTGTACAAAGATGTCAGCATTGCACCATGACTAATGTGTACAATAATACACAAAAATGTAAACAATTTTTTTTACTTTGACCTGGCTCTCCACCTATTTTTAGTAAATCTCACAGAGTAAAATATTTTAATTACGAAGCCAGTATTCTTCCAGATTTGCCTGGAAATTCAGACATCTCACTGGCAGACACTGCCTACATCATGTCAAATTTGTTCTCCTCTTTCCCACAATCTGAAATATTAAGGCCATTGCACCTGAAGGCAGTGAGCTGAGACTGCCCCTTTTCCTTTTCATTTTTGTTAAAGAACTCATTTCCTGAAGCATTACTGCTCATTCTCCCATTGTCAATGCAGCTGACATACATGCATTTGAGGCACAACTTTCGTTTGCATGAGGGAAGGAATACTGTTCCCTTACAGGGCTTTGCTTCTTTATGGAGAGTAAGAAGGCTGAGCAAGCATTTAGATTTTAAAAGCAAAGAACAAAACGAGGTACGGAAAGTCAGTTTGGGCAAATCTTATCTTTCCTGCTCTTTCCCTTCCTTCTCTCCTTCAGTTCACCTTGCTCAGAGAACCAGCTTTTGGTTGACACCTCACTTAAAGCTTAGGTTACTGATGGATGCAAACATTATAAATGGATTCAGTTTCCTTTACAGTGTTTTAAATCAATATTATAATGTTTATGTTTTTATCTGTTTATTGTGCTGTCCGACCACCATGCAAGATACATGAAGTTGAGACTCTTTTGTACCATCTAAGACTGTGCCTACAACAGTGTAGGTATTCAATAAATATTTGTTGAACAAATGAATTAATCAGCATTTTGAAACTCATTGGCAGCATGCTATGTTGGGAGAGTTAATTCTAGTGGCTACAGTGGCCTGTCTTGTTTGGAGTGGAGAGGAAGGACAAAATGATGCTTTTCTGTGTCTCAGGAAGAAGGTTCAAGTATTGGAAACATTGCTATTGTTTTTCTGCTGGGGACCCATGTAGCACACTCTATGCAGAATGCTGCAAATGCTGAGTAAAACATGATCCATCAGAGAGGATAGAGCCTATGGTGTTCCTTTAGAATTAAAACAGTAAGAGCAAAATTAAAAATGCCTCTGCTTCTAGTATTCATAATCATCATTTTCTGAACAGTTTTTGTAGGTCATGTTGCAATCATGGAGTACCTTCTCATGAAGCAATAGTATTATCTCCATTTTTGAGATAAGTAACCTGACTCTTGCAAAGTTTAAACCATGCTTCCAAAGTCACAAAATGAGTAAGTAACCATAGTTAGATTTGAAACCAACTTTGATTAACACTAAATTCCATTTACTTTCCATTCTACCGCATTTCCTCTTTAAGAAATTTATCTTCTTTTGTCTGTGAAGCTAGCAGTGTTGGTTGTAGACACCTTAGTTGTCTTTATTATTTTTTTCACCCATCCTGAATTCTTATTACTTATCCTTTTAAAAATTCCTCCAGCATCTCACTCTAGTTTGGGGCCCTGTATAGTAGACTAGATTTACCCATAAAGAGTTATTTAGTCTTTACTAAATCTCTGAACTTCCTTCCTCATCCACACTGCCATCCTGCTCAACATTTTTCTCAATCTAAATTGTTAGTGAAGATGACTGGCTTGAAGCGCTTCTTCTCATAGGTGAATTTACATTCTTGAATATGATGAAAACTTTAAATGCAAATGATACTTCTTAAAATAAGAACATCCTGGCAAATAGATGAGCTAGTTATTGCCCCCACAGGGCTTTGTCATGCAACATCTTAGAACATAATCAACTATTTCCCAGAGAACATAGGGCTTACTGTACAATGTAGATCTGTGGAATCTTTCTTCCCAGTTGTACCTTGACATTTCCGAACCATGTGATATTCTAGTGTCAGGAAGATTTGACAGGATGCATCAAAAATTGAACAAAAGTGTCACCTTAACCCACCTAGACCTTAAGTGAAATTAGCCTAAGGGCAAGTTAGAAGTCAAAAGTGCATCATTAATACAACCCACACACAATGGAAAGAGAGAGAAGGGAAGAGTTAAGGAATTCGTGGATTAAAATGCACTCCTGGGCTGTCTGTCTGCTCAAAGCATCTTTTAACATAATGAGTTTCAATCTCTGGTGGGCACACAAATCACTTGAGGGGGTTTTATAGAAATTCAGATTCTCAGGCACTCTATAAACAGCCTATGTAATAGCGATGCCAGTGTCCTGGAGCACACTTTAAGAAGCACTACTTCAGCATGTCCCAAGGGCTGAGTTTACTGTCAGTATGATAGGCTAAAAGGAGAAGGTGTGGGGAAAGAAACAGGATAAAAGTTTAAGAAAGGGTCTGCAGTGTTTCAGTAGCATTAGCATTCCCTTTGGGAAGCATTACTTTCTACTTGATACCACAGCAGGACAATTAACCCAAAGTAGACTGCTAAGTGATTGACTAGGGATAATGAGACAAAGGAAGATTAATTAAGGGCCTTGTTCCTAAGACAGTGGCATATTATAAAGTCAGGGTAGTGAAGCCCGGTTTAGTTCACTGGCATCCAAGAATATGGTGGGTACAGCTAGAAGACTGGGAGAGCTACTGAAAGAGATGGCAGGTAGTTTCTAGTTGAGGTAGAGAAGAAGCCAAGATCATTGTTCCTATTAACAAACATGTATGTGCAAATGCCAGATGTAGCCCTAGGAACTATATTCAGGGAGGTGGTAGTGTATTAAGTCACTGTCTCTGATCTCAGGAAAATCAGTCACTGAGAAATTTCAAAAAAGCCAGGGAAGCAGCTGCAAAAAAAAAGTCATGAAGGAGTAGAGAGTGCAGGAAAGACTAGCTCCAGGCCCTCAGTGAGGAGGGATTGTGTTAAGTAGGACTCTGCATGGGTTGGGAAACACTACTTCCATTCAGCAATTTTTTTGGAAAGTATTTATTAGGCACCATGCATAACATACTTGAAAGAAGATAGTTTCCATCTTGGAGGAGAATGCAAATATGTCAGTATACACATATATGTGTTTTATATATATATATATATATATATATATATATATGTAACAATAGCTAAGAACTTATTCTCCAACTTTTTAAAGTTTTACAACTTCCTCATTTAAAGAATCATTTTGATTTTGTAAATCAGACCCAACTAAATCAAGGGAACAAAATTATTCCTTCTGGACCTAGATAAGCACTCACACTGATTGGATAGAACAGATATCCTATCCTTCAGACCTAGATGCTGAAAGGGTCCTTTGGATCTCTCAGAGAAGTATATGTTGCATTAATCATTTGATGCTCCTGAATTAAAACTCAAGGTACCCACAGAAGGATCCATCATTCAGAAAGTTCCGTAATGAAATGGCTGCTTGAACTCTTCCTATAAAGCACAGAGCGTACCCAGCTCACTCCATCCCTGAGCTGGCCACCTGCTTCATGGACAGGCACAGATATGGATGTGCCTGAAAACAACATCCACATAAACATTTCTGCAAATTTGTGGTGTATAAATTGTTAAAAGTTCAAAAAGATCTCAACATGTCCTTGCTCGGACCCTACCAACTCTTAGCTGTTACATACAATTAATAGACATTTTGCTAAAGGCTAAGATGCAAAGCTATGAAGAGAATGTTTCAATTACTGTCAGTCACTTCCTCCTTTGTGGAAATCTCAGTTGATAGATTCTCAGGTTCCCTGCATATATCCTCATGAACAGACTTTCACACTGAAAATATCAGAAGGAAGGATGAAACTAATTAGAAAACCAGGCTCAGAACACTGTAGGATGTCCCTAAAAGGTACATCATTTTTTCAATATCAACTAAGGCTGGACCTGAACCCCAGGCTGATCCTCAACTGTACGGTTAGACCCTCTCCCCTCATCTAGTTCCAAATATGCACGTGTGCTGGTTCTCCCTGTCCAACTGGGGATATGGAGGCCATAAATGGCAACACTGCTTGTCTCATTAGCTATTTTACTTCTCTCCCCAGACTAAAATCCCAATGGCTGACTGTGATGGTCCATGTTTACCAAACATTGCAAAGGCATCATAAAAAATGTGCATATGCATTGAGCAGTAGTAACTAGGAAGGACAAAAATACAGCGTCTATTCCCATCTGTGTGTGGTTCCTTCAGAAAATGTGCACACATATGGTTGGCCCATGTTAATTAAGTCCAAGTATGGATTGGATTCAACTTGGAGAGCAAATGGTAAATCTGCAGCTAAGACTTTTCCAAATGCTTTCATATTTCCTGAATAAAATGTTTTGAAGGTGTTGAATAGGACAAGGCAAAATTGAACACCACCAGAAAAAAAGACCTCAAATCACAAGATTCAATAACCAGCAGTGGCCATGGCTTAGTTACATTTTGAATTTCAAAGTCCTTTCTTATCTAGGATTTAGGTAAATATCCCAACGTTTGTGAAGAGAAAATGTTATTAGCCTATGCATGAAAATAATGAGAGCTGACTTGACCATTGTTACTACGTGTCTAATGTTAGAACTATTTAACTGGGACACTCAGGTGAAGAAAGAGAGAAAAGTACAGAATAACCGTTTTCTTAACATTGTCTTTGGGATTATCTTACTTTTGGCCAAAGCAGAAATCAATTAGAGGAGGTTAACTAGTACAAACTATTTCTACATTTCACAGGATGAAAGCGGAAAGAGAACAAGTGCCAGCATTCTTATGAACTGCAAATATGAATTTGAGAAAACCAAAGTAAATTCTTTCCTCTTGACAACTGAGCGCCAAATGTGTGTTACCTTGCTAGTGTTTTGCTTCATTAAGACATCTACTCTGGCAACTGCTGGGGAGTTGCTGGCTGCTCTTTATGGGGGCGATGGTTGGACAGAGAATGGAGCTCTCTGGTCAGATGGCAGAATGGTCCAGCCTTCATTTGATAATTCTTTAAAAGTATTAATACTTTCAGTTTACTCTTAACAAGCAACTCAAAAGGTAGGCCCAGCACCAGGCAAGCAATTATCTGGAAAAGGATATAATTATCACTTTCTTTCTGAGCTATTTGCTTCCCAAAAGTTGGAAATTTAAGGTAAAGACAATATCCGTGTACTTTGTACCAAGTGGTGTAGGTTAGTGATGCTTGGATGATACCGCTACTAAATAAGGATATGCTTATGTGTATAGGTTAGGAAGGATGCAGAGAACTGTCTCCTCGCTTCTTCTCCTTTATCCTATAGCAAGCATGGACTAAGACGTCCATTAAGCATTTAGTATGAATCAAGAACTGAAAGAAAAATAAATTCAGCTCAAGGAAAGGTCAAGTGACTTATAGTCATTTAGCAATATTAAATTTGAATCCAAATCTTCTTGACCCTCAGAACTGTCATCTGTCCCACCTGCATAGCCTTCTGTCTTTAATCCTCATCTGAGCTTTTTTTTTTCTCATCTGAGTTTTTTGACTGAACAATTTGGAATTTATCAAATACCCCTACCAAAAATGGGACACCTAATTTTTTTATTCTATTGTCCTTTCCAAGAACTGACAATCAGATATGGGGCAGCTCTGATCTGAGAGCGTCATGTGTGGAACATCATATGATTATATACATACTTAATGGTCTATCTCACAATAAGGGTACAATGCGCAGTATTGTGCTTTCCACACTACAGATACTGTTTTATAATTTTTAATGCCACAAGTAAGCACAAATATGACAGGTGGACTGTGGAGTTTTGCAGATAGACACATTCTTTCTCATTTTAAAATGAAGTACCTTTCCTTTGGAGTATATGCTATGGGAGCACACTAAAGTAATTCATGTGTCTCATAAGAGCCACAGTGATATTATGCATGTTTATTTTGGGATTAACGTCATTCCTGAAAGCCTTTCAAGAGCAGTAATATAGACCAGGAAGAAGCCCATGTAAACATAAGTGGAGCACCCTCACTCAGACCAGTCATTTTGATGTTGGCTTCCTGCCATGAGAAAATTTAGTAATGAGTATTAGCAGACTAGTTCTTCACCTCTGCTGATTCGAATCCACCATGTAATTCCCTCAGCCTACATTTCCAGTCAGTTATTGAAGCAACCAACCATCTCTGTATAGTTGTCTAAAAGTATGTAAACCTATAATTCATTAAGGTATTTAAAATAATATCCCATGGATAGCACTACTGATTGAATCAAAGGGTACAAATGATCTTGGTGCGATTAGAAAATTTCTCAATAGGGAGCTCAGCACTAAGCATTTGTTAAATGTTTTAAGAACACCTCTTAAACCACAGGTACTCCAGTCTTTCCTATTCCACTTGCAACTCAGGTTCCTCTCCTCAGGAGTTGGAGATTCAGTTTCGGAGAGAAGGGTTTCAAGATCCAAAAGTATTTGAGATGAATACATTAAAATTCAGAATCTCCTCTTGCTGACTCCAAGTTCCAATGGGCCTGAAGGACCATTCATATTTACTCACCAGGAAGGAGTTTTGTGTTTTGAGAAGGAGAAAGAGATCATTTTGAATTATAGGGTAGAGAGTTAGAAGTAGCCCTAGACTTTTTCTACGCTGCTGAAGAAGTTTGCTTTTATATAGGAAACTAAGACAGGCTGATGACTTAATGGATCTGGAGACAGAATGATACTAGAGGATACAGCAAGTGATAGAAGGAACGATGGTGTTCACATTGCCCTGAGCTAGCTTTTTGGTATTCTATCTCTGCACCGTCACCTGAAGAACAAACTCTGATGAATGTTAATGCAATGGAAAGTTCCTTCCAAAAGGACAAAAATCCTGCTATTGCTAGTCCAGTCAGGTAAACAGTGAAGGACAAGTGGTTGTACCAATTTGCATGTATTTCACTGGAAGGTTCTCTGTTTTCCTTCAAACAAGGATAAGATCCATACCTTGTTACATTTGAACCAATATTATAGTGCACTTGTATTTGTGAACCCAGTCAGGAGCTCAACTGAACTTTACAGCACATTATGAAAATCTGTTATGTACATGACACAGTTTTAGACTTTAATACTCCTACCCTCAGCTGCACTGTTTTTGAGGGCTCCTCTTCAAAATTACCCCATCTGAACCCCTGAGCTCAGCTCCTGCTGAATCCACCAGCATATGTACATACCAGCTCCTCCCACCCTCCCGGCCTCACTCTGCTCTAAGAAGAATGACATCATTGTAGTTTCCATGACATTTCCCAGCACTTCCCTGATGATGTGGGTGCTTATGTTACAGTCATTAATTGCTGTATTAAGTCAAGTCACAAAACTAATGAAGATACAGGGTTAAAAAATGAGAATGTAACTCTCCTGGATTATAAAACATAAAGATGAACATAGAAATAGGCACAGAGAGAAAAACGAGAGCCTGTCATAGCTGACTTATAGCAGAAAGTACAGGTTTCTGTGTCTCACCAAAATTGAGAGTATGATGAAGCGTCAGCAGTGGTTACATTCAGGCAGATTTTAGTTCACTGTGCATTTTATTTTCAACTCTGACATCTAAATAAAGAGTGCTTTATTTTCTTATGCCATAAGAAAAATCATTTTATAACTAAAGTTAGAACCTTTTGAAGGTCTTTCATCAGGCTGCGGTATGAGTCAAGAATGGGAGGCCATGCGGGAAAAGTTGGCCTTTTCTGTGTGTGGATAGAGTTGGAAATTAGACAAGATTGTTTTAAGGGCACAGTTGGGGTTCTGTCTAGAAATCTATACTCCACCTCCTCTGAGTGGTGCCTGTAGTCTTTCATTAGCTAGAGCAGTTCTGTCAGTCTTCATGGGTTCCTTATTGCGACTCAAACACTACTGGAAAGGTAGAAGATTAAATCACCAACACCTGTAACTGTGAACCAAGTCAAAGGGATTAACAAGCCAGGTACGGTGGCACACCCCTGTCATCCCAGCACTCAGGAGGCTGAGGCAGGAGGATACTGCAAATTAGAGGCCAGCCTGTGCTACATAGTGAGTTCCAAGCCAGCCGGGACTACATAGTGAGACCCTGTCTCAAAAAGAAACAAATAAACAAAAATGACAAAACAAAACAAACAAAAACGCAGAAGGGATGGACAAGAAAAGCAACTCAGCTCCATAAAGGAATAGTTTTCAGGTCAGACAAAGGTCAATGATGTGGCAAGATGTTTTGGTAATACAGGGTGCTTTTGTGGATGAGCAATTGTATAATTATTTGTGGTTTGGGGCACTCTGTGCAGTTGGAAGATAGGAGGGACCCCCTGCTCCCCAGTCACTTGGCCAGTCAAATGACACACTGAAAGTAAACAGTACTTCCTTAACTTCACCTAAGGCATAACCACTGTGGAGGTACACAACAAATTTAGAAGCAAAGCTCTCCACAGTTGAAGGGATTGTAGCCTCTTTAATAAAGATAAGGATCTTTCCCTTTAAACAGCAACCTAAACAAATGAACAAACAAAAAGGAGCTTAAGTGCCTCAAGATACAAAATATGCATACACTTTTAAGGAGATTAAAGGCCCCGCTGGGCTTTTTCACCTAACTCTCCAGGTTAAGCACCGTTACTTTGTAGAGTTGCATTTGAAGACAGAGTCTATCTCATCCTGTAAGTTTTGAGGTTGCAGGAATCTCTCTTGGTCAGTTTATGTTTTGTTTTAGAGTTTGCAACAGAAAGCTCAATCATTACAGTTTAAGAAGCATTAAGGGCCTTACAGTAAATGGCAGTACTATTTTAGCGTGTCTATGCATTTAAATATATATTGTGTTCTACAAATCATCTCCTTTTCATAACTGAGTATAGAGATTAAGAGAGATAACAAACTCCCCTAGATCACAAAGCTAGCATTGGGGCTAAAAATGCTCAAGCCCAAGAAATGTTTGACTCTGAAGTCCGTTGTCAACGGTACTGGCAGAAATTTCCATGATATTGTTCAACACCATAGGGTTCAGGGTAGGAGTCCCAAACGGTGCAACCAACTGAAAATTATGACCTGAGCATCTCTGTGTTAAAGTAGAACACACCATAAAACTAAATCAGCAGCATCATTTTAGTGGACAAATATTTCTACTAACACCGGTGGGGCAAAACTATTGAAATCATGCTGCCATCCTCCCCAAAATGGTGACTTTTTGTTTATCACAACAGATGAAAGAAAAAGTGACTGGTTTAAGTTTCTGCACAGGGTATTTATGTTATAGAATGAAGTATTGCTTCACAATGTTAGCCTAATATTATTATTACAAGATCCAATGAGAGAATTTCAAATGTCTTTCTCCAAGGAGCTTTAAAAATGAAGCGGGTTCTCAGCAAATTGCTTAAAGATAGAGAACTGACTTTCTGACTTCAATGGGTCACTTCAGCCCTTTGATCCCTGGAGTAGGAACATTTTCAGAAAGTAGATATGTTGTAAAAGTTATATATGCTATATGTTCTCATCTTTAATCTTAACTTTTTTCCCCTCCAGAAAGGTTGGTTCCAGAATGGCACATCTTTGGTATTGTACTTGTTTGTGTGTTTGGATTTGGTTTGGAGTAATGAGGAACCAGTGTGGGACAGGCGATGACAGAGCTGAAATAGAAGTCAAGAGCTTTCATTCTGATCATAGCTTTCCTACCTGTGGGCTCCATTATGTGTACTCATCTCATTTCTGAAACAAGTCACATCCTTGTTAGGAAAACAAGGATGTTGGTTTGGACACTTAACAAAGTAACTTCAAATTTCTCTTTAAACCTTCTTTCTACAAAAGTCAAAATTCAGGCAGAAAATTCTCCAAATGAAGGAGATTGAGGGGAAGAAATCGCTGGGAAAAATAGAGTGGACATGTGAGACAAATGACTCTGCCAAAAATGCTTGTCTTCTTCCCTTTTCTTTCATCATATCCATCATATCCCATGGTGTCCTCACTTTCCCTCCAGTTCATTATACTAAATTTAACAAACATTGTTTAATAATAACATATATGACTACATATTGTGTTCTACAAATAATTGAAAGTAATTTCTTATCAAAAATTATTTTTTAGAAAGCAGATATCAAAAGTCAGTACAGAGCAATACTTTTAAAATATAGACCAAATGCTTAAGTAGTTAGGTAATTGTGTAAAGTGGAGGTAATTCATGAGTTTGTCTTTGATACTTCTTGCCCCTGCCTTGTATCTTCCCCACCCTTTCTTTATTCTATCCCACTTCTCCTGTTAAGGACCCAGTATACTTGCTCTTGCTGTATTTCACAGATGTCAAACCTGCTACTGAAAATAAGTCACATAACATCTCTCTATACCTGAGTGTGAATTTAGGCCAGTACTTTCCCTTTCTCTGCACACTCAGGTATTTGAATTGGAAACCTGAGAGTGTAAGGAAATTCCTCCCTAATGGAACATCAGCAAGGACGTTTCAGCATCTTTAAGATATCAACAACTATAGCCCACTTGGCCTTAAACTTGAGTCAAACCTTCAACTGTGCATATATCAATACTAATTATTCCTTGGCATGTAGTTATATTGATTCAAGTGACTCAAATGGAAATGTGGATATTGACCCCAAATTTCTAGTAATATTTGGATCACAAAATTTGTTTGCACAGTTAAAACCACTTTTTCCTGGTTCCCTATTTATTCTATTAACTAATCTGTCTATATAGCGCACCTGTCTTGTTAGATTGGAGCTTTTCCAAATCAAGGGACACATCTTACTCAGCACTCAATTTCCAGGACCAGCACCATGGCTGGCTCACTGGAAACCCTTCTAGGTAAATAATTAGATTCCTGCAGTTCACATCTGCCAAGAGCTTGTGTCTTCTTAAAATGACGTCTCTAATTCGCCTTCACCAAAGATGTTTCCTCTGATTTCAGAGAATACCCACAATACAGAAAAAGTCTAAGTGAGCTTGCCAGGACAAACCTTTCCATCCAATCCAAGAAATGGTTAGGGTATTTCAGAGCCTGTAATATGTTACTCTTGGGAATCAGAGAAGCAGTAATTGTCTCTTGATCTAGGTCTGGAGAACATTACATCTTTCATTATTCTAGAATGTTAAGGTTTTCAGAGAATTGAAGGAAAAGAACAATAACAACAACCTAGTTTTATTTTAGCAGTGCCTGGTGCCAGGTGTTTACTAGAGCAAACACCACCCGAGGCCCAGAGGATTAGCTGAAGCAGCTGATACACTATGCTGCTTTTTATAACTGTCCTCAGCACGATGCTCTGCATATGTCCCATTTCATCAGGTCATATCACCTTTGGTCATGCCCAACACTGCATCTTACATCAAACAAATGCTTCAGCACGCAAACTATTCCTTAAATAGGAAGTGAATAATGAAGCAGGTTTCCTGGTTCTTTGTGCAAACAGTGGCTTTGGCACATTTTACAGATGAGTAGCCTTTTTTATCCTATAAGATACTGGAGATTCCAGCCATCAGTAGGTTATAAATTTACTAGATAGAAGAATGAAATATGCAACAGAGAGTCAATTATATAGAGTAGTTACACAAGGTTGTGATGGTGATAAGCAGGAAAACTTGAGAAAAGTATTTGCAAGAGCACTAGTTCACCTTTTGGGTGTATAGCAAAATTGGAGAGCAAGGGGTAAATTCTATGAAAGACCTTTTAAATGCCAGTAGTTATCCAGTGTACGAAGTGTCTCTCATATGGAGTACACTCTCCTAACCCTATGGAAAACGTTACAAAAAGGCCAAATCCAAGTTTCTCGCCTTCAAAGAGCTTACTATTTAAAAAAGAATATTTATTAAAAATAAAAATAAAGTAAGCATCATTTCATTGACTGAATATACACCCTTTGTCAGGTACCATGCAAAATAGTTTATATATACTTTGCATAATGACTCATCATCTGTCTCTTTAAATAAAGTTTAACTGAAACAAGCGATGCCCAGTTGTTAGTATATTGTCTACGGCTGTTTCTGAGGTCACTAGCTTTGATAGAGGCATGTAAGCCTGCAAAGATTTTAAATACTTACAGTGTAACCCTTCTAAGGAAATATTTGCTGACCGTTGCATCTTTCATTCTCACAAGAATATTTAGAGACATTTGTCTAAACAACTTCTCAATGTGCTAAAATCCAGTGAATCTTACACTTTAAGTGTGGGAATTGTGTGATGCGCAAATTTTAGTTCAATAAAGTTCTTTTCAAAAAAGAATATTTAGAGATAATAAATATTTTCTGGTTTACACCCATGGTAACTGAGTGCTATAGGTCATATAACTTAGTAAGTGGTAAAGGTTAGGTTCCATTCCAAAAATCCATGCTCTCATACTGTAATTGTGCACAATAATGAAAAATAAAATGAGAAAAGCTAACAGCCTTGCAGAGTCACAAAGAAATTGCTATTAGACTTCCAAAAATGAGGATATTATTGTGAACCTGGGATGATAACGATTCTGGAGATAATGTGTGAATGTAAAATAAAAAATGAATCTCAGAAATTTTCTGTCCCTAAGTCCATGCCCAAGAAAAATTAAGAGATCATTTGCATAGTTCAAAGCAGAAATGAGATTCAGATACTTACTTGGCCAAAGTATATGGTTGATCATGTCAAGATTGATATTTTTGATTGCACAGTTAATTGATAGAGTTATTGAAATATGAGTTCATACATTATGCTCCATATCAATTAAAATGAAGGACTTGGAATTCTTTCATTAAAGCAATCAAAAATACATTTGTTCAGGCCTTTGCAATGCCATCACCACCTACGAATCTACAAACGTCTCTGTTGTGCAGAATCATATGTGCTCTTACATGTCATGCTTAAAAGACCAAGGAAACTTCTGGTACTCTACCACCTTTAATATTCAACTGATATGCAAAAGACCACAAATCCAAATATTTATGTACAGCCTGCCCTGAAAATTCAGGCAGCTCTAGGCCGGAGGTGAAATGGAGAAGTGAACAGCCATAGTCCGTGGAGGCTTACCTGATACTGTAGAGCACTTTGCCATTTTTTGAGATCCGCAGCAACTTGTTGTCAGTGGTGACGTCATGGAAGTTGGCACCTTTCTCATTGGCAAAGAACAAATCTGGTTTCCAAATGGAGTCTAGCATAGATGGGTCCAGGTCCAGGGAATCATCTGGATACTCACTGTAGGCCAGCCGTGAATCATTCCACTGTTGTCTCAGAAAAATATTCACTCGGTAATCCTACAGAAACGTCATGCACAAGAGCTACTTATTGCCCACCCTGGCAGAAAAAGACTGTTTAGATTTTCCCCTCACCCTTCTCACTGGCTGGATATAGTGTTAGGGGCTGAGTAAACCGGGCTATGTAGGCCTTGTTCAAGAATAAGTATATGGATTTAGGACTAGTCCTGTTAGGATTCGGGGATGAGAGAGAGAGAGGAAAAAGAGATTCAGCCAAACCAGGACACCAGTGGGGCAGGTTGACTCAGTTGGATTTTTATGCTTAAATTAATTCTGGGATGAAATAATACTAACTTAAGCTAATTTTGTCATAGAAAAGGGTCACAATGAGTGCAGAAGTCGGTCAGTGACAGTAGATTCTCAAATAAAACTGATTAGTTTTCCAGGTCAGCAATGACATGATGTCTAGTCTTTTTCTACTAGGATCATCTGAGCAAAAGAAATTTCACCTTGCAATTTGGTAGGGAAAATCTTATAGAACTAGAACATGATGGACCAATACTTTTAGAAGTCTTCACCATAAACATTAACGTGCTTCAAAATAATTCCCATATAACTACTTACTTTCAAAATTCTTAACTTTCATATAACTTTCTTAGAATGCATTTTATCTCCAGTAGTCATCTTGATGCTTCATATAGCGATCTTTCCTTGTGTTCTTAACTTGATCGCCTTTAGACAAAGTGTTCTCCCTTGTGAGAACCGTACACCCCTGAGAACCTTGTGTACACCCCTGGCATTCTAACTTTATCTCGAAATTTCCTTTGCTGCTAATGAATCAGCTTGGGGCAGTGGCTGCTGTCCTGGGAACTTCTCTTCAGAAGTCTTTAGGTTCTCAGAAAGCATTCCTTCACTTGATCATCTGATCCGGACTTCATCACTAATCTGTAATCAAACAGGGCTGTAGTTTCAGAGCTAATTGTTACCTACCCTTGCACTTGTGTTTATTTAGGTTGATTCATTATTTCTGTTATAGTTTGGATCTAGAATGTCCCACAAAAGAGCAAAGCACGATGTAGGCCTGGAGAGACTAACAATCATATACTTACTACTCAAAATCCAGATCATTTGGAAAGACTGAGTTATTAAAAGGAAAAGAAAAACCTTGATGTTCTCTATTGTATAATGTGAGGACGTTCTGACTTGGAAAATTTTAGCAGCAGGCATTTATTTGCGTTGTTACCATGCCTGCATGATAAATCCTCAAATCCAACCTGTTTGCTTACTGGGGTAGAAAACTACCCCAGTGAGTAGACCAAGAGTATGGCAGAACCTGAATTCCCTTGACACATATCTGGAATTGTCCAAAGAGAAAGGTGGTGACTAGAAAGACATTATTACCAGTTCAGTGTCTTGTTGGGAAAAGGAGTTACTGGAAGCTTTGGAGTTTTGTGTGAGTAGTGTTATACAAGTGTACATTAATTAGATTCATTGTTGAAAGATTTTCTTTAAGTTTTCTAAG
Source organism: Chinchilla lanigera (assembly GCF_000276665.1). NCBI lineage: Eukaryota > Metazoa > Chordata > Mammalia > Rodentia > Chinchillidae > Chinchilla > Chinchilla lanigera. The sequence goes on from NW_004955519.1 coordinate 3,634,702, forward strand.
GGAGAAAATGCAGCTTCTCTAGTTTCTGACATCCATTTCATTTTATTTCCCTAGAGTAAAAACCAGTCTTTTTTTTTTTAAACCAGTCCTTAAGAAAATTTTTTTGAGTGGAGTTTGTAAGCTTGTTTCAATCGGCAACAGAAGAAGATCCCTTTCCTTGGCCAGTTTTGGAGAGAATATAAGTACCGGAAGTAATGGCAGCTAGAAATAACAGAGGCAAATGGACTGAAAATCTTAGCTTATTGGGAGGTCTGCAAGCTAACTGCCTTCCACCAGGAAGTAATCTTAGAGTGGGAGGGGCATTGAGAAGCCAGGTAGCACCAGGCAATAAAAATCACAAAGGAAACATCCTTGTAATTTTCCCTTGAGCCTCAGAATGATTTGAAGATGCATATTGGAGACTTTAGAGAGTATTAGTGACATGCAATATGAAAATAATGACCTTGAATAAAAATATCTCAACATAGATTTTCACAGCTAATACATATCTTTTTAGAATGTATTTCCCATGAGTGTTCTCCAGATTTTCTATTTTGAGTTTTATATGTGGAAAATGATGGAATTGCTTCTCTTACATTACAACTTTTAAAAAGAGCAATAGGTCCATTACATAACACTAGAAATATTAGGTCCCTAAAGGTTAATGTAAAATAATCCCACTATTTGTAAGCGTGGATAAGGGTGAAGTTTAAAGGAGAAGATATATTTTATGCTACAATTAATAAATAAGACCCTTGTTAAAGTTTTGATTATAAATATTTATCCTTTTTAATGTATAGTAACTAAAATTCATCCGTAATTTCTTTATGATGATATACACAATTCTAAAATAAACAGAAATCCTTATAAACTTTTAAGAATAAGCAAGAACATCCTGGGATATACAGAAGTAGGTATCTTAAGAAACAATTTTCTGGAGCTATGCCTGTGTAATTATTCCAGCTCTCTGTCATTTTCAGTGCAGGGTAAAAATGTTACACATCTAATTTATCTAGGCATTGCATCTGTTTATTTACAGATAGGTTTATTTTTTTCATGATTTCCAAACCACAGGAGAATAATTATATTTTCCTGTCATCTTTCTTTGTCTTTACTTTTGCTTCTAGGTTTAATGAAATATTAAAGGGGAAGTAAATTTTGAGAAACATGCCTAAATGCAGACTGAATTTTCCTTCTCAATGCCTTCTCTCTCCAGGGACACATTCTCTGTCAAATAAATGACGTATTTCCTTGTACTAAAATTTGTTCGTCTATGATTGATCTGGGTATTGGATTAGGAAATAAAAACTCTCTCTCCATATAGATAGATACAGATATAGACATAGAAATAGATATGGATATGTGTCTATATTATAGAATTTATATGTTATAAAGGTATCAAAGACAAGGATATGTTTTCTTGATTCCTCACAGCGCCTATGTAGCACTTTGGTTTTACTGCTGCCTATTGTAACACTGAAACTAGCTTTACTATCCAATGAGCTTAAAGTTATGGGAGGCAGTTGCTTTGTGATGAATTCAGACTTTAATATTACATTGGGAGTTTCCAAGTAAAGGCCATTTTATATATCTGTTTAACAAACGTCAGGTTTGTGGCAGTTTCTAAGGTATTTGCTAAGAAGTCGAGAATAAGAAACAGTGATGTGCTGTGTCTGAATAGTTAACATCTTTTCACAGCTTGCTTCTGTGGCTGCAGAATGAAAGGGAATCTTCCATGCTGTTTCAGTACACAACCTGCACTCGAATAAGGGGTCATCTGCTCTTTTAGTCTGTGTTCCTCAGGAGCATGATTTCAGGTCAGAGGTAAAGTAAGTGTTCACTCTTTAGATGTAACAAAGAGTGGACATTTACATTTAGGGGCAGATTTTGGGGCATCTGGATGTATACTCTGGAAGTTTCCTCTGAGTGGACACACTTACACACTCAGGTCTCCTTCCTCTCTGTTAAATGAGCAATGGGTCAAGATGTACTGCTCTGACATGAGTAATGCTCCAACATCCATGGGCCCAAGTCACACAATATCTGTTTACATCCCTCCACAAAGTCATTTGGAACCTGGAAGAGAGCATTTCATTTCCACTGTCTGATGGCCTACGCTTGGGAAAAGCTGCACGTATCCTTGACTTTTACCAACGTTACTGATATTCTCAAACTATGCTTTATGTCCAGAATGAAAGGATTTCAAATATATACCCCATCCTGTATTCAGTTGCTATGAGCACTAAAGCAAAGAAGGGAAGGAAAGAAGGAAGGAAGGAAGGAAGGAAGGAAGGAAGGAAGGAAGGAAGGAAGGAAGGAAAGAAAGAAAGAGAAAGAAAGAAAGAAAGAAAGAAAGAAAGAAAGAAAG
>NW_004955519.1:3637148-3666127 GCF_000276665.1 Chinchilla lanigera
AAGAAAGAAAGAAAGAAAGAAAGAAAGAAAGAAAAAGAAAAGAAAACTAACATTCCAAAAACAGATTATAACTTGTCTCATTTTACATCCCTTACAGGCCTTCTAAGTTTTGGGCACACTACAAAATTTGTTCCACTGAATACTCTTAATACAGGGTCACAACCATGACTACCAACATATCCCTGCCTCTTTATGAACAAAACTGTATGTTTTTAAATAATGAATATCATCACACTCTTCCAGAAAATATTTCTTAGAGTAATGCAAATGTGTTATCCTGCTCTGACAGGTAGCAAACAAGTGAGATTTGGTATTGGATCCATAAATAAGACAACGCTATGTGGTCAGGCACTCTCCACAGTAAATTAGTGGACTTTCATTAACCATAAGAAGAAGAGATTGCAAAATATCAAAAAAAACTTACAGTAAGCTCTTAAAACAGACAATCATTGCCTCTTCTTTAGAAATTGACACTCAAAAAAATTAAATTCTTCAATAATACTATCTGGGTCATGGGGTGAGAGTGAGGTGTGAGGGGAAAGAGGAAAATCAACATGTTTAGAAACTCAAAATTATAAACCATTCTTGAAAAAATTAATTCCAGAAAATGTAGAGGAAGCAAAACTATTATTTCCAGAAAACAGCACCAATCAATGTCTTCAGTGACCTCATCACTGTGCATAAAAGCCAAAGTTTCTTACCCAGCCAAAAGTGGTTGAGGGAAGAATCTAATCCTGATTTATTTTTTTTTTCTGTTTTGTTTTTTTTCCAGTACTGGGAATCAAACTCACGACTTCGTGCTTGCCAGGCAAGTGCTATGCTGCTGAGCTAAATCCCCAGCCCCCTGATTTATTTTTTGATAAAATTTTCTGAGTCAAGTTTTGTGAAAGTATCAGTAAATGATGGATGGTAGAATCTTAGAGTTTTGGGAAAGGACACTGGGACTGTGGTGACACTCTGTGAGTGTGCAATGGACTAAAATGTTTGTATCCTCCCAAAAAGTCACTGTTGACTTAACCTGTAATGTGATAGTATTGGGAGGCTGGGCTTCTGGGAGGTAACTGAATCATGAAGGGAGAGCCCTAATGAGTGGGATTTGCTCCCTTATAAAAGAGACTCCAGAAAAGTTTCTTTCCACAGTGTGAAGAAATAAGGAGAAATGGGCAGTCTATAACCTTAATAGATCCATCACCAGCATCTGACTTTGCTGACATCCTCAGAATTCAACTTCGAAAACAATGGGAAATAAATTTTGGTTGTTTGTGATCTACTCAATCTATGCTATTTTGTTATAGAAATCTGACCTGATTAAGGTAGGGTGCAAAGGGAGATTCTCAGGTAGCATCTCAGTGATCCTAGAAGACATAGCCTCTTCCTTAGAGGACCAATCATCACATTCTTAAGTGTATCTGAATAATGGGGTTGGCAACTCTAGACCTGGCCTATCTTGATAAATAAGAATTTATTGAAGCACAGCCGCCACCATTTGCTCACTACAGTTTATGGCTATTTTCATGCCAAAAGAGCAGAATTGAGTAGTTGTGACAGCGACAATCTGTCCCTCGTGGTCCTATGTATTTACTATGTGGCCTTTTACAGGAAAGTTTGCCAATTCCTACCCTAAGTGGCATGAGAATTTCTTCTTTGACATCAGCATGACAGGGTTTCCAAAAATATGTTTGTAGTTTCACAACAAAGCCATAATTGACAGAAATCAAGTAGATTTTTTTCAAAGCCGAAGGAAGCTCCTCATTACATCAAAAGCCAGGAAGTGAAATAGAAAATGCAGGATACACCCACTTTTCTAACCATGCACTTCAGGCTGTCTCACACAGCAGAGGAGGCGGTTACCTTTTAGTAACGGGTTCCAAACTTTTGTTAGGAAATAGGACAAAGGAGACACTTAAGAAGTGGACAGGATGCACCTAAAGCAGCCCATGTACTAAACACTTTCAGTTGTTATTAAAGACAGAGGAAAACAGATATCCATGGCTTCCATTTTCATTTCCTTAAATGTTCAGCTTATTCTTGCATCAATGAAAATCAAAAAAGTACATATTTACATTTTTGATGAGCGTAAGATGCAGAAGAGATTTAATCAAAGCAAATTAGGAGTCTAATTAATGCAATCAGCATTAGGTCGTGCAAATATTGCCATTGAATGCCATCGTGCAAAGTTGGTGACAGTGATTTGGGCTACTAGAAGCTTTATTCCTCTCTTATAAGAATAAAACCGAGAGGGGAGAGACAGAAACTGAATGCCAAGTCCATAGTTGGATCGTTGTTCCTATGCTTAACATTTCTTATGAGTCATTTAATAACCCTATCAAAGGTATCTTTTTGAGGTAAATTCTCAATGCACTGTATTCTGTCAAAGTTCCAGAGGCTCCTTTCTGGACAGTGCTATTTCATGGTAATATTGAAATGGGTAGTGGATATGCATTATGTTTAATTTTTTCAGTAAAAATGAGAAGTGGTAAATTAATTCTTTCTAGCTTTAAGGCTATCACAAAGTACAGTAAGTTATTAAACAAAATCTTAGTAGCCTAATAGAAAAAATTCATAGAAACAAAAAACCATGTTTTTCACCTCTCAATAGTATTATTTTGATTATTTTACGTTTTGAGTTTGTAAAACATCAGCCACCACAATAACTGCTCGAGTTCAACTGTATTTTATTTTGGTCTCATCCAATGATATAGCTGTATAATTTATTTAACAGTGCAAATTAGAACCAACCAATTGATTAAGGATTTAAAATAAATCATATGGATACCAGGAAAACATTGTGGCCAAAATGCAGTCTCTATACTGTAGCACTGTGTGCAGTAAATCTAATAGGCTTGTCATAAGCAATATCAGCATGACATTTATAAGGAGTCTCTGTGGATTTCCTTTTCCTTTTTTTCTTTTTAGCAGTGCTAGGGATTGAATCCAGGGCCTTGTATATGCCAGACTAGCACTTTATATTGAGCTACATTCCCAGTCTCTGAGGATTTTATAGTATCTGAACTCTTTTTCAGATTTATGAGAGATGTCCAAACACACACTATAATGAGCTTTAATTGGTTTTATTGTCTATATTTCATTGAAAAATCATGCATGTGATGTGATTGCTAGGAAACTTGTATTGCCAAAACAATTGTATTTGTACCTGCACACATGCATTTGTGTGTATGTGTGTGTTCTTATACGTTCAGCCTCTTGACTTATGTCTTAAATCTCCATCATAGGCAATCTTGACTACATTAAAATTTCCTTTATGTATAAAAGACTGGCAGCAACACCTCTCAAATTTATACCTACAAAATATTGGAGATATGCATATTTAAATATTCACTTCTGTACCATGCTTTTTGCTGATAATTCTGCCAGTAGCTAACCATACATCAAATGTCTTCAAAATTTCTTTAGTATGATAAAGATCCTTGAATTTTAAGTAATGATCACTTGATAAATAACTTTCCAAAATTGCTTTACAAGGATGAGAAAAGTTGGACATTGGCACTCAGTAGGAGTCACACAGATAGGCAACAATGCTCTTTTGTCCCATATCCCATTCCTTCACACGATGGCTTCAATGCTCAGCCCCACTCACCATTGTAGTTTCTGCTATTGACCCAAAGCTGTTGATAAATATGTTGCAGGTAACATTTACAGGAGGCCCTGCAAGTTGAACAATAGAAAATTTGACAGGTTGTGTTCATGGCATAACTGAGTTATGTTTTTCTCTTGCGATGGCATTGTAGCACTTACCATGGTGGTCTCTGTGACTGATCCAAAACTGTTGATAAAAATATTGCAAGTAACGTTTACTGGAGGACCTGCAGAATGCAATAAGAATATTGCAATAGACATTGAAGCAAAAATACAGCTCCATCAACATCACGGCAAATGGCTAGAGATGTAAATAAAGTAGTGGTGAGATTGCAAAAAATGGTTTTACACAGAGATGCATAATAATAACCTTTGTAATAGTATTTCAGGTAATGATGGCTAAGCAATGGTAACTTACCCTGAAAAATTTTGAATTTGGAAGATACAAGCCAAGACAATTTAATTAAATTCATAAGCATACCTTGCTATTATCATAACCCTTTTGTTGGATGGCTTCCTCTGACCTTAGGATCAATACTGCAGTTATCAACAATGAGAGATGAAATAGCCTGGTTCATGAAGTCAAATTGGAGCTGCATTTTGGATTACGGATGGGTCAGGATCATTCATCTCCTTTGGTTGACCAAATTTTAAATCAATGTATTGCATTGATTCTGTTGACACCTCTGAATTTACCCTTTTCTTTATAGATTGTGACCCCAATGAAAAATGGTGTGCAGAAATATAAAACAAAGAAAATTAACGTATTTTAAGACAGAAACACAAACAACAATGTCACTTAATGTCCATACTGTAGGCTAAGTAAATGTGGTGTAAGGAAGGACTGTTGCATTTTAGATGTGCCTTGACCAGAGTCTACTTCTTTCTCCAGAGACCCAAAGACTACCCTGACTCCAGCTTGCTTTTCCTCCCACCTTTCATCAATAGGTGAATGACTGATGATTCTCTGCTTCATGGGAAATATGTTTATTGCCTGCATGGAGTTTTCTCCTAATGCTTTGCAAGATAAGAAAATACTGCCATGAACCATTTATTTACTCACTGCTTTCCCTACAGAAATTTGTCTCTCTTCATTCAACAAAAACTGAGCAGACCAGTGTAAGCAACACCCGAGTTGGCTCTGTACCAAACCAGCTGGTGGGATTTGAATAAAGAGGAGTTTGGCTTAAGGCCTCCCTCAAAGGCTGGTAGTAAAAACATGAGTTGTGGCCATACAACATTTTTAAACTGTTCAAGTCCAAGTTGAGTTCTTGAGATGAGGGAAAGAAACTTGTGATAAAACACTGTATAAGAACCCAGGCAAGATATTCTGGTAAACAAAGGAGCAAGGTATTGTGGTAAAAGACATGACAGTTGTTTTTCTTTATAATTCAATTCACTTTGTTTTAATTTAAAAATTGGGGTTTTGTCCGGGCATGGTGGCACACGCCTGTAATCCCAGTACTCATGAGACTGAGGCAGGAAGATCATTTCAAGTTCCAGGCCAGCCTGGGCTACAAAGTGAGCTCAAGGCCAGCCTGAACTGCATAGCGAGACCCTGTCTCAAAAAGACAAAAAACTAAAAATAAAAAAATAAAAATTGGGTTTTTAAAATGTTTGCAGGCATAGAATCAGAGGCCTCCAAGTCTTCTGTTTTAGCATCTGCCAAGATTTCTTCTCTATTGTCACTTCTTATCTGCTTGATTTTGTTTTTGTCTTTTGGTTACTCAAAAGAAAAAAATAAAAAGTCAGTGAGTCTCCTTATGGCCATATAATTCTTTTCTATTAAAATGATGTTTTTCTTCTAATAAGAAATAAATTAGACAAAGCAGAAGCACATTGAGAGGAATTGTATATATTTGCTTTCTCTTCTCTCTTCATGAAGAAATATTTCCTTTTAGATCATCCAATTGAAGCTAGATAAAAATGAATGATAAGAAGAAAGAGGAAAAAGGGAAATGTCATTTTAGTGTTCTTATCCAAGTCACTTTGGAATATCATCACATTTTAACAGGAGGAACTTGAAAACTTAAACCTTGCTTTTCTTGTGTTGTTCATTATCTGTTTGACTGATCCAACTGCCTTGGGAGCATTTAGAAGGCTGGGTCATACCATCATTTATTTGTTTTTATCCATTCCAGAGGTGGAAGTGTGAGTACAGAGCGAGACTCAAAATATTTTAAGCTATCATGTCTTGACACTCTGTTTTAAGCATATTAAAAATTATCTAACTGAATCATCAAAAAAGGGGAATCTTTTTCTTTTACTGCTCCAGATAATGTGTACTAGTAAAGAAACTAGAAATTACAGGAGTTAAATAACATGCTGGAAGTCCTATTGGAATAATTAGAAAAGCAGAGGCTAAATTTATTATACTGACTTCAAAAATCTAAAGTTTAAACTACTTCAGTGCACTGCCTACATTGCATAATATCTTCTCTCTATTCTGACATGCTAATCATGGTATCTTACATTATGTTGTTTCTTGACCCTGTATACAGGACCTCTTCAGTGTGGGGCATTTTGTTTTAAGGTTCTTCTGCACTTATATATAAAACTTTGGAAAGAAAGACTGAGCTGTTTTTATGTGGTGGGTTAGCACATATGTATACTAGAACTGATACAAATTAAAATCTCACTGTGTGCCAATGAGTGCCTTCTTTCATTCCACAATAATTAAGGAATATCATGACCTGCATCTCACAGATGAGTGAAACTGAGGCATAAAGGTAGTTGACTGATTTTTCCAAGATCACAGAGTTTGTAAAAAGCAGGAATTGCTTAATTTGAAGGACATTTTTAAACCCCAGGGTAAAATTCCCATGACCAACAGAATTACCCTAATAATAGAGGCTACCTAAATACGGGACTTGACCTGTATGTTCTTCCCAGTAAGTGATAGAATTGTGTCTTTTTTTCACCTATAAGCGTTATCCTGATGTATGCTAGTGAATCAGTGTTGCAGCCCAGTGTCCTAGTCACTTTCCTCATTGCTGAGGCACAATACTCCACACCCACAACTTAAAGGAGCAAAGATTTATTTTCGCTAAGGTTTTCAGTCTGCTGGCTCCTCGGCAGTATAACCTGACAGAGGGGCATAGCAGAGGAGAAGCTGCTCATGACACAGCCATGAGAGTGAGTGATGGGGGAGCTGAGAAGGGAGATAGGCCCTTTCAAGTCACTCCCCCAGGGATCCTCCTCTTCTGACCAGACACCACTGCCTAACAGCAAGTCAGCTACAATGCCCCCATAAGGCAATCCTTCCAACAGCCCTGCTATGGGTGCTGAGGCTCTTGGGAGACATCTAGATATAAAGCAAACATCCAACAGTCTGCTCAAGTGTTCTGATTAACAAGAACATGTTCTTACACATGATCCCAAATGAATAAATGTATTCTGTGAAATGTAGAAATAGTTTGTACTAGTTAACCTCCTCTAATTGATTTTTCCCAAAGTAATGATATTCCAAGTTCAGTTGGATGAGAATTTGACTAGGAAAAAAATTATGTGAACATCTACTATCTCATATTATTGTCTTTTCCTTCCTTCTTTTCTACCCTGTCTCCCCTTTCTCACTCCTCCCTCCCTCCTTCTCTTTCTCTTATTCTCTTCCTCTGCTTTTCCTTTATTTTTTTTTCTTTTGTTCTTATGGGATAGAGTGATCATCTCATAACTCAGTTTAAAGGAGTTGCACTGAATTCATGGATCACTTTGGGTAGTTTTGACATCTTAACAATTTTTAGTCTTCCTACTCATGAACATAAAATGTCTTTTCACATTTGGGGCCTTTATTAAAATCTTTTCAGTGATTTTTTTACTTCTTTTATTTAATTTATTCCTAAGTATTTTAGTCTTTTAGATACCATTATAAATGGAATTGGCTTTCTTAAATTCATTTTCAGATTGCTCTTTTCAACCGTATAAAACACAACTGATTTCAACTTAACTGAGTTCACTTATTAGCTCTAATAATTTTTTTGGATTCTTTAGAATTTTCTATGTATTTGACCATGTCATTTATGAATATAAATAGTTTTACTTCTTCCTTTAGAGTTTGTATATCTTAGTTTGCCTTGTTTAATTGCTCTGTGTAAAATTTCCAATGCAATACTGAATAGCACTGGTGAAAATGGGCATCCTATATTTGAGCATGCCTCTTATAGATAGCTAATAGTTGAATCACATTATTAGTGGTGGGTCTTTATAAATGTCCTTCATCATGCTGAGGAAATTCCTTTCTGTTTTGAATTTTACGAATTTTTTTATCATGAAAGGATGTTCAATTTTTTAAATGCCATTTTTTGTCAACTGAGATGAGTATGTTTTTTCTTCATTCTATTAATATAATGTACTACTTTGATAACTTTTAAATAGTGAATCATCTTTATATTCCTGAAATACGTCTTAATTGGTCATGGTGTGCTATTTCATATGGCTTGCTAATATTTTGTTGAAGATTTTTGCATCCATTGTCATAAGGGATTTTGGTTTGTGATTTTCTTTTCTTGTTGTGTCTTTATCTGACTGTGAAGTCAAGGTAGTGGTAGCCTCATAAAATGAGTTAGAAAGTATTTTCTCATTGTCTACTTCCTGGAAAAGTTTAAGAGTGATTGGTGTTAATTCTGTAAATTATTAGTAGAACTGAACTTTTCTTTGTTGGGAGAATTTTGATTGCTGCTTCAGGCTCATTACTTGCTATATATCTGTTAAGATTTCTATATTCCATCTTGAACCAGTTAGGTAATTAATGTATTTCTAGGGGTTTCTTTTGTTTGTTTGCTCCACCTATGTTACCTAACTTGTTCATAGTCTTGTGCAATTCTTTTTCTTTTTCTAATATCAGTAATTAATTCTGATTGCAATTGTTTGAATCTTCTTTTTTTTCTTTGCCAATATAGGGAAATGTTTGTCAATTTTGTTGATATTTGAAAGAACTAACTTTTGCAATTGTTATTCACCAATTATTTTTCTTTCCTCTACTTTATTCTTTTCGCCTATGAGCACTGTTATTTATTTCCTCTGTAAGCTAAGGGTTTCGTTTGCTCTTCTTTGGTTCCTTATGGTATATGAGTAGGTTCTTATTTCAAGAACTTTTTTTAATGCAGACATTCACATTGTAATTTTCTGCCTGAGCACCACCTTCTGTTCATCCCATAAATTCTAGTGGTTTTTGTTTTGTCTTTATTCATCTTTAATTTCCCTATGATTTCTTTTTGTTTTTTTGATTTACAGGTTAAAATTTATTGACTTCCAAATATTTGTGGTTTTTCCAGTTTTCCTTCTATTATTGATTTATAGCTTTATCCGCTATGGTTGGAAAAGATCATTTTAATAATTTCAACTTTTAAAGCTTATTAAGACTTATTTTGTGGACCAACATTTCATCTTTTCTGGACATTATACGCTTAAGAAGAATGGGTAGTGAACTGTTCCTGGTGTAATGTTCTGTATGCATCTGTTAGGTCTAATTCGTTCAGATTGGTGTTAATATCTTCATTTTCCTTACTGATCTATCTGTCTGTCTATCTGTCTATCTACCTATCATTTCTATCTCTCTCATCTATCTATCTATCCATCCATCCATCCTATTCATTATTGAAAAATCATATATTGAACTCTCCAATTGTTATTGTAGAATCTCTCTCCATCAAATATGCCAATATCTGCTTTGTCTCCATCAAATATGCCAATGTCTGTTTTATATATTTCAGAACTGTGCTGAAGGTTATTAAAAAGTTTAATCAACCTTTAGAATTTTGCACGTAAATTAATGCTAACATTAGAGGTAATGAGTCAATCAATATATAGAATAGGAAGTAAAACCCTGAATTTAATCATTCTGTTTGGTTTCCTCACTGGATAATAATTAGAGTTGGAATTAGTGTTGGTTCAAGGAAAATGTCAAATAGGATTAGCTGTATGGTGGAAAATGTCATAATTAAAAATACTTGTAAAAAGGTCAATACTGAAATATATACTTGCATATGTTTATGATTGTTCTATATTCTTGATAAGTTGATTCTTTTATCAATGTATGCCACTGTCCTTAAATATTCTTTTTATGTATCATTTATGTTGACTGTATTAAAATACTCTTGTGGCCAGGTAATGTGGCATATTCTTGTAATACCAGCACTCGGGAGGCTGAGGCAGGAAGATCATTTTGAGTTCAAAACCAGCCTGGGCTACAAAGTGAACTAAAGGTCAGCCTGAACTGCGTAGCGAGACCCTGTCTCAAAAAGACAAAAAAATCTTGCTAACATATATGCATTTATATATATATATATATATATGGTATAATATTTGTATTGACCAAGCTTTTCTTCTTTGTTTTAGGGTAGGATCTTGCTATGTGGTTGAGCCTTGAACTTGTGGTGATCTTCCTGCCTCAGCTTTCCAAGTGCCCAGATTACACGTTTATACCACCATGCCTGAAGATTAAAGATTTCTAAATTAACAATAAATGTTATTTTTTTATCATTTTATTGGTGCATGCTTCTAGTATATAAAATAATTAAGAAAAAATGTTATTTTTTAAAAAGTTATATTTAAAAATAAACATCAGGACAGCATAGGAGATCATGTGTAACACCAAGACAATGAAGCCTTAATTTTTAGTTTTGCCCCAGTTATTTTCCAATATTATTTTAAATTGAAAGACTCCTTGACAGACAAGAACCATCTTCGAGTTCCAGGATGAAAATGTTATGTTTTCTTCTCATGTCACAAGCAGACGAGACTCATATTTTCATTTTGCATTTAATTTCTTGTAAATAATGTAACATATCTTCATGTACCACAAAAATTGCTTCAGCGTGGGGCCTTTGGATGGAAATGGAATATTAACTGTATATATTTGTTTTATGTAGAAATTAAACTTCCTTTGAAATGAGATTTTGTATAGCAGAAAGTTCTTGCAATTAGCTCAAGAGATAAGAGGAAAATAATCCAGAAGATGTGGAGGTTAGTCTTAGAGGCCTTGTATCATAACACAGGTAAAGATTGCTTTTTTTATGATGGCTTTCTGTGTTGCATGTTATGTTGATACCGCTGTTAAAGAGAGTCTTGAAAGATGGGAGGATTGCAAAGGGAGGAAATAGCTTTTCATGCCAGAACTCACTTGGTAAGGGCGGATTTGAGGCATCTAATCTGAAGGAATACATTTTAAAGTCATGGTCATAATTAGAAAGAAGCACATGATCTAAATCATTGTATTATTTTAATCTTTTGGAAAATTCACCATGAGTGCCATTGATTCTTCTCTGCAATACAAGGTCAAAAGGTTTTACAAGTCCTACTTCATTCAATTAGTTTGCTGGTACCTGACCTGTGTAAAGGAGAAGCCATTCGGTGGGAAACAAGTTAGACATTTACTGACTCTCATATCCTCATAGTTCAGCAAACCATTTGCTTTGGACCACCCACATCGTCAGACAGTGCAAGTATTTAACACCTAATGCAGTTTAAATATCCAAAGCCAAATGGCAGCTTGTGTAAGTCTTTCCCACTAACAGCTACCAATTGTAACTGCTTCCTTGCAAGGTTGTAGTGTATGGACCGATGGCCACATGACTCAGCCCATGTCAGAGGACCTTGAGAATGCTGGCAAGTTGGTATCTCCACATGTTGTGGATTTCTCCTTGGCCTAAAGATAAAGGCTTGGGACAAGATGGGGTACATCTCATACAGGGTGGTAACCTTTAAAAGAGAAAGAGGATGCTACTAATAGTTACACAGACATATAAGGGATAAACCAGGACTATCTTGAGAAAATCTGGACTTGGGTCATCCTAATAAAAGTATGTTTGAAGGATGGTGACTACTTTTCTATCTTATCTTTCATGCTATCTCTGATTATGACCAACTATGGATTTTGAACAGATTGCTGGAACTCTCTGAATCTGTTAATTCTTCTTTACAATAGGATTTGTGATAAGTATATTGATAGTGATTATGAGAATTAGTAGTAATGTATTGACTGTACATAATATTTAAGAAATTATAGTAGTTATTTATAATGACATTAACTATTGATAGTCAGTACTATCATTGTTACAAGTTCCTTGGATTGTCAAAATTTACCTATGCAAAAGGTATGTCACCAAACTCATTTTTACTATAGAGTAAACTGAAATCTTGAGACTACTGTTTAAATCTTCAAACATCCTCTTATGCTAATCTTTAGAGAAATGAAACCCATATCATCCAATTTTTCTCTCTTTTCTGTCTTCTCTCTGTACAATGTTTTTCATCAGTCCTACAGAACTTCTTGGCAGGGCTCACACACTTCTTACAAATTTCTTCTAGGAATTATACATAAACATTATGTCTGAAGAACCCTTGTAGCCACCATGGGTTTGATATGATTGCTGCTAGCTTCTTGGTTTAAAATTGAGATTCTTAACCTTGGGAACCATTGACATGTAGGACTATATCATTCATTCTTTATTACGAGGAGTTGTTCTAGGAATGCTGGATGTTTAGCAGCATGCCTGGTCTGCACCCACTAAGTACCAGTAGCAATCCCACCACCACAGTCCATGTTATGGCAAATACATGGCCAGGCATTACCAAATGTTCCTTGGGGTGCAAAATTGCCCTCAGTTGAGAACCACTAACTTGCATAAGAAAGGTAAAAATGTCAGGATGGGTGAAAAGTTATTTTATAATGATCAAATTTTATGTAACAATGAAATGAGCTACCGAGCACTGTTTCATTTTGACAAATAAATGCTAGTGTCATAGTAATATACTTCCCAGTATGTCACTCTTATGAAAAAAAAGTCTCATATTTTAAGTGTGGATTTTAAAAATATTTAAATATACTTTGGGTGAAAATATGGAGTTATTGTGAAATGTATACATTTTGTTGGGTTTTTCATAAAGAAATTCAATTTTGAGGCATTTGTTAAAGTCTGTATATTCACATTATAAATCTTTAGTCCTTTATTACATCAACAAATATTTATTGAGTGCCCACTATGCTACCATACTTGGTCTTCTACTGATTATCATGTATAATTAGATGGTGAATTGTAGGGATAAATATAAGAAAATCAGGCATTAAGGACAAGTCAGAAATAATTTTCTTAAAAGCCCTTGAGTCATTCTACACGAAATGTCAAATGAAACAAAGTGTGTCCAACCAAGCATCGCAGAGAGGACATTTCTACTAAGCCTCTTTCTAATACAAGTGAACTGCTGCTTTTTTTGTTCATTACAAGATCATAGTGACCTTAAAGTGGGAGTTTACATTTTAGAAAATTTGGGACACTGTTCTCATTGCAACAAAGTCCATTTCTTGTTTTAAAGATCTCAGAGACTAAGTGGAGCCCTCAGGTTGAAAATAATTTATGAATGTAATCTACATATATTTCTAGTTGTGCTATAATAAAATGTCATCAGATGGAGAACTGCTGGAAAACATAGGATTCTTCCTATCCTGCAACTGCTGTGGATAATAAATAAAGATCCATTTACCCTTAGAAGACAATTTTAAATACCATTTGAAATTAGTTTTGAAATAAAGAGACCTGAGAATTTCTCATGAACCCAAATGACATTTCCTTTCATTTTGGGAAGTGACAAAAATAGAATTAAAGATGACTTTCTCTTGTTAATTAAATCTTCTACTACTTTGTAAAATGAGTAACAAGTTCATTAACTTGTTAGGTCCTGACAAATAGAAAATAGATTTTTTGCATTAATAATTTTTAAAGAAGAAATTCTACTGTGCTTAGGGTTATAATAATGGAATTGGTGGATAGGATCCACACACATATACATGTTTGTTTCCATGTTCCACTCTTCTCTTTTTTCAAAGTCAAATGGTACTTAATTAATTTCTTCATGAGTCTCTCCATCTGAATATCGGCTCTCTTGGCATTTCCATAGCCCGATCACCCTTACCGTGTATTATAATCACGTATATTTGTCTAATCTTTTCATGCTCTACACAGGCACAATTCCTATCTGATTCATTGTTATGCTTCTTTAGGCAGTCAGTCTAGTTCTGAGCACATATAGATACTGAGCAAATGCACAGTGTGTACTATTGATCATATAAGGTTTTTGTGTAAGCAAACATCAGTGACATGCCAGGAAACCTGATATAGAACTATTTTCAATAGAAGGCATCTTAACTCCTTCAGTTGGCTTCCATCCATTCAGCTTCAAAGCGTTGTTCACTCAATAAACAATTTAAGGGGCTGATCATGTAACTCGGTGGAAGAGTAAGTGCTCAGCATGTGTGAAAGGCTCTGGGTTCAACCTATAGCACCACAAAAACGTAATTCACTTAAATCAGTTGTCTTACCCAAGCCTATGAGCTCAGAAACAAATTGTTTGTCATCTCTTCAGAGCACTCAGCAAAATGAGGAAAGTATGACAAAAACATGAGAGCCGACAATGAGAAGCATGTTCATGTGCTCCTTCAAAGCCACTACCATGCTGTCCTGTTTGATGTGGGGATCAGGACATTTCCTGTCTGTTGCCCTCCCTTCTAAAATCATCCCTCACCAGTGCACCATGGAATAATGGGAAAAACTCATAAACATCAGGAACGAGAACTGGGTTTACATTCTGACTCTGCTATTTACTATTTATGTGACCCTGTGTAGGCCAACTCATTACACTGGGTTCTAGCCTTCTCATTTATGAAAGGTGAGATATCTTCTTTCAGGTTCACTGAGAGAACTGCATGAGACTGTGTCAAATTCCAGCTATTTCTTTCCTCTCACTATCTCCTTCTCCTGTAAGGGAGGGACCTTCTTCTCAAACTTGGAAATTTTCCATTTTTGGCATTCAGTTGTAATTTTCTTAAGCACCATATTGCTAACCTGCATTTTACTACTTCTGTCCTCCTCACAGCATTAAAGAGTTGGCTTTTTAAAGTATAAATAAACTCTAGGAAAAATCTGATCATCTTGTGGAAGACGGATTACTTTATGAAATCTAACAGTCGTAAGTATAAGGAAAAATACGTTTAAGTGGAAAACCGTGGGTAGTCTATGTAGCACACCCTTCAGTACTATCGAGCTCTAATTCCTTGGGAGCTGTTTTTACAGCAGTTTAAATTATATAAATGATAATCATTCAAAACATTTCTTATTTATAGACACGCAAATTCCACCCTGTAGAGGGCCTAGTGACTTTCTTTCCTTAATATGAACAATGCTAGTTTTGCACCTGTTTTTACGTTCATTTCAATATTCTTGATCGATAAGTCTTTTTGTTCTTTGGAATAAAAAAAATCTTTTCATACTATCTGCTGGTTACTTCATTGATTAATAAGTTAAATAAAATCTTTAATGCACATTAATTTTATTTTTGCACGACAGCCATTATTTTATCTTGTTTTGGAAAATTATCTTCTAATATGTAGTTTTCAGAAAAAAGGATTATTATCCACTGGAAATCTTAGGCTCAGAGCTAATCCTGGAACCATGGATACCTAAATCCTGTTCAAGACCATTGCACTGCACTTTGTATTTAGCTGTCAAAAGAGATCTTAAAGCACTATGTCTACCAATGAACAGTACCTAAACTCTCATTTCCCTTTTCTGTTCCTCTGTGGCTTCCACAAATGGGAACATGTTTTCTCCTTAGGCATTCTGCACCATTTCTCTGAAGGTGAGAAGGTCACCACTGTACTGTTGGGAAACAGGTTTTCTGTGTCAGCAAGAGCACTAAAAATAGAAGACAGAGTTCCGGATATGCCCTCTTCTCTGCTGACAACTAGGACAGCTGCTTCCCTACTGCAAAGGAAAACCCTGGAATCAAGGTGCTTGCTGTATTTGCAAGTGCTCACATTTGATTGATAGGCACCCCCCATGCTTATATAGTATAGTACGTTCATATCTTATCTCATGTTGCACCATGTGTCTTTAAAATATAGTATAATTAAAAAGGCATTTATTACACTCTTATTGTACATGGTGTGCTTACAGGACCTAGGTCAAAGTAGTTTGTTAGGACTCTGAATAATACACTGGAAGGGAACTGGGGAAATGAAACAGGGTAGGTAAGGGAGACAGGAAAAGATGTGTTAATAAGTTCATTACCCTGGGATGATAAATGCATCTCTATCCCATAACAACTGTGGAAGCCACTATTAATCATTAGATGAGCGTACTCTCAGGAGAAATTAACTCTTAACTTCTGGTCTGCCACAAGAGTGGGCAAAATGGCTTGGGTTAAAGAAAGCCCTCAAGCAAAGGAAAGGACCTGCTGCCATTTGGAAGTTAGATTGTGTAATAACATAGTAAGGAATTGGGAATATGTGTGAAATGCTGATACTGGTGCCTTATACCAAATATACTTCATCCCTTCATTCAATAAACATAATCTGTGATGAGACTGCAATGGGATATGATAATATGAATGATGATATGAAAATGGGATATGATAATAAGAATGGATTTTTAAAAGAATGTGTTAAAGGAAGCAATGAATTGTGCAGGTGGAAGGCGAAAGGACAGGGGAAATTTCACTGAAGCAGCGTTATGGTTTAGATAAAAAATGACCCCCTCCCCCTAAACACTCTTGCACGCAGAGCGTGGCTTTTGGATGGTGAGTGGTCATGGGGGTACTACACTCGTCGGTGGATTCGTCCACTAATGAGCTCAGCTGAGGAGTGGAGCCCGGTTAGAGGTTGCTCACTGAAGGGTGACTCTGAAGGGCCTGTCTCCCTCCCACTCCTCACTTCTCTCGCTGCTTCCTGACTGTCATGATGTGAGCAGCTTTCCTCCCTGCAGGCCCTTCTACCGTCCCCTTCCTGCCTCGGAGCCAGCCCATAAGGGACCACAACTGCGGTCCAAGATAAACCTCTCCTTTTGCACATGGTGGGTACCGGGTCCTGTGTCTCAGTGATGAGGAAATGCCTAAGATGCAGAGTTAACATATATTTTCGTATGTGGAGGAGGAAAATATGGTTCTGCTTTATCATAAGTATATATCACTAGCCAAGATGTAATCAGCAATTGAAGACTGAACACATATTATTGTTCTATATTCCATATCCACCATTAAATTTGAAGACCCCTCAATTTTGCATGTTACACTTGAACTCATTGTGTACCCACACTGGCCTGGAACTCACGGCAATCCTCCTGCCTCAGCCTCCTGGAGTGCTGGGATTAAAGGTGTGTTTCACCACATCCAACTGTCAAGAGATTCTTAAAGTGCTGTAGAAACTTCCCTATGCTTGTATCTTGTTGTCATATATTTCTACCTCCACCTCATTGTGAGGGGATCTTTGGTGCTGAGCTGAATAGAGTGTTCCTCCAAGAGTGAGGAAGCCATGTGACCTTCTCTAATTCACCGTCGTTGAGCTCACACTTGAAGTAAAGGAGGTCATTCTCCCACTAGATATCATCACTTCTTCTGGGTTCATGATGACAAGCAGCGTCACCTTTGCTCTTAAGAGGATGATGATTTGAAAACATGACAGTTTAGAGGATCTCCGAAGAAATAGAATGAATTCTATATCGATGATTCTTTCCACTAGAAGCTGGATTTGTTGAGGCATTAAAAAGGCTCAAACTCTTTGTGTTCTGTAACACACAGCAGAGCAGAATTGTAGAAATGAAAACCCTTCGATGAGAAATACCCTAATTCCCAAACTCTCAAGCAATGCAGGTAGAAAGTCTCCCATGTCAAAAGACAAGAATCTTCTTAAGAGCATCTTTGCTCTAGTGGTTAGCCCGCGCTGATGAATACCTCTTCAAACATTCACCTCCACTCATCGGTGCTGTCCATCTGCAAGTCCAGACACTGGTAGCTTGCCCAGGCCGCCATAAACAACAGTACAGTGGTTAAGTAAGAGAGCTCCAGCACCAGACTGCCTGGATTTGACCACCTGCTCTGCCTCTCACATCTATGCCAGCCACAGTGATTCAAAATCTTAGTTTCTAGATCTGGGAAATGGGAATTGAAAACAGCAGTACTTATTCTATTTTATTTTTCTTTTGGTGCCGGGAATTGAACTTAGGAGCTTGCACTTTCCAGGCAGAATATAGCTCGCCGTAACCTCTGAGCTATATTCCTGGCCCCCAACAAGAGTACTTACTGATTTTGTAGGGAACTAATGAGAGCACGGATGTACCCCACTTAACTTGTTGCCTGTCACGTCACGAGGTCACATTGCCTTTGCAAACCCATTCATACTCCACGTCCTCTCATTTTCACTTCTCCCTTGTATTTAAACCATTATCAACTCCCCTTACTCAGAACTTTTAGTCTCCAAGGCATAACTCAGTATATAGCTGGATGATTATGTACGTAAGAGTTAGCTTGTATTGCTCAGATTGTTTTAATGACTGTTATTTTATTTGCTCAGGAAGCAGATGCATTGCTAGAGGACAATAGGTGCTCATCCCTGCTTCTAGAAGTTCTCAAAGTCTCTGTAAGTTAGGCACATCAGACTGTCTCTTCCAAATGTCTTATGATCAATTTGTAAATTGCTACAAAGTTCATTTGACTGTGTACACAGGCAGCATGTACTTGCTCTGCTTAACAAGAAACTAAGTTATTTCAGGGAACGGTCTTCTTAGTTCTGAAAGAATGCTACCCCAGCGAGCAGACCTGAAGCCTTCCCTTCCTTGTTCCCTGAGCAAACTTAGGCTTTTTAAATGTGTTGGAAGGTAATAAAGAGAATAAAATGTAGACCTCAAGCCTCACATTTAGAGTTTTCTCTCACTCTATCCAAATGATTGAGACTGTTAAATGAAAGCATCCCCAGGGCCCAGACCGTCAGTCCCACTGGGAAGTACACTGGAGGACTAGATAAGATTCCAGATGGAAGGGCGTGCTTTTGGTATATTAGAGTCAGCATTTCCTGGGACATGTTTAAATACTTACAAATTTTTACTGCAGTGAGATAGAAAAATGCCTGAAAAATGGCGTTGGGTAGAGACAAAACCACAGTGTGTGCTACCGATGAAGGTAGCAGTCTCTGTGGCCCATCTCCTCTCCTTAGCCACAAACTATCCCCTGCCACCACCACCCCACTCCTGATGTACCAGCTCATTGCAATCCATCCCAAGCAGAAAGCTGTTGGGTGATTGGAGAGAAATCAGCTTTGCTTGTTCATTTAACTATTCATCAAATATTTATAGAGGATTAAAAATGTGCTCAAATTGGGAGTGTAATGTTGAATAATAAACAGATCCTCAGGAAAAAAACACTTCAACGGCCCTTGCAGGCCTCCAGGATCACAAACCCCTAGAATGGCTGTGTAATTAGGAAATGGATACATGTATAACATGAGTTTGGTATACATTTAAAATACAAGTCATTAAGGCCTTTACCTAACCATTTTTTTTTTTTTTTTTTTTTGCTTTTTCTCCGGTACCGGGAACTGAACTCAGCACCTTGCGCTTGCCAGGCAGGCGCTTTGCCACTGAACTAAATCCCCAGCCCCTTACCTAACCATTAATAGTAATAAAGGAGACTGCCTGGATTCAACAGCCAGGTCTTCATCTTTACCACTTTTATTACTGTGAGCAAAACAGCACTTATGTGAACTCCTTTTATATTTCCTTATCTGTAAAATAAAGATAATTACAATTTGCATGTACTTTCTATAAGGTTACTAGGAGGATTAAATAAGTTAAGATGCGAAGTTCTTAGAAGACTGCTTGACACATAGTAAGAACTCAATTAATATAAACTAACAATGTTATTAATAACTATTTCTGGGACCCTACCATGAAAATGATGGATAGATGGACCCTGTGAGGAAGAAAGACCTGATTATGAACGTGTAGTTTAGACCCTGAGTGTCTTTATCTCCCTTCATCCCTTTTCTAAGGATTGTGCATAACACTTTTTGCACTGATCTTCTGGGAATGTTTAAAACACAGATTATACAAAATATTTTCCTAGTCAGCAAGCCAACTGAGAAGTATTTTTGGTAAATCTCTATCCATATGAGTATTTGAAATTTTTACTGCTTTGGGAAAGTCTCTGTGGTGTGTTCCAGTGGCACAGAGAGGACAGGTACCAAAACATCAGAAGCCTGTTAGCTTCCTAGTGACTGCATCCAGGACCAGTATTTGATGGTAGAAGTGGCCTCTTTGGCAGGTAACACAGCTCCTTCCCCAAGAAAGCAAGAAGGTTGGATATGAACTTAGCACTGCTTATCTTCCCTACCATTACAAACTTATTCTCACAGTAAAGAAATGCTATTTTTCTGCAGTGCAAGGATAATCTCTCCGTCTACATTATGAGATTGATTCCGCCTGTCCCCTTAAGAATCATGCTCCAGCATCTGTCCTGTCTCTTATACTGTATGCTCAATCTCTTTTATCTTTATTCTACAAACACCCTATTCTTGTCTTAATTAAAATACGTATATAACACTTACCTCTCCCTCACTCTTTAATCTAATAGCCAATCTTTCTCTTTCTCCTTGGCATTTATCAAAGAAGAATCTACACACTTTCACTCAATTTCTCAAACCTCATTTCTTCTACAACTAGACCAATCTGGGTTTTTGTCTCACTATGCTAGAGAAATCGCTTCTGTGGAGGTCAGAAGTGTCTCACGGACCAACTAAAGGGGCCTTTTCCTTTGGGACTTTCCACTCAGCATTCCTGCAGTACTCAGAAGGGTTGATTTTCTCACCCCCAAAACTCTACTCTTAACACAATGGCTGTGCCTTTTTCAGGTTTTCTTTCAGATTTTCCAGTATTCTCATGTATTTGCTTTTGAGTCTTACTTCCTCCTATTCCTATAATGTATATGTCTACGGAAATCTTATTCCTCTTCTCTCTTCATCCTGCACATTATTGCTTGGTGATCTTACTTAATCTTATAAGTTTTAAGTGACTCCTAGTCCCACATTTCTAGCCCTGATATGTCTTCTTGGCTTGAGAGTAACATTTTTGACATAGCTTACACATTCTTATCTGAATGTGTGGTGGTCACCTCAAATGTCACGTGTGCAAATTTGAATTCATTATCTTCCTCCTCCAGCATCATCTTCCTCTTATATCTCCAGAACACAAAATCAGTCTGCTCCTCTGCTCCAATGGGAACCTTGAGCCAAACCTCACTCTTTCTGTAGGACTCATATCTTGTCTGATGCAGTATGATATTGAAATTAATTTCGAAAATGAACCCTACTTTCTAACTCCATTGCCACTGCCTAAACCTAAATTTTCATCATCTCACTCCTGGGTGAGTATTATGGCACCGTGCTACCTCCCCTTTCCAGTGTATTCTTTGAAAGATATATTGAATTATTTTTTAAAAACCACATCTTGTCCTGCTCCTTTATTCCTTGCAAACCTTGTTTACTTCCCTGCTACCTGTTGTTAAATCTATTCCTTCATAATTGTTCTCACACTCTGACACTAACTCACTTTACTCTCTAACTTCATTTTTTTACTTCCCCCTTTCTTCTAAGTATAATCAGTTTTGGTTAACCCTTCAACTAGCCTTGTTCTTCTCAGACTACCCATGTTCTTTTAGACATGGACACTCCCCTACCTGAAATTCCCTTCTGCACTTACCAAACACCTATTCGTCTGTCAAGATCTCAGAGTTATGGATCTCAGAGTTGCTTCTTTTTCTCCTCTGTGGGTTCAGCTCTCATTTGTCAAGGGCTTTTCAGAAAATGATAAAGATTATCACCATTGGTGGGTGTCTTAGTTGGGCCTTCCAACCGAGCTTTAAAGATTTTTGTTTCATTGACTCACCTGGGAGAATCATGCACCTTGAAAGCTAGTTTCCAATTTTTTATAAAGTTGGAAGAAAACCCTAACAGAGAATTTTGGAGGAGACTTAACCACCCACTAACTGATTGGAGGGCAGTATAAGGACTAAAACAATAAAGTGAACCTGATAATGCCTTAGTAGTCAGAACTTCCTGGAAATTCAGGTGTATCAAATACCCAATGAGTGGGTTGGGTGTCTTGAGCTTATTTCCTAAACACTGTAGACACTGAGTAGGAGAGTTGCCTTAGGCCAGTTTGGGTAGGTAAAATAACACTGTCAAATCCTTTTTCTAGTATTGAGCATGAAAAATAAAGTTTTTTTTTTTATAAATGGGATGCTAGCCCTGAAAAAGTGGTAGAGTCGAAGAAGGTTGGATAGCAAAGTTGCAGATTAAGATGGTGGAAAGTTGACAATTTTCCTTTTACTCATCCTCTTCTTTGTACCTAACACAGTGCCTATGTGCATAATGAATGCTTGTTGAATGTCTATATATGAATGAATCCACTCAACATAAACATTAACTTTCTATGTGAACAGGAAGTACATAAAAGTACATTTAAAGCTAAATTAGATTCAACCTGTGACAGAAAAGTAAATGTGTTTAAAACACATTCAGTAAAGTATTGCACATTGAGAATAAGTACCATTGTCATCATCCTTAATGACCTACATTCCCGACCATCCTAGACTGTATATATCTGGAAAAGGAAGGCAGTGTTTGTCTAGGTCGCGTCTGGCAGCAAAATAACTTTTTCTTTCTCCTAAATAACAAGAACCGTAAATAAAATTCCAGCTGTTTTCCATTCAAGGGAATGCTGTAAAGAGCCAAATGAGATAATGCATAGGAAAGGACTTCATGCATTTTAAATGAATCACAAATATTGGTGGATAATAATTTAATATTTTAGTTCAGTTGCTCATATCTGTGTTTGTTTTAGTACAGATTCTGGGATTAAAGATTTATATTACCAACTTTTTATTTACTTGATAAATGTTTACTGGCTGCCTACCTACTCTCAAATGGTGGAGGTACCATAATGAACAAGATAAACTCAATCTTGGTCTCCTTGAATTGGTGTAGGACTGAAAGAGACAGGGAAACCACAAGATAGACTCAAAACTGAGCATGTAGAAACTGATGGACCTTTCTAGAAAAAATTATGTGAAGGCTGAGGTCTGAAGGATGAGTAGAGAGTAGGCTGGTGGAAAGCGGGCATTGTGTGGTGAAATGGAAGTGCAAAGAACCACAAGCAAAGAGTTGAGGAAGATGAAACAGGGCACTGAGCCTTACAGAGTGTGAGACCTGGTTAGAGATGTGGAATAAAGATTATGAAATGGATAGTACCGATGTTCCATTCAGGTTCCCTGGATCTTTCTCTCTTCTTTTCTCCTTTAACCTCGGTATACTTTGGCTTCCAGTAGCCAGTACTTGTGGTGTTTCACAAAAGACTCTCTAAGACACCAAAGCTCACTTAGTCACCTGAGAAGAGACAGAGGTATCTGAGACATACCCCTAGCCATCTGCACACACCCTGAGGGCAGTTCTTATCCAATAATTGATAGAGATGGGAATAGTAAACTCCAGCTATTTTTTTTCCAGTCAGGGAAACTCTGGGGTGTAGCTTACACTTAAGTTCTCCTAAGGGATCCTGTGCAACCCACTCTCTGATGGACTTGTCTGAGATTACACACTTGCTTGGCCTTCTCTCTTCCTCAGCTGGCTTCTTCACTCCTATATAGCTCACCTTGTTGCTTATCCTTAAGAGATAATTTTCACAGTGTCTTCTTGAAAACACAACCTCAGACAGATATAGGCAAGAACATAAACACAAAACCCTTTTAAGCCATGTGCAAGCATATAGGCTTTATTCCAAAGTGATGAGAAATCCCAGAAGAGTTTTGAGAGTCCTGAGAGGCCTAGAACACGAATACAAGGATTTTGAGCACTGCATTCCCTTGGGTGACAGCTCTGCCTGCTTTTTCTGTGCATTCCAATAAAGATATAGTCAATCAGGCACCCAAGAGCAGCTGCACTGTGGATTTTCTAAAAAAAGGACAGGAGTTTATTTCTGATCTTAGCTTTCCCTTAGGGTTTCTTTGCCATCTTTGACCTGCCACATCACCCATCAGAAGTCAATAACTTTTTTCAGAGGTACTATTTTGCAATTTATATGGCATATTGCATGATATGACTGATAGACTCTTTACTTAGTAACCTTATGTTCTTCGCTTTGCTGCTGAAACAGATAATTTATTGTGGCATTTAGACGAAAAATGGGCACCGAGATACCTGCTCATTTCAGACTTCGTGCATTGTTTCTTATGGCCTATATTGTTAGTACATGGCTCCAAATTCTTACATACTTATTATATTCTTTGAATCTGTGGGGGAATGAAAAAGGCCCCACAAAGGAGGAGTTATTCAGATACCGAAGTTTCAATAGGTAGGTCCATTTCCAGTGAACTCCACAAAGATTAAATATGCATTGGTAATTGCTAAATGAAGTCACCCAGAGGAGAGGCTGTAGAAGGATGTTCATCTGGAAATCCTTTGCAAACCCAGTTTCAGAGGTAGGCGGAAATAAAGTGTGTGTGTGTGTGTATGTGATTATCCTACTTTTATTGTCCAGTTGACAAGTAGACATTTGGAATTTTCTCCTTAAAGTAAATATACTCTATGGCTCAAGAAATTTTTATTTAATGGGTTTTGGAATATTTACCCCAAGGGTCAAATTCATGCACTTTGCCAAAAGCCCTACATGCTATAAACTTGGTTGGCATTCAGTTGATGTAAGAATCAGAAAGCCGGGGCTAGGGACTTAGCTCAGTGCAAAAGTGCTTGCCTGGCAAGTGCAAGGTCATGAGTTCGATTCCTGGTACTGGAAGAAAAACAAAAACAAAAACAAAAAACAAAAACAGAATCAGAAAGCCACCTGCTGAGTTTTAAGTGGGAATATTTCCTCAGAATATTTACATAAAGGGTGCTTGTAAATGAGGCATATGTGCATGATGAACACATGTGATCTTAGAAATGCAGGTGCTTGGGGAGAAAAAAAGAGGCACGTATCCCAGACTGTGGGTAATTTTTTTCTATTTTTGGAGTGCTACAGAAAATATGTGTGATAATATAGGATTAGTTTGATGAGGACAGGGAAGGTATGCCACTGGTCACTGAGTGGTCACTAATTCTAGGAAATGGAATGGAACTACACCAGGGAAAATGAATGCATGTACTGAATAGTATGGTTAAACTGTGACCTCAAATTTTAGAGAAGAGACAAGGTAGCATTTATCTATAAAAATAATCCTGTGAGAAAAAGGCAACAACTTTGGTGTGAGGGTTTCCTTTTCATAAGGCATAGCATCGGGCATATGTGACATTTTTTTCAAACAGCTCCATACTTGTTCATCTTCATTCAGTTCCTCCTCAAGGTCTGGTGTATCTAAGACTGCCAACCCTCAGTCACCAGAAATATTTAATCAGTATTCCATGATCTATTGGTTGTACAGTGAAATACTAGCAATGCTAGTGCTGTCTTTGTGGATACCTTGACACAATATATTAAATAAAGGTTTCGTCAAAGTGTCTTCATCTACTGTGTGAAAGAAATGATGTGGACTGGATGAGCCACATCCCTCCCCTACATGAGCAAGCAGATGCCTCGCTACTGGAGCAAGCAGGCCCACACATTGCTCCTGATGCAGGGGAACGATTACCTACCATCCAAGCTGGCTCTACATTTTGCTTACACACAGCGTGGTGCAGTAGAGGTGAGAGTTAGCCAAGTGGTCTGCTACTGGATGAGGACATGCATGGGAACAGAAGGGAGCGACCAGACCTCATGACAGTGGACAGTTAGTCCAAAGGCCAATCACACCCCTGCCTTGCAGCCTATATCCAGCAGATGTCAGAGGGCTGATTGTGTTCCCCATATACCAGCGGGAGCAGGACATGCCTTGGCTTGGGTGGAAACCACATTCTGGGGGAAACAGAGCAGCCTCTGCTGCGGGGAGGGCACCTCAAAAACCCACAGACCGAAAAGCTAGACAGAAAAATCATGACTGGCTGACTCCCAAGACAGCAAATCCTGGAAAGAAACAGCTCATTCAGTAAAACAGGAATTTCTTTATTGACTCAATCATTTTTTGATTTTTTTATTTTGAATTATTTTTGTCCTTTTTTCACCAGGTTTTGTGGTGGTTTGGGTTTTTCCCTCTTTTTTCTTCTGTTAGGTTCTTTTTCCTCCTTCTCTCTTTTTCCCTTTCAGCTTTTTTTTTTTTTTTTGCTGTTCCTTCCTAATTTTTTTCCTGTTTTTACTGCCTGTCATTTTTCTTCTCATTTGCAAATTATTTCTCATTTTGCAGCTGTTCTCTATCACTACTTTCTTTTACTGCTCCATAGAACCCCCTATCTCACTCTCTTCTCATATCTTTTTCATACCTTATTGATTGATTTTTCGAATCTTGCTTTTTTTATTCTCCAGTTCTCCACCTCTTCTACCTGTACTAGTTTAACCTCTAAGATTTATGAATCTCTAGATAATTAGTTAACTTTATAGTATTGCTATGAAATCTATTCTGTTAATATACATAAAGTTTTTCAATTTAGTAGACATTTACTGTAGGTCAATAGTAGGTCTATACTGGGTTAGTCAATGTTCATGCTATAATTATAGATCTCTTCTCTAGTTAAAGGTGTTACTATATTGGTCCTTAGGGTTTGTCAATATTCAGTTTATATTTGACAGTATTACTGATGCTGATTTTACTACTATAGCCAAGGTGACATTGCTGTTGCTATTAATTGGTTTTCTTGGGATGTCGATATCTGGATTGCCTTGGACTCATTAACAGTACTGTGGCCCATTCCTGGAAACGTGTACTTGCCTAAATGCATTGCAACCTCTCATCTCATATAAACTGAGGTAGTTGGATCCTTAGACAAAATAAAAGGCCAATAAGTAGACAAGAGGACATCACTGAAATGTAGATACTAACAAAGGAGATCTCCATCCTAGAACAAAATATTTCCACTACAATCAATCTGCAGGCCTCAACACACACACACACACACACACACACACACACACCAAACAAATATAGAAACATGAAAATATAAGCCAACAAAATGCCTCCCAAAACTCCTAACTCCCCCAACCAAAACTGATCCCTGAAGAGGTAAGCAAAAGCCACATAGCCAAATTATTTGAAGTGATACCAGTGGAGATAACAAAGCAGATCAATAAGGTATTTGGCAAGCTCACAGAAGATAGTGGTAATAAGATAGTGGGCCCAATAAAGAAAACAGTCATTGAGTCTACAGAAGACATTAATAAAAAGCTAGCAGAGCTAAACAAAATTATGTAAAGCATGAAAGACTAGCATAGAAAAGAATTATAGTCTATAAAAAGGTTCCAAACAGAAATTCAGGATATTAAAATTCTATAGAAAGTATGGGTAGAACTGACCAATGTGAAACACAGTATCAGAACTAGAAGACAGGGCTGCTTTTGGCGACTAATTAATGAAAGGTACTTTAAAAATAGGAAAGCAACCCCTAGATGACACAAACAAGATTAACCTAAGATTAATTGGAATTAGCAAAAATTAGAGCACAGCACAATTGGCATGAAAAACTCTTCACTGAAATAATAGTTGAAAACTTTACAAATATGCAAAGTAATTTAACTTATAGGTAAGTGATGCATATAGAACCCCAAATAGCCACAATAGGAAAAGAATTTCAGCACAACACATTATAATCATGAACCTTTTTTTAGGTGTATTTATCATGAAAGTATCTTATTTCTCCATCAATTTTGAAAGATAGTTTTTCAGAACACATCAGGCTAGGTTGGAAATTGTTTTCTTTTAGGGCACGAAATACTGCCCAGCTCTTGTAGTCTTTATAGTTTGTGGTGACAAGTCTGATGTAATTCTAATGGATTTTCCTTTAACGTGATGCATTGCTTTTTTTCAAACTGCTTTTGAAATTCTGTTCTTGTGTTACTGAACTTCTGAGATTTTGACTATAGACTAAAGAAACAGCCAAGAGAGTGAAGAAGAAACCTACAGAATGGGAAAAAATTGCCAACTGTTCGTCAGACAATGAATTAATATGTAGAGTATATTAAAATAAAAAAGTTAAACTGCCCCCCAAATAAAAGATCCAGGCAAAAAATGAGCAAATAAAAGGAATAGACACTTCACAGATGAGAACATATCAGCAATAAATAAATGAGAAAATTTGCAGCATTGCTGAAGATTAGAAAAATTCAAATTGGGCTGGGGATATAGCTCAGCAGTGTAGCACCTGCCTGGCAAGTGTAAGGTCCAGAGTTCGATTCCCAGTACCAAAAAAAAAAAAAAAAAAAAAAAAAAACCAGAAGAAAAATTCAAATTAAAACAACATCGAGATTCTATCTTACCCCCAAAAGAATGGCTATCTTCAAGAAATCAAATGATAAGTAATTCTGCAAAAGCTGTGGAGACAAAGGAACCCTTCTACACTGTTGGTAGGAATGTAAACTAGTACAACCACTAAGAAAATCAATGTGGAGATTCCTCCAAAAACTGAAACTAGAAATTTCAACTATTTCCCTTCTAGATATCTTTTTCGAAGAGTTGGACATCATATTACAGTTATATATGCATAATAGCCATCTTATACCAGCACGATTCATAATAGCTAAATCTTGGAAGCAGCCTATATGTCTGTCCATCAACAAATGAATGGATAATGAAAATAAGGTATTTACACACAGTGGAGATAAGCTTGAGTCATTTGTAGAAAAATGGATGCACCATAATTTTAAGTGAAATAAAGCAGACACACACGCTTAAAGGTCACATGGTTTTTCTTTTATGAGAAAACCAAAACATAAATGAAGAGCAAAATAAAAGACAGATAATAAGATGTAGGGAGATATATCTTTCTCAAATGGGAAGTTGATCAAAAGATGGAGAGAGGGAATGGAGGGAAGGGAAAGTGGTTGAGAAGAGGAATGAAGATGTGTTATGTACAAGATATGTTGCATACATGTACCAGGTCCACACAAAGAATGCACCTATTATGTACTACAAATATGTAGTAATAAAGATGATTTTAACAAAAGAAATGAATGATGTGGATCAGGAGCCATTGTTTAAATCTGAGGTACATTTTTACTTCCCCATTTCACCCTTTTTTAAAATATATTTCTAGGGCCCTGGAATGAGAAATAAGAAAAGCAATCATGCATGCTTACTTGACAAACACTTTTAGAGAAAAGCTTAGAAAGCTTAGAGAAAAGCTTAGAACCCCAAATAGCCACAATCAGAAAAGAATTTCAGCACAACACATTATAGTCATGAACTTTTCTTTAAGTGTATTTATCATGAAAGTATCTTATTTCTCCATCAATTTTGAAAGATAGTTTTGAAAGCTTTTTTCAAAGCTTTATTATCTTTAGTAAGATAATAGGAAATAGGAAATTGATCTTTTGCAAACAGAAAGAGGACTAAGAGAAGGGGGGGAAAGGGGAGGGAAAGGGGTGAAAAAGTATTAAGGTGTGTTATGTACATGGGCCAACTCCCACAATGAATGTAATTATCATATACTGCAAACATGTACTAACAAAAAGAAAAATTTTTAAAAATGAAAATATAATTAAAGTTTACAG
>NW_004955519.1:3666227-3690542 GCF_000276665.1 Chinchilla lanigera
ATATAGATATATATCTATATCTGTATATATATAATTTCCTTAGACATTTAGTGACATTTCAAAGACATTTCTCTTTCTGCATTTAAATCCACTGAAAACAATTTTCAATAGTCTTTTTGGAAAATTCATGTATCTAAATATATGAAACCTGATCAATTTTAAGCAGATGAACTTGGTGTGTATTTTAATATTAGTAATTTTAAAAGCTAATAATCAATATACATGAGTTGAGATAAATGTTGCATATTTTTAATTTTAAATGAAATATTTTAGCTTAGGTTCAGGTTTTAAAATTTTCATTCTAAGGAAGTTATGAGGAAAAATTTTCAGTAAACGGTTGTAGAAACTGCACAAGTACAAGGATTATCCATGTTTGAAAGCTATCTGAAAAAAAAGATGTCAATCTGAAAAGAAATTCTTTATACCGGCATGAAACTTGCTCAAATCCAGCGGAAGAAATGTCTTGTTTAAGGTTAAAAGTCACTTGTTTAAATGTGTATTTGTCACTCGGCTTTCACAAACCATAAAGACTAAAACAGAAGGTGATTATTGGATGAAAATATTCTAGTATATGGAGTAAGGTCGTTTCTCTTCAATGTTTGTTTTTCTAAGATGTCATAGTTTGCTTATTTATTCATGTCAACAAAGCAAAAGATAAATAACAGGCATTAATACAGTACTCTAACTTGTAAAGTAACTGTCTTGTGGCATCATAATGCTAATGTTCACCATGAGTTAAAATGAAAGCCTTCCTTACTAAGTGCAAGAGATGTCTTCCTCATGAATATTATCTTTCTAGTGCATTAACATATTTCATGTATATTTAGATTTCCCATCATCATCATTTATTTTAATGGCACTTTAGAAATATCTAGATTTTACCAAGACTACCTTTTTCCAATTATTTCAAAAAACACTAGCACAAACCCATGTTACTCGAATCTATGATCAAATGAATATGGGGAAAACTCCTATGGGAAACTGTTTTTAAAATATTTATTTATTAGTGTATCTACTTTTACTGTAGGTTTTCTCAAATCTTTGAAATTTAGTAATAAATATTGAGTCTTTCTCCCACCATGTTTTACAGAATTTCTCATACTTATTTTACATTTCAAAATATTTTATAGGACTAGTGCTTCGAGAAGCATCTTTAGCCAAATGCCCATCTGAAATACACGGCAGGTACTTTTGAAGAAGCAACCTTTGTATATGAATTTGCTGCTTCCAAACTAAAGACAAAGCACAGAGTTGTGACTTTCTTCAGTTACCTTCTCTTAAGTTTCCACGATCTTCCTGGATACAATATTGGCAGTATTAGAACTTAAAAATAAGACAGTGACAATTGAAATATATTCTGGACAGAATTCATAATTTCTCAGAGGAGAGATTGATTTTTAGGAATATTGTGTACATCCAAGCTCTTTCATGTGTGAATCAGCAATGTATAAAAGAACATAACAAAGATATTAATTTAGAAGATCAGGACCTGGTACTATCAAATTTGGAAGGGAATGAGCAAGACATCTTGGTCCAAGTCTTTCATTTTAGAGATGACAACAGTGAATCCCAGAGGATGGGTGGCACGTTCCATGTCTCAGCTATCAAACTGGCATTAAAATCAGGCTTCATGAGTCTCAGTTTAGATTTTTTCCTCTTGTGGGCTTCTCCCCCTTTTCTTGGTAAGGGAACTTGAGCACACAATATTGTGAGAAAATGCTATAGAGAAGATATCATCTTTCAAGTCCAGGAGCAAAAATTTCTCATTCTATCCTTGCACTTCTTAAACTGTGAGAGTAACTGTTTAAATGAACAATTGAACATCTCTCTATCCAGAGAATTTTAGAGGTAGAGCTGGAGAGGTATGGAGCTGAGAATGTGCTTTTTAAAGTGGATTATTTTCATTTTTTCAATTAACACACAAAATTGTCCATCTTTATGGGGTGCCACACAACGTTTCAATATTTGGATACAGCTACGTATAGTGGTGCGCACCAGCACCCTGGGAGTGTGACGTTGGAGGACTGCAGGACTGGGCCCAGCCTGGGCAATTCAGACACTTAGTGAGACCCTATCTCAAAATAAAACATAAAAAGAGTCCTGGGGATACAGCTCAGTGCAAAGCCTCTGGGTTCAGTCCCCAGTACCACAACAAAACAAAACAAAAATGAACAAACAAGCAAACAAAAACAATATATAGATCCACTTTGAAATGCTGAAATCAGGCCAGTGTATCTGTCTCCCTAAACATGTATTATTTCTTTGTGGTGTACACAAGAACCTCAAATTGCTCTGAAGCACTTGTGAAAAGCAAGGCTTGAGATACACATCTGATTGGTCACTAAATTGTTTTCATATTAAATCTTAAATCCTTTGATCGGGTATATTCCATGCATAGATTTTTTTTTGTTTTGTTTTTTTTTTTGGTTTTTCTCCAGTACCGGGAATCGAACTCACAACCCTGCGCTTGCCCGGCAGGCGCTTTTGCCACTGAGCTAAATCTCCAGCCCCCCATGCATAGATTTTACAGTAAAATCAGTCAATTCTAAGGAAAATGTAGAATACAATAAATTCATTGTAAGAGTTTATTATATATTATATATATATATATATATATCTGAATCTACATTATCTAATTTGAGTTCTTATAGTGTAGTTTGCTAAATGTATGTATTTCTTACTTTTCAGACACTTTGAGCTTCAAGGGTAAATAAGGAGATATGTTGTTTTCTGAATACATTTGGGGAAGGGGAGGCAAAAAATCCTTCTTCTGAGAGAATGCCTGATTCAAGGAAATCTTGACTGCTTTGTTAGACATGAAGTGGTTCTTAGGAATCAATATCTTGAAGTATTTAAATGTAAACAATTCAGAGGAAGAGAGATTATGTTATATTCTATGTACACTTAGGTTTTTCAAATGAAAGAAAAATTGTGTGGTAAAGTGGCTCTTAGGTTATTCTAAAGTAGCAAAATTGCCAAAATAAGTCTGTAATTCAGGTTCCATAATCAAACCAGACAACTAGTGGGATAAAAGCAACTGTTCTCAGCATTGGCTAATTCCCAGAAATGTATACCATTCTGCTGTCATTCCTCATGGTCTTTTAACCCTTCACCCAGTCTTTTCTTCCTTTCTATCTTCCTTTCCTCCTTTCTTCCTTCCTTTCCTCCTTTCTTCATGTATCTATCTATCTATCTATCTATCTATCTATCTATCTATCATCTATCTATCACTTTGCAGTATTATTTATCATTTTGCGGGTTGGACCAAGGCCTTTTCAATGAGGTACAGCCCCACCCTGTGCCCTTTTCTCTGAGACAGTGTGTTGGTGAGTCTCTAAATTGGCCACGCAGGGCTCAGAATTAGGATCCTCCTGCCTGAGCCTCCCAGAATACTGGGATTACAGGCATGTGCCACTGAGGCAGGCTACAACGTTTCCTTCTAACGTGCCTCCAGCTCTATATAGAACAAAAGAGCATGAACAGAAGAACGCATCTCAAAATTGCCATCCTAAAGAGGCCTGCCGTTGCTGGGCTGGGGATTTAGCTCAGCGGCAAAGCGCCTGCCTGGCAAGCACAAGGTCGTGAGTTCGGTTCCCGGTACCGGAGAAAAACCAAAAAAAAAAAAGAGGCCTGCCATTGCTTAAGTCAAATCTAAGCCCAAAATACACCTCAGCATGGAGCATCTGGAGAGAGTAACTATGGGGACAATCACACCAACATTAGGAAACATGCTAAATCAGACTGAAAGGAAACTATTAGTTTCATATGATCAGCCAGAAGTTATATCTCTCACTCACTTTCTCACTGCCTCCCTCTCCTTTTCTCCCTCCCTGTGTCCTTCCCTCTCTCTTTCCTCCTTATCTCTCTTTTCTCTTCTTCCCCTCTCAGACATTTCATTGCCTCTCCTTTCATTTCTAGGTTTAGGAGCCAGGGCTATTATATTACTGTACCTTATGTTCTTCTCTCCTCTCTGAGTCGGTAGCATTTCTCTGTTGGGGTAATGAATCCGAAGTAAATCCTTTTCCTCCCTTCCTTGCTTTCCCCAGACCTATAACAGAAGGCTTGCTACACTTGTCACCAGTTTTGGAGATGGTCACTTGATCATCTGAAGGTTGAGAGGTGACTTTGCTCACAGTTGATGTTTGTACCGTTTTTTGTTTTTTTTTTTTTTACATTTGTACTGTTTCTCTTCTACTGTCTTATCTTTCTTTTCTATCTTGGGAAGCTGACCATCAGGGTTTGCATTGATGAGTTCCCTTGCCCTTTGGCTATGAGGTGAATTTGGCCAGTGAAAACCTCTCACAGGAGATGGAAGGCAGGAGGAGAGGCCAGGGTATTTATTCTCTGGTTTCTCCCTGCTAAAACAGCATAGATTGATCGTGTTATTCCCCACCCCCATTACCAACAGGTGGCTTCTATTTATAGCTGTCTTCTATAGGTTCTGCTAACCACTCCCTTCTTTGCTTCTTCAGATCTACTGTTGATAGTCCCTGAACACTACATTTTTCCTTTAGTAGCTGGGTTTCCTAAAAACTCTCTCACACACTTGGAGTGTGCAAATTCACTCCTGAGAAGATCCTGGATGACACGACGTTCAATTTACAAGTTATATTCCAGTATTTCTTGGACTGAGCTTGTAGTAGTGAAAACTGACTTTGCAAAGCTTCTATCTCTGTTTAGCACTGTACATGTAGCACCTAACATGGTCCCTGACACAAAGTAACTACCCATTATTTACTGAAGAAATGAACAAGTGAGCTCCATATGTTTATTTTCTCTTAATTTTGTTTTTAGGGGAATGTATGCAGTACATCACGTTTACATTCCTTGTAGGGGGTTGGTGCACCTGCAGAATGCATCTTTATTCACGTTTTCATCCTCTTCTCTTCCCCTCCCCCGTGTCTTGGCCCCTTTTCTTTTTGCAAAAGATCTATCTTTTTATTTCCAATTACCTATCTTTTACTTAGCTCTTTATTTATATTTCGGGTTTTGCATATCAAAGAAACCATACAATATTTAAGTCTGTGTGTCTGATTTATTTCATTTAACATTATGATCTCAAGATGCATCGATTTTCCTACAGATGGCTCAAGTTTATCTTTCTTTATGCCACATTTTCTTTATCCATTCATCTAGGACAAATGAACTATATGTTTAGACTCAAGTATGAAGATGTAAAATTTTGTATGAATTTTTGTGCCCATATATATGTTGTCTGCCACAAATTTATTCTATTACTTTGACAATGTGGAAGTAAATGTGGCCTTTTCCCCTCTGTAAAATATGCTCCACTCCCATCAGAAAAAAAGAAGAAATAAAAAACACCAGGTGTCTAGTTATGTAGATTAACATCACCTATCTTCTTGCATTTTTGTCATTCCAAGGTTTACTTTGCCCTCTTGGGTGAGTGCTTTTATAAAGCAGAGCCATGCTTAGTGCACCTGTGTCCATTAGGAAATGTTCAGTACACAAGCCAGGGCTTAGTCGGAGAGAGCCCACCTTCCATCTTATATTTGCCTCAGGACTGTCTTGATTTTTTTTTTTTTTTTTTTTTTTGGTTTTTTTCTCCGGTACCGGGAACCGAACTCACGACCTTGTGCTTGCCAGGCAGGTACTTTTGCCGCTGAGCTAAATCCCCAGCCCCAGGACTGTCTTGATTGACTACCCAGACTAGACTCCAAGGAGGCAGCCAAGGACTTCGTTCTCAAGTGTTCTGCACACTTCAGACTACCACTTACAGACCTATGCCTTTTGCTCATATCCTTCATTTAGCAGCTTGTAGAAGGCTAAAAGTGTTAGTAATCAGTTACAGGTGTCTAGAGTAGCCCTCTTAGGAGAGACACGCATAAGCAAATGCCGTGCGGTAGTATCAGGACAGCCTTATAGGAGTTAAGTGAAAGAGGAACCCAGAATGCTTTAAGACTTTGTTATGAGATTTGATCAGATATGTTTCCATGAGTACTGTATTTTAAGAACCCATTCTAAACTGTCTGATCAAACACACCAAGACAAATATCCAGTACTATTAAGAACAAACCAATACCTATCTTTTTCTCACTCTAAACCTAATTGCTCCAGGAGGACACATTACAATGACCACTCATTATGTACCAAGATATCATGATAAGGATGTCACCTTTTCTGTGAAGGAAGTCTTAAATTAGCCATGGAATGGATTAATCATCCTGAAGGATAGGAAGGGACAGCCAGCTCTATCGAAATCAGGAAAAATGTTTAGGCTATTTCAGTAATGAAAACTCAGTATATGTGCTTACTCAGAACCCTCCAGGGAGTAATGGGCTTCCATTTCCGGTGCTCTTGAGCTACCATGTCTTAGAGATCAAATGTTCCCTTTAAAATACATATTCTAAGGTAGAAAATCAATTTGGTACTTTGGTGTAAAGAACCTTGCAACTACAATCACTGGAAAAGAATACATCAGAAATGAAAGTCATACTATCTGCACTTAAAATTAAGGTCCTCCTTTCAACAACCAAGTGAGATTTGTTCTTTATCTTTTACTTGGTCCACAAATCCAAAAATATTAATAAGTATAATAATAATAATGTTAGTAATAATAACAATAGTATTCAGGATGGGGTTTGAATGGAGAGAGATACTTCTTTCCCACAAGGAACTTACCTCTTTTTTTTCATACTTAAGAATATCAAATAACCCTTCAGGTTGAAAAATTTCTTGTTAAACTTATGAAAGGAAAAGTAGCTGAGACATGTAACATCTACATAAT
Source organism: Chinchilla lanigera (assembly GCF_000276665.1). Classification (NCBI taxonomy): domain Eukaryota; kingdom Metazoa; phylum Chordata; class Mammalia; order Rodentia; family Chinchillidae; genus Chinchilla; species Chinchilla lanigera. The sequence goes on from NW_004955519.1 coordinate 3,672,976, forward strand.
ACTCTGATAGAAATCTAAAATGAATTTTCTCATTTTTTCTTTCTATTAAAAAAATCAAATAGCTATGAAGACCCAATCACCAGGAAATATAAGTTTCAACAATAAATAGTAAATGTAGGCCATAAAAGAAAATTGAAAGACTAGTAATAATTCAAATTGTTTGTAATAATCTTAATAGTCAAAAACCATTCATTCATATGTATGATCTCATTTGAATCTCTGAACAATTTGAGTGAGGTAAGGAAAAGGAGGAGAAAATTTGTATCATGGAAGATGTGAAAACACTTTTCAGAAAAGTTACTGAATCAGGACATGAATCTTCTGGATCCAAGTCCAGGATTCTTTGCATCGCATTACTCTGTCATCGTGGAATGGAAAACATACTGACAAACGTATTGGAATATGCTTCACCAGAGATAATTAGAAGGCTATAGATGCTTTCTTCTTGATGCTGCTTCAAATCCCAGACAGCTGTCTCATGGGCCTACAATAGGAACCTAGTGTATACAGATGTGTGGACTGGTGTTCATACGACACACAAAAACTAAAATAAATCTTGACACAGCCAGTGGGTTTCAGATGCCCAAAGATCTTCATCAGCATCATTCTTTTTTTTTTTTCTTTGGTTTTTCTCCGGTACCGGGAACCGAACTCATGACCTTGCACTTGCCAGGCAGGCGCTTTGCCACTGAGCTAAATCCCCAGCCCAATCAGCATCATTCTTGAAAATCAAGCTGTCACATATAAATTTCCCATTGTTATTGTCAGCCTTTTTCACTAACATTTTCCTCCATTTTTTTTGTCCTATTATATTTTTCTAAGATGTCTAGGGGCCACATGTTTTCCTCTAACTTCAGAATAAAACCAAATTCTCCCATTTAAATTATGGAGGGGGGCTGGGGATTTAGCTCAGAGGCAAAGCGCCTGCCTGGCAAGCGCAAGGTCGTGAGTTCGGTTCCTGGTACCGGAGAAAAACAAAAACAAACAAACAAAAAAAAATTATGGAGGAAGTGGCCCATAAGGCTTACTCTCAATTCTACCACGTGGCTTTAATATGCAATAGAGCTTTAACACAAAAACAAAAACAACAGTGCTATGATTTTACCCATAGTAGTAGCCAGCTAATATCATCGGGCAGGGGATTTCAAGCAGATATTTGGGGCATTATTGAAGATAAGATACATGTGTTACTTCAGTTAGAGTGATACCATCTCTAATCTATAATACTAGCCATGCTACCCAAGAGAGGATTTCCTTGGACTCTATCTCCTTATAAATACTTAACAATTAATTCTCCTTTTGAATTAGAAATATCAAAATTCAGAGGATATTCAGAAACAAATAACTTTTCGTGCACCCCTGGCATCCAGTCCCATTTCTCAGAGGCTAACAACATTTCAACTCTCCGGTATATCTTTCATCTATAGTGCATAGATAAGCATAATATATGTATATGTACATACTATTCACACATATTTCTCCGGATATTGGAAAGTAAATAGCTAAGCACACTATTTGTACTTTGCAAGGTAATTTTATAATTTCTCCTAAAATATTCCACTCTTCCTTTCAGCCACATAATTTTATTTCCTTTCTTTTTTCCTTTATTATCTTCTGGTTTCTGCAATGAATGGTCCCCAGTGGTAGCTATTTTCTACACATCCAACCAAGAACAAATTTACTTAGTGGAAATATCAACTGTCTTGCAATTGGGCTGAGTTCTAAGCCAGGTGAAATGGATGTTGTTATCACAAATAAAAGATAATGTCTCAAAAATCAAGTTATATTTATATCCTTTAAAAATATTCACAATTGACAACTGTGACTCATGCTTGACATTTACAGACACCTGAGAACTCATTTTTCGTTGAGTAATTCTAAGGGCTTTGTTCCATTGTGCTTTTTTCATTTTAACACTTAAGGGGAAACTTACTTCAAATCTGTTGATTAATTAAAGGAGACCCAGAATTAAGAGAGGATAGCAATTCCTATATGAAGAAGGCAACTACCCAAAGGATACTCCACATAATTCTATAATTTCCACCTAGGTAATTTATAATAAAGCAAATTGTCTTCTGCCCTTCCTAATAAAGTTATAATCTCAGCATGACCTTGGCCTTACTCTTTCAGGTGTTTGAGGGTTTATGCTATTTTCTGCACTTGAGACTAATGCATCAGATACTCATTCTGTTCCTCTTTCTTAGGGTCCATAGTTATTTCAAATGCCCACATCCACCAGAATGATCAAAGAAATGGTCATTCTCGGGCTGCATTATCACTAAGTGAGAAAAGCATCCTTTCCAAGTGTTCCTGCAGAACAATGTACTCAAACACAACCAATAGGGATTGGGATTCACATTTGAACTTGAGTTCCACCTAGCCACAGGAAGGGGAATTTCCAAAGGGCAAAACATGAAGACATCTGGTTTCATGGAAGTGGATCTAATTGTACCTATACTGTATTTGAAACAACTATAAGCTTCTTACTCATTGGAAATTTCACGAAACCATAATGCATGCAAATGTAGGTTTTACATTTAGTATTATATCATACTTTCAAACCTAGATCTCTAGATGTGGAAAAAATTTAGTTTGCATTGCATATATGAAGAAGTGGAGAGAATAATTATATCTTGTTATTGTTTATTCCAGATCCTATTCCAAAAGTAATGCTAAGATAAAATATATTTTTTCATGTTGGAATAAAATTCAGGATTAACTCTCAGCTAGTATTATTTACAAGAAAAACAAGTATATGTGTGTTATTTCAAAAAGAGAAAAACTGAACAAATGCATTTGTCTAGGTTTGAGTATGACATTAAAAGCTTAATGTTTAAAGTGACACTCTCAAGGTTCAATAATACCAAAAAAATACCAAAGAAAAAGAGAATATCTTATAGGGTGATGGATTAACACTATGATAAATCAACTGAAATGAAACAAATCCCTCAAGTAAGGAAAGAGGATCTTTCGTTGTTACAGAATCAACATATGCAATTTTAGAACCAGGTAATTGTGAATAGCTTATGTTTTTATCTGAACTGAAGATTTTGAAAATGTATGTTTTGGAAAGTTCCAATCCAGGTCTCCACATATCTTATAGCTGCAATTCAATTGGCAACTCTGACTCATGACTTTGTTTATACACTTGTGCTTTAGCATATCAAAAAAGTTATTTTTTCTGTAGTTTCTAAGAATGTCTCTCAATTATACAGCCTAAATCTGAACCACTTCTGGTTTCCTTTTCTAGCATACACCCATCTTTCTTTTTGTATGTGTGCTCATTATGACATCTTTCAGAGCCCATCAGATATGTGAAATAGACATGCAATATTTTACTGACTTGAAAGTATGCAAGAAAAATTCTTTCCAATAAGAAAAATTATGCACATGCACTTATTTTTCTTTTCCCAATGCATAGCAGCAAGGAAAGAGAAATATGTAAATATTGAATAATGTTCCTAGAGCAACCACACAACTTCAACAGCCTGTCAGTGGCTCTTGCTTTTGTTCTTATGTGGAAATTTTGCTTTCCATCTTCTTATTAATAAATGTTATTGTTATTAATCAGTATTATTAATCATTATTATTGTTATTGTCAACTGCATCATCATGTTTATTGTTATATTAGCCAATTTGCCTTTGGGCATTTACAGAGGAAATACCACTATTTTAGTGCAATTGCATTTCCTAATTACCACTTCTCTCTATTTCCGATGTAAATTTTCTGATTGATACATTGCTAGATTACTATGATAAGTATTGTAGTGTTCTTCCTAGCCTTCTTGATGTGTCCAATTCCATAATATTTCTGATTTTTCTTTCTTACTGTTCAGCTCAGCTAGGATCATTTTTGTTTCCCATTGTGACTAGCTCCAAACTTCCCACCCTCAAGTTTTATTCCAACTAACTGATAGCACCGATCTTCATATTTAATCTGTATTTACCTCTCTTTCTTGGTCTTTATTGCCTCATTCTGGAGAAACAGATGACCCTTTTCTTTATACTAGCAATATTTCATATATGTGTATATAAAATAAGGCGCTTCTGTGTTCTCTTAAATACAGTGCAGGATCAATGAGTAAAACATAAATGTCTAAAAGGAGTACAAAAGACTTACAAAGTTCTATGGGAACACAAAAGAGTGGAAATTATTTTCCTCTAAAATAATAGGGAATCTTTCATATTATAAGAGCCAGGCTCCCCAGAATGAAGAGACCTTTACGTGGTGTCAGGAAATTGATCTGATATAAATAGTTTATATAAACAAAGTTTATGAAGTAGAGCTGAACTGAGAAGACAAAAATCAATGAATTTCATTATTTTTAGGATTTTAAGTGATTTCCACCCCATTTCTCTTCTGTAAACATTAAAATATCCTGTATGTAATTGATACACCACAAAAATGCCATGCTTTTCTAAACCTGACCTTGTCTTCATTCATTTATCTTTAGTACCATAATAAATGTTATTTTCAAAGGGTGATATCCTCAGAAAAATTGGGAAATTCCCCCATAAGCTTATTGTGTATGGTCACTTAAAGTAGCAATAGTGTCATGGGTATTTGTTTTATTATGCTTTGCACTTTTTTGCACACTTGAAAAATTATTTCTTGAGAGAAATGAGTAATAACTGTTAACAAATAAAGACAGCTTATAAACTGGAACAATTTCCAACGTCTGGATCTTCCCTTTGAAATCTTTCATGAATTGCTTAATAAGAAATTATCTCTCCATTTATTGGAATACGGTAGTATTTCATGCATGTAGTGATTTTTCTATATAATATTTTATTCCTGCTGATGCAAGACTATTTCTATTTAATACTGTAAGTATTCATGTAACACCTCTTCACCACTGAAATTTTTGATGGGTGTACATGAGCTTGTTTCATCTTTCAACTTTCTAAAGCACTCAACAATAGCTTGCATATAATCCAGACTCAAAAGTTGTAGGTTAAATGTGTGAATCAACAGTCCCATTGAAAGCTGACTCTGGACTTGTTAGTCATAGAATTTCATTTCAAATATTGATTTCCACAGCAACGAACACAAAATTATAGGAAATGGGTTGAAATGATGGAAGATTTTTGGAGAAAACAGAGCTTGCTTCAGTTGTCTCAGAAGTATTCTAAAATCATAAAAACAATTATTTTACCAAAATTCTGACATATTTCTTTATGAAATGTGCCCACAGATGGGTATATTCAGAGGTGTGTCACTTGAAGAAATAAACAAAGTTTAGCTTTTATACCTATAATTTTCAATAATAAAAATTAATCAAAAGTAAAGGAAAGCCAAGTAATTAAATTGTTAATAAGCAAAATCAAAACATTACATAAATTATTCATAATATCTGGAATATTATAGATATCTCAATTTATAAATTAATAAAACCACTTCACAAGGCATTATGTTAAATTCAATTATAAGTTAAAGCAATTGCCATTTAAAGTATGTATTTAAAAATGAAAGCATAAAAATAATTCAATTCATTAATAATTGATTCTTATTATAGTTTTTCTGATTCAAAGTAGAAATGAACTCAATTGATTAAACAATTTCTACAGATTATTAAACACATTTTTAATGTTAAACAAAGAATTTCTTCCATTTGCTTCTCTTTGAACAAAGAAAGTGCACATCTTTTACGTGTGCATTTTGCCATTCTATAATCGTCTTTCTTAATTTCAGATAAATAATTTCAACTAAATAATAAGAATGTTTAAATAAGTGGGAATCAAAAAGTTTGATGCATTAAATTAGAGCCTAACAGCTTGTAAAATGTAAGAGGCCTGATTAGGTATAAAATGGCATGTATTATATTGAGATTTAAACTTCACTTTGATGTAGCCATTTAAAATAAAAACTAAACGTTATGGTGAAAACACTGAATCTCACTATGTACTGGTAGAGATTCATGGCAGTCAAGGGCATCGTTTGTTCTTGTATTCACTTCCAGCCGCAATCCCACTTAAAACAAAATAGGGACTGTGGTAATAATCTCTGCCACTAGTGTTATTTGTGGAGCAGAGTATGAGTGAGAAAAGCTTTTAAACATGATAAGTGATTGCTAAAATTTAAGATATTTAAATTAGTGGCTAATTCAAGAGAATGCCAAAGTGAAATAAATATACTTGTTGCTTCTATTTTGCAAAAAATCTCCAAAAAGTCCTAAAACCTACTTTCAGAGTAAACTGTTCAAACACCTGGATTTCTCAAGGCTTTAACATCAGTTTAAGTGACATTTACCTTTAAAATTTGGCCTAATTCTTGCATCGTATCCTGATGTCCTTCCCATTAATTTGTCCAAGAAATCTGAAGGAGATAGGGTCTGCGAAGGTTGTTTCCCAGACCTGGTGTCATGGTCTTTGCAGAGAGCTGCCCTAAAAAATCATTAACTCTTTTAGCAACATTTCCATTCTCAGTCTCTGAGAAATAATACTCACAAAATATTTAAATCATGGTTTGGTAAAGACATTTGTTATGATAGTAAGAAGAAAAACAGAAAAATGTAAACTCTTTGGTCGACTTCTGAACTTGTACATGATCTAAAGTAACTTTAAATGGCAAAAGGTATAAATCCTGAGTCATATCTCTCATGTTCCTAACATTAAACATGTTTAAGATCAGATAACACCTATAAATTTAGCTTGTAGATTTTATGGACATATAGTTGGAGCTGCTTAGTTTTAGGATTATCAAGAAAAATGAAGAACATGTGCTTAAACATTATGTGGTGACAAAATCATTTCCCCATGACTTTAAATTTTATTCCAGCATTTCTCACTAAGTATAAGTCCTTAAATTTTTGCAGGAAATAGATAATAATATAGGCTGAACAAAGTAAACAGTATTATTAATTATCATACTGCTTATTCTCACCTGCTAGATTCTATTCCATTTACCAACTATTTGTATTTCTCAGTGTGATCTCTAAAAGAGAATCTTCACTTGCAATTTTATCTTAATTATAAAGTAGGTCAACAATTAGCATATCTGTTACTTTCATCACTTTATCAGTTGTTATGTATATATAAACATTTAAATTGTTGACTGTCTGAAAAAGTATTAATAAAAAAACAGTTCTAAAGTATTTTGTCTTTTCCATTACCAAAACACTAAAAGTTGACAGGGACATTCTTCAGATTATCACATCCACGTTAAAAGTAGTAAAAAAGAACTTATGAAAAGCATTTTGGTGTATAGCAAAATACAATACATATTGATTTCTTCAGTAAAGAATATGTTTCACAAGCCTTGTTTTCAATAGTTTAACAAATAGTCTTGTTAATTCAATCACTAAAACACATTCTTTCCAGCTTTTCAAAGAAAAGGAATTAAATATAAGTGCAAGGATGATATAAACATTTGGTAGGAGTTAAAAATTGATGCAATCATCCAGAAATACTCACATTCCCACAAGCAGATTCATCTGATTAATCAAGTATTATTTGATTATGATGGTGGTGGTAGTGAGGATGATGAGGATGGTGATGATGATGATTCTAATAATACCCAGCCTACAATTTCTCTTAATCATAGTAGGAGGTGTGAACCTGAGAGAAACATAGTGAATTTTCCTGGTATTCATAATTTTATTTCTATTTGTTCCATTTCTCTTGGATCTGTGAAAAAAATACCATATAATTTGGTGAAAAATTAATGAGAGAGTTCTGCACTTTTTTGTAAGAGCATTTCCTCTCTCTATTCTATTTTAGACTCCTTGCCATTAGATGGTTATTTCACTTACTAGAACCTCAAGGTATTAACTGATTTGACAATTTGTAAATTATGTAGAAATGAAAGTGTGCAAACAAATATTTCTCACTATTTTAGCTCTGCACACTTCCTTTGTCATACAGCCATAAATACAAAAATGTCATATTAATTAAATTTTGGTGAGTAACAAATTTCCCAATAGACTAAAGCATAGAATGTATTGGTAAAAAACATTTTTGATGTTCCTAAGAAATTCCTGAATTTCAGTTCTTATAGTATGCTCCTTCTTAGTTGATGAAATATAACAGATGTCCCAAGTTGGCTGAGAATTAAGGTTCTTGTATATTTTATATAAGATGAGCGTACTCTTGACAAATTAATACATCTGCTTCCACCATTTGAGAAACATCATACCCAATAATATCTTTAAATGATTTCCCCAAGAATATGAGAGCAAAAATATCGACCTTATATAGAAAGGTGAAGAGCATGCAACTCATCAGACTAGCTTCATATCACACTGGCTGTGAAAATGTGTTGAAATACATAGAGTGCAGATACGCAACATAAAACTTGCTTTTGTGAAAATTTATTACCCTCCCACTATAATTAAGCTTTTTAAATGAACAAAAGAAATTTCACTCTCCTCTACAAAATTAAAATATGACCCAGGGCACAGAAAAGACAGATAATTCCGTGACACTCTCACTCTCAAGCAGTTCTCATGTGGAAAATATCAGCATGCAAAGTCGTTTCACCTACCTGAAGTGGTTTGTCTCTAAGAAAAATGCGAACAAGACTGTCAAAATGTTCACTAGCTGCCGGTTCATTCCTGTTTCTGTGATGCTTGTGGAAAATATCCCGAAATGATTCCAAAAAGAAGCTAGACAAAGTATCTCTTTATTGTCCAGATTCAAAGTCTGGCAGGAATCTAGTTTCCTTGAAAATCAAGAAGAGGTTTGGGTTTATATAGTTTGCTGAGAAAAAACAAAAAGTGCCAATCCTGGGCATCATGGTCAGGTCAAACCGAGGCTCGGGACCATCAGTTAGCCCAGGAAAGACAAAGCCTCAGAACTGATGAATCCCCAGCTGTTTCTCTTGAATAATAAAAAAAATGCTGCTACCTTAATCGCATCACCATGCAAAGGGGGCTGGTGACAATGCCATGCTGGAAGTCGATTCGCTGTGGCTTTTGTTTTATATCCTTTCTGTTTAGCAAAGCCCCTTTCTCTGGAAAATGTTCTTTTTAAAAAGAAGTTGTAAATGAGGGAGAAGAAAGGACTCTGCGAGCTAGAGTGTTTTGTGAGAAGAGGGGAGATTTGCTGAGATCCTGTGCTGGAATGAGGGCTACAGAAAGAGACGGAGACGTGATCTTACCAGCCTATAAATTTCAGCACTCGGACAGCTCCTAGCTCTGAAGTGCGCATGTTTCCTTTTTCAGTAGCTTGGGGCGGGGGTCGGGAAGAGGAAATCTTTGCCGTTCGAAAGCAAAGAGTGACTAGCCGCTTGACAAGGGGGTGCCACGATGGCAGGGGGAGAGCTGAGGTCGGGGAAGACCGAAAGGGTGCGAGCGGCTGGGGTCTGAGCTCCTGGAAATACTACTTTGCCTGTGGGTGGGTGGGACGGGAGTTTGAAGCAGAAAAGGGAATAAGGTTTAGGCGCAGGGATAGAAAATTGTAGAAAAAAGAGAACAAGATTCAGAGTACTGAAATTGTAACAAGGGTGCGGGTAGTTCACTCCTCAGTGGAAGCCAGAGGCACAAGAAAAGTCTTGTGCTGAAAAGGAAGGGACATTTCTTTGGTGTTGAGAAGCTCGTGTACTTAAAAAAGGTTCGTGAGGATCGATAATTTAATTTAGAAGCCTTTTATGCTTTCCTCTCCTCTTAAGTGTTTTAGTCTGATTTTAGCTGCTTATTCTCAAAAGCTCTCTCTACCTCTCTACTAGAGAAAGCCCCTTCCACTGAGCTTTCTTCAGTTGCTCAAAATCCTTGGGCATTCTCTTCAAGTCACAGATGTGCAGAGAAGGGAATGAAAGACAATGGGCCAGCAGGGGGCGATAGCAATCTTTTCCTACCCTGGTTAAAGGTTAGAACAGGGCTCCATGTTAGGAATGGAGCCAGCAAAAGTGACACTGGAAGTGTAGTTTCATCTGCCCCTCCCAGATTCTAATCACCACAGAGGGTCGAGAAATAAAGTGTAGAACTTCTTTATTGGCTAAACAGACTGAAAATAGTGGATGCGTATACATTCAGTACAAAACCATAATAGGTAACCCTGCTATCTCAGATTAAATTTACGAGTGCTAATGAAAAGAGTATTGGTAGATAGCTCAATGCACACACTTAGCAGCTTTTGGCAAAGGGAATAAAAATTGCATATCCTACCATGAACCGAGTAACTTACATTTGGTCTGTTAAGTATACCTCATTAGTCACATTGACAATCCACTGACTTAATTTTAAAACAAAGTAATATCATTAGTTTTTAGTCCATAAATGACTAATTTGTCCTTTGATGAGTTTAAATTTTGCAGCAAAGTAGCAAGAAGTTCCCTAGAGTGTGAGGAAAAAGTGACAGATTATTTTCATGTTAATGTAAATCGTCTAAACATTCTGTTGGAACACAAATTCTGGTACAAGAGATCTGGATTGGGGCCTGAAATTTTTCTAACAAGTCCTTAGATAAAGTTGATGCTTCTTGTCCACAGATCACACTTTGAGTAGCAGGGGTTTATATGCCCTTTTACCAGATTTCTATGGCATCACTGCAATGAAAATGTTGGTACTTCTTTTTAGATAATGCAGCAATGCCTAAGCGTTCTGCTTACATACGAATGAACTTTTTGGATGTATTTCTTAATTCTCAAAGCCTAGGAAAAGTTACTCAAGTTGAAAGAAAATCAGTATGTCCTACTGTGAGGCATTCCTTGACTGCAGCTTTGAATTTGCGCACTTCCATATTCCTCCACTTGGGACCTCTAGACCTGAATTTATCCCTGCAGTCCTGACCCCAAAAGTAAAATCAATTCCTGGAAATATCTTTCTTCAATTCGTGCTACATGGAAAAATCATTTGAGTTTTTTGTACTCAAGATTCTTTCTAAAATATAGATGTAAAAGTAGAAAAATGATTTATCCCAAATTTAAGGTTGTAATGGTACTTAAATCATACACTCTTCCAAACACGTCTTTCAACAACAGAGACATGTTATTACACAACAGTAAGGGTGAGTAGGTAACTTGTGACAAAGAGAGACTGGCCTGAAGAGTGACATGACATCATAGTATTTTAGAGTTCAAGGGACTTTAGAGAGTATTTAGTCTAGCCTCCTCATTTTACCTCTCAGCTCTCCTCACTTTGGATTCCAGCCCTGTCAATCCACAGAAACAACTCTCATTAAGTCTGTCAAAGAATTCTATGTAACTGAAGTCAAAGGGTACTTTTCTGTTCTCTTTTTACTTGGCATTTCCATGGTACCTAGTATCCTTGGCTTCTTTCTTTTTGATGTATTTTCCTCTTGGGACACAGTGAACTCCCAGTTTGCCCTGTTTTATCTCCTTGGCAGCCATACATTCCTCTATCTGGTCTATTAAAGTTGGATTTCCTAAAGACCATATCCTAAGACCTATCTTCTCACACTGTGCTGTCTTAGACAACATTATGATAATACAACTTGCATTGTCTTTTTGTGTATATGATACACAAATGTGTACTTGTACATCTATTCAGACATATTCATCCATCTACTTCCTCAATAATTCCTGTCGAATAACAAAATCTCCTCAAATTCCTCATGTCAAAGCACATTTTGTCCATTCCTCCCAAATCGAGATCCCATTCTCTGGTAACTGTTTCACTCACCAAACGAGGGCCAAGACATCATTTCTGAAATTCCCTCTCTCTGTCATTTTCCATACCCAATTTGTAACCCTGCCCTATTCATTTTGTCTCCCCAGTATTTCTCAAGTCTGTGCTCTTCTCAATTTCAACTTCCACGTCCCCACATGAGACCTCTTTATCTCTTACCTGGAGTGCTGCAACAATCTCCCTACTATTCTACCTGTCCCAAAGCCTGGCCCTCTTCCACTTTGTTGTGTACATTGCAACCATAATGATCGTTCAAAACCAGAATGTGATTATGTCAAAGTCTATGATAGATATCATGGCTATCTATTGATCTCTGGGTAGAACAGGGAAATTCTTAATACGACCTAAAAGTCACACATGGTCCGGCCCCTATCTAAACTGTCCCTCATCTTATCCCCTATTCATCTCGTTCTTTCCCCTCTAAACATGTTGGTCTTTTTAAAGTCCCTTAAGCTTGCTGCATTACTTCACCCTGTGGAGTGCTCATGTTCCCATTTTTTTCTTGTTAGCACTAGCTCAGTTTTCAAATAATGCTCAAGAATTATTTATGGAAGAAGAACTTTCCTGACTTGCATCATTCTGTCAACTCTCTCTATTACAGAGTCTCTTAGTACTCTGCAACTTTGATGCATAACGCACATCACCAATGTATGTATACATGTGTATGATTATTTATTTAAATAATAAGACTTGCAACAAATAGGAATAAGAGATCATTTGGGATACCATTGAATCCCCATATATGCAGTGATGAGAACAGTAATCATAATAGTATTAGTAGTAACTAAAACAAAAATTTAGACATATATCTAGAAGTGCTACTTAAACAAAATACTATCTATAAATATGTAGAGTTCACAAATAGTTTTGTCAAAAATTTACTTATACAGAAATTAAAAAGTTAAGACTGTGTTTATTTGAAAGAAAATTAAGTTTCATGGCTCAGCACTGTACGATCTGGAATGAAAGTGAAAGCAGGTTATGAATGTGATGTGCCTACTTCAAGTGCCACCTCTAACAATCATTTTCATGTGATCTTGCACAACTCGTTTGCTCCATCAGAGCCTCATTCCCATAATATGCACAGGGCAAAATATTCCTAGGTAGAACACTCCTAAAATACCATGACATCATAGCTAAGCAAGTGCTTTAGGCTTTTAATCTCAGTTCTTGGCATTTACTTACTGTTAAACTTTATGTTTTGACTTTGTTCCTTGGACAATTCCCCTTTCAAGGACAGGAAATCTCAGGAGCTTTGGAAAGGTCTTATTTGCGATACAATGAAATCCTGTAGTAATCCTCCTGTGCCTCTAGCTCACCAAATTATAACTAGTTGAGATTTGTGGAACCCTCATTTTGTATTTTTTTATCATAGAAATGATAAAATTTTGACTCATCCTATGATATAAAGATCTAGGGGATGGGGATTTAGCTCAGTGGTACAGCACCTGCCTGGCAAGTGCAACATCATGAGTTCAATTCCTGGTACCGGAAGAAAACAAAAAAAAAAAACAAAAGAAAAACCAAACAAACAAAAAACCCAAAAAACTATGATATAAAGATCAACACGATATTTGATTTATTTGATGTTATATAATTTAAAAATTTCAATAAATATAAGCAGAAACATTTCTAGTGAACATCAGTATCATCTACTTATAAACAAGCCTTAAGAACTTCTAATGTCTACATATTACTTCTCAGTCTTCAAAATATCTACACTATGTGGCAGAACATAATTGATATCCATATTTTTTTCAAATTAGGAATCTAAAGTTCACATAGATTGATCAGTTTTCCCGAGTCTCCATGATAAAGGGACAGAGCCACATTTTCTGTACTGACTACCAAAGTGAACAGAATTATTTCTCATTATATGTGATTGTTGCTAATTTTCAAATCACTAGAAGACTACCATATACCCGCAATGATTTTTAATACCTGTGTTCTGTTTCTATTTCACTGCAATAAATGCCCTTTTTGGGTGGCATTTTGGTCATCATTATATTAAAATACAAACACACAGAATAATGTATACACACAAATATGATGAATGGAAAACCCATAGTAAAAGTCTCAAAGTCAGTTCCTTGAAAAAAAGAACAGAAAGATGTTTAATATATTAATATCTTGAATCAGAACTCCTAGCGAACTCTGATGAATCTCGGTATATAGACATGGTACTTTAAGATTATGGGTATTGTTCTCTCCATTTGAAAAATGAAGTTGAGATTAAGAAGTGACCTATTAATTTACAACTGAAACCCACAGAGGTTTTGAGGGAAATTAGAAAGGGAAAGAAGTTGTTTCAACAAATCTTTAGTTGCTAAGGGATGCTTCCTTACACATAACAATAAAGACATTTCAACTTGTTAAAATGCACTTCTTGGATTGTAGGAGGTATTCATTCACTTGCCTCAAACAGATCTTCTTCCCACCATACGACCCTAAATTAGAATGGGTTTCCAGATGAAAAAACCCTCTGACATGAGAATGAATGGTCATTCCTGTGTTTATTACACCATGGATCTTATGAGATCAACATTAGTGATTACCATGCCTTAACTGTGTATAATATTGTGTGTACAGAGCTAGGCAGATGAGAGGTGATTTACTAGAGGGATCAATTCATGTAATGACGGAAACTAAGTCCCACAACAGATGCCTGTCTGAAGGCTGGAATCCATGAGAGGCCAGTAAAATGGCTCAGTAAAGGTCTGAACGCTTCAGAACTCCTTCATCTTTACAAATACAGGTCTTAGGGTCCAAAGGGCCATTGTGAGTCCTGGAGTCCAAGGCCAGAGAGTCTGGACTTCTGATGTTCAAGGGTTAAAGAATACTCCATCTGCAGAAGAAAGGAAATGAATTAATCTTTCATCTGCCTTTATATTCTATCTGAATCCCCAGCTGACTATGGTGCCTGTCCACATCAAGGGCAGATCTTGCTCACTTAGTCCACTGACTCATACACCAATAGCCTACAGAAATACCCTCACAGACACACCCCGAAATAATGCTTTACAAGTCCTCTCTATTCTTCACCAGTCAAGTTGGCAGGTAAAATTAACTACAACAAATATGTTAGGGATTGGGTAGAAAGCCTGTCCCCACAAAACTGGGCCCTTTGTGTTACCACTGCAGAGTCCACAATGGATGTTGACTATCATGGTCACTCACTGGCCCATATGACCTTTATTTACATACAATTGGAAAGAAAAATCACATTGTAGCACCTACTCTGTTAGATTAGATAAGTTGCTAGAACAGGAATGAAAAAAGGAAAGTGAGGGCATTGTTCCTGTATGTTGATTTGTGCAGGTTGTTATAAGCATCAGTGCTAATGAATTTAAGGTTGTTTTTATTGGCCGTGATTGTTGACAGAGCAAGAATGCCTAAAAAGCTACTGTTACTCTGCACTGATTCTCCTTCATCTTTACAAATACAATTTGATTCACTTCATTTTGTGGGATGCTTTACGCAGCATGCAGAAAGGCAAGCTTCAAGACTATGAGGCCTCAATGTAAAGTCCCTGCTCTTCCAGGCTGCAAGCAGACAATTGAATGTCTGTCTGGGACACATTTCTGGATTAAATTACATGGGAGTCATTTTAGGACTGCAACTATTCTGCTTATTAGTGTTCAGTGTTCACAGACCACAGATGTGTCCAACACTTGAAATAATTTCTATTTCTAGCAGTGATTCATGGCAAGTGATTGCTTCTCTGTTGGCTAATGTGAGAAATGCAGCATTTCTTATCATAAACAATAGGAAGGCAAAAGATATTTCGAGGATAAGTGAAATGTAATTGCCTTTTAATATGTTAGAAACCTCCCACCTCGGCTATAATTCTGAAGATGAAAATAATAAATAACATTAGGTTTGATTGTTCCAATATCACTTGTCGTAGACTCTTCTAGGTGTGGCTCTGCCACTAATATGAAAGCTGCCTTGATGTTTCCTTCATTATCATAATACCCTGCTGAAAATTTCTTTCAGGGAGTTCTCAGATTTTGAAATTTCGTTACTAATTTCGTTAATGTCTACCTCCTACCCCATAATGTCTCTTGTGGATTGCCTTGGATTCGCAGAATGTTGAAAATAATCTGATTTTGCAGAGTGAACTACTTGAACTTGAATCACAGGAATGGTTTTATATTGACAAGTAAACTAACACTTGGTAGTTGAAGTAGAGTTACATTCATTATAGTCAATGATGATACTTTTATTACTGTTGTGAAGCATTATGCAGATACTAATTAGTAAGTATGTTTGTAACCAACGGTCCTGTCAATCATCTAATCAACAGATTTTAAGTATTTACTATATGAAAAATACTGTTTATTTCTTTGTAGAAGAGGTAAAGTAATATGAAATATGATTTCTGTCCCTAAGAACTTAAGGTTTATATGGAAAGGTAAGAAAAATATTATAGAAGTGAAACTCTAGGTCAAGGTATAATCTGGGGAGACTGGTTTCCTGACTTCCCAAAAGT
Source organism: Chinchilla lanigera (assembly GCF_000276665.1). Taxonomy (NCBI): domain Eukaryota; kingdom Metazoa; phylum Chordata; class Mammalia; order Rodentia; family Chinchillidae; genus Chinchilla; species Chinchilla lanigera. The sequence goes on from NW_004955519.1 coordinate 3,689,053, forward strand.
TTGAAAATATGAGATTTACATATTTAATCTTAAAGTCAAAATTCTTGTTCTTAGCTTAGCAGGTTCATAAAATTAATCTTGTGAGTCCACTGAGTACCTTACCAATCAGGGAAGTGATATACTAACTCTGAAATACCTAAGAGCCTGACATAAAATAAAAATACAGCTGCTGGGCTGCAAGAAATTCATGTAGGCCTGAGAAGTGGACAAAGTACACAGTGGGAAGAGTTCATGACAAGGATGACATTAAAATAATGGAATCTGACCTTATGCTTGAAATGTGAAAAACTTGAGTGGAACCTGTCTCAAATAAATGATGAAGTCATCTCCAACATCATAATACCCACTCCAGAATCCGGAAATTTATATTATATATTCTCATAACTCATTTCTTGGACTGGGATTTAATTTATCTCTTCGATATCTCTTTTTTATGCACTATTTCTGATTTATTCCACTGTTAATTGACATACTCCTGTGCTGAAAATGGCATCTCATGAAATATTACATGCTTATAAAAATATGCATGTGAAATACTTGTGCATTTTATATATAGTAAGAATAATGAAACAAATTTCTCTAAAACCACAGATTGCCTAGACACACAAAAAAAATCATCAGTACCTCAGAAAATTTCTTATATCCTAAGTATTTTCTTATCATTGTCTTTCTTTGCTTTATTGCTTATCACATGCATATATTACTTAGGCTCTGATGTTTAAGTGATACATAAATTGAATGAGACTGTATCCTTCTGTGACTTGCTTTGTTAGGTCAATGTGTTGTTATACATAGCAAGAATTCATTCATTTTCACGCTGTATTGTTCCATTCTTTGAGCAGTTCACAATTTATTTATCTGTTCTGCTGCCAATAGGTTTTTGGGTAGTTTCCAGATAGGGTTTTCTTTTCTTTTTCTTTAATTTTTTTCCCCACAATAAATAATGCTGCATAGTATTCATGTACATTTCTTCTGCCATACATGTGAAAAGTTTCTCTAGGATGCATATTTAGAGGAAGAAATATTGGGTCTCGAGATATGCATAGCTTCAACTTATTAGATGATGCTGAGTTGTTTCCTAAAATGTTGCAATTTGCACTCTTACCATAGTACAGCAAAGTCCTAATTACTTTTTTTCCTTACCAAGCCTTGGCGTTTTCAAGCTCCTTAATTATTTCCAGTCTAGAGAATTTTAACTAGCATCTCATTGTGGTTTAATTTGCATTTGTCTGATTACTAATGAGGTTGATTGCCATTTCAATATATGTTCTGAACATTTGTATTTTAGTCCTTTAAATAACTTTTTATTTCTTTTCAAAAGTATTCAATGAATTTATTGCTTTTTCTTTTTTTTATTTTAGAAATAAAAGGAGGAAAATACTAACAGATCGACAACGTTTTGCAAAATAGCAAAGGATCAGTACAGACATTACAGAGTTACAAACAGAGTGGTAGGGAATTAACAATGCTTATTGTATTACATATTGATA
>NW_004955519.1:3690759-3713972 GCF_000276665.1 Chinchilla lanigera
CTGGGATCTCATCCTACTGAAAAGTTTCTGCACATCTAAAGAAATCACCAGCAAAGTAAAAAGAAAACCCACAAACTTGGAAAAAATTTTAGCTTTTACTTTTTTATATGTAAAAATTGTCTTATAGAAATCATGTCGTAGTGTATGTTTTACAAATATTTTTCCCAGCTTGAAGTTTTTCACTATATTATTTAAATTTTATTTTAGTAACATAAATATTTATAAATGAAATATTATTAGTAAAGTTTATTCCTCTTTTCTCTTGTGATATTCATGATTTTTAATCTTGTAATACAAATATATCAGGAGTCCAGTATACTTTTTTAGTTTTATAGTAATAGAAGTAATTTTTGTACTGATATGAAGATATGTTCCTATATTTTCTTTTAAAATTCTTTAAATGTCATTTACATTTTAAGAAATAATAACCAGTATAAATAGCATATTTTAATTATGTCTATGATTGTCATACACTCATAGTTGTTAATTAACATACATGGATCATATATGCAAATACCAAAAGTTAGGTGTTCCCCTAAGAGTTTGGAAATGAAAATGCCATATAATATCAACACAGCATATTAAAGCATAGATTTGCAAAACCACTTCAATGAAGTACTACTACTAGTACTACTATTACTACTACTAATAGTAAAAATCTAGAAAGGCTAAAAGTCTTTGGAGAATTTGTAACCACAGAAAAGCATGATAAAAGGTTATGACCCTAAATAATACTAAATTTATAATCCAAACACCTCAAATCAAGAATTTATTTCAAGTTGTCCTTAGTATCTCTGATAGAAGGAATGATAATCCACTTATGGTAAACAAATTTCAACACACACCTCAAAGTTAAAAAAAAAGTTATAATAGACATGACCTGCAAGCACAAATCACAGATGTGTAACATAACAGAGCTCTGTGAGTAAGTTCCTGGGGAGACAATGAGTAATAGAATAAGGTATTCCTATACTTTAGATATTAGAATTATCAGTCCTAAAATAAATGTATTAAATGTGTTTAGCAATTTTATAATGGCAAATAATAGGTAAGAAATAAGTGATTCAAAATATAACCAAATAGAATGTCTAGAAAAGAAGTGATAGTAATTAACATTCAGAAGTCAATGAGCCTTTAAAAATATCATGTCTCATGATTTATAACTGTTGAAGATGAACCAATGGTATTATCTAGAACCTTCCATACAAAGACAAAGAATTTAAAAACATAGAAGATAGGTTAAGAGACATGGAGGCTAGAAGGAGACTATTTAACAAGTATCAAATAGGGGCTTCAAAGAAATAATAGATTTCAGGAGATGATTTTTGAAGAAACAATAGCTAACAATTTTCAGAATTGATAAAAACTTGATTAATAAGTGTTATGAATTCTAGTGAAATTCAAGTAGAATACAACATTTTTAGGTACTGAAAATGAAACTAAACAAAAGAAAAAAGCAAACTCAAAAAGAATCAAAAGACTAAGAAAAGACTTTCAGACCACTCAGAAATAGATTTAAAAATAATACTATGAGATAACTAGACAGTTGAGTTACCACAATCTGCAATAATAATAGAACAAGAAGATAGTAAAATGACTTATTCAATATACTGAGGGACAATAGCTGCCAACCTAGGATTATGTATCTACAAAATTATTTTTAAAAACGAAAGCAGGAGTAGAAAAAATATATTTCCAGACAAACAAAACTGAGAATAACAATAGAACTTTAAGGAAGGGACAATAGAAAAAATAAACCAAAGTGAAAGACCATTTCAGGAAAAAAGAAACTGCCCTCAGAAGGAAAATGTAAGATGTTAAAAAAAAAAGTGGTGGATATAGAAATTTCTATACAAATGGGGAGATATAAGTAAAAGTTAGCAGTATATATTAATGTTAAACAAAAATAGATTTTAATGCAAAAATAGGAAATCTTTTTAGAGAGCACAGGAATTCTACTCAGAGGAATCTGACTAAAGCTACACTGTGAAGCTACATTGGATTAGAGCAGAAAGGAAACCAAGGAAGATGAAGATGTGCTGACACAGAGGGAGGAAAAGGCTGGAAGGACATCCTGGGATGTGTTTAAATGCTAAAAAAGGGTTGAAAAGATTAACATTGTCAACTGGAAATTCAAAGACTCTTGATCTCTCTCCCTAACTCCAGGCTTCCCTGGTTTTGATCTACTCCATGGTTTCTATCACTTTGAAAAGATGTCATCTAGTAGACAGAAAAATATGTTCTTAGAGACCAAGATGTTAGAATTAGTTCACTGTTTATGGGAATATTAAAGGATGATGCAGTTGATGTCTTCAAGAATATAAACTTCACTTTCTACAGTGTGCTAAACCAGCATACCGCCAATGTCCTTTCAGGACAGCCATAGAGACCTTGTAAGTCTACTACATATAAATGGTGGAAATATTTCACAAAAAGTTGATTGTTGGAGCAGACACATAAGAAATGGATATAATATCCGCCAATGGAGCTTTTTAAAAAAGCATACATATTTTTAGCAAGCCCATTCTCCAACCCCAGGCCTATGAAGTTATGGTATTTGAATTGAAACGTTACAGGAAGTATATTCAAGTTCTACTTCTCTTGCTTCTTAGCTTTGCAATTAACTCTCTGAACTCCAGTTTTCATTTCAGTAGAATTGGAGATAATATTATTTTCCTTGTTTGCCACTCCAGGTTGAACAAGGATCAAATTACAGGGGTTATAGGGCCATGTAAACTTCGAGGACTCTCATAAATGCAAATTTTTTTTTATAAATGCTTCCATTAGCATAAGACTAGTTAAATAACAGCCTCCTTAATCATTTCCTTAAATCAAATAATTTCTATTCAACATTTCACATTAATTTAGGATAAAAGAAATATTTTTCAATGATAATGAATAATATATGTAAAATATATGTGGCTAAAGAAAATAAAATCCTATTATTTTTTAGATAGCTGCTATTGTCTGAGCCTCTGGAAAGAAAACATAATTCAACTTTTAAGTTACTAATTTTATTAATTCTAAGCATGTTGAATAGGCATGCCAAATAACTTGGATAAATTGCTAAAGAATAGAAGGGAGAATTCTGACACAAAGGGAAAGTCTTCTTGACAGAAAAAAACTTAAAGGAGCTGAAGGTGATTTAATACAAGACTGAGTCTGTGAAAAATATTGAGTTGTGTTTGCTTCTTGACCAGGACACCAAAAAACGTAATCAACAGGACTGAAGCAATTGAGCAACCATCCATTTTCTTCCTTTTATGGAAAGCCCTTCTTGTTTGCAATGCCTTGAAAGTAAGGGCAAGTGATACTGCAAAATGAAATCAGCTTTTAACTAAATACTGGACAGTTTTAGTTATGTAAGTTGTATAATGTTTTAAGTTGTTTGTCATTTAATTAGAAAATAAGCATTTCTATTTATTTTAGGGTGTCATGAAGAAAGGATGAATGTGATTCTCAATGTCATGTCTAGAAAATTGCACTGATACAGATAAGAATAAAAAATTAAACATGAATAATGGATGAAGAGTCATTTTCTTGGGTCTCCGGGAGTCACTTAAACATTAAAATAAGAAGATGCCATGTTTTAATAGGCATTATCCAACCTCTTTCTATCCCCCTCTCCCTATATGTCTCAGCCTCTAAGAATCACTATTATACATTCTGATCTAAACACAGTCAGATAAGTTCTAGGTTTTACAGAACATAGGAAACGATTGTTCACAATAACCTATTACATATTTTATGAGTGACTAAACAGAGGAGCTTGAAGTCTCCAAACACAAAGTAATGAAAAAGAGGGGGAAACTTTAATTAGTCTTTGTAATGAAAGTGACAGAGTACATTTTTATTGCAATATCATACTGTACCTCATAAATTTATATAATTAAAATGGTAATTAATAAAGAAGGATGCCATGATTAATCTTCTGATACATAAAGATATCAAAAACAATCTTAACTGTTAACTGTTAACTTCAGACCTCTTGATTCTGTTATGTTGAATCCACTTGTTATCAACAGAGATGTGTCTTTTTACCCTGGAGTTCCAGCGCCGTGTACCAGGATGGCATACTTCTACTTTTCAGTTCTGTGACAATCCATTTTTCCCCAGTGTCTTCTAGTCTCTCAGGGTCCGTGGCTCTTGAGCACCCTATGTTTCTCATTTATCTCTTGAGATTCCCTCTCCTCTCTTCACACTGCTCTATGCCTCTGAAGGCTGATGTGATATACTGCATAAATTAGGCTTCAGTGACATGACATCTGGCTTCCAGTTGAGTTTGGCCAATACAAAGCACCATCAGGAGGGTTAGAAAGTAAGGCTGGGGTTTTTATTACATCAGCTACCTCCCAGTTGAGCAGAAATTTTGTGGTGATTTTGTTCTTAAATTGAAGGCCACAATCCTGGAAGGTGGCTTTTTCTACAACTACAGATCGTTCCAGTAATGTCCTTGCATTCTTACCCTTTTTAGGCATATGATGGTAACAGCTCCCTGCTGTTGTGGGTACCTGGATGCTTTACCTTCCTTAGTCAGATCCCCTTTCATTCTCATCACAGGTCTTTGTAAAACCTCTCCAATTACTCCAGTTAAGTGTACCCTGTTTCCAGCCAGGACGTTTTCCCATTTGAGCCCACCACCACCCATGAGATCATTTTCAGACCCTACTGTTTGAACTTTAGCACCTTTTGCTATTCTTTACTTTCCTCTTTTGCAACCTGTGAGCCAACATTACTTTGCCTTCTTCTCTACCGCTTCCAGCCCATGTTTTCCCTGCTCTGTTATAACTTTGCACTGTATTTTAAACTCAAATAAAGTTATTTACTTAGTTGTGAGACATATTTCAGGTAAAGATAACAGCAGAATCCATTCTTCACACTTATGATAGCTTTCAAGCTAGGAAGAGAAATGAGTTGGGTGCTGGATCGCAATTTTAATTATTTCTTGATTTACTTCTTCATATATCTAACCATTTATAAGTTCTTTCAATCTTAACCCATGCACTTGTCTCTATTTTTTATCCTGGGCCCAATTCCTATAACCCTTTAATTTTCAAGCCCCTTTTATAAAACTACTAGATTATTGATGACAAATCAAATGATTCTGTTTATGAGTTTGAAAGTCATTTTCTTCCTCAAAATAACAAAGGCTGAATCTTCTACCCTTCAGGGCACAATACTGAGTTCATTTTTATTTTTGTTTGGAAAATCATAAAAAGGAGGTCAATTTACTTTGAAAATGCTATCATGTTTACTTAAAGTAAACACTCTCAGTAGTTCTAATACTGTATCAAAATACTCAGTTGAAGGATGTTTACTAGAGAACATAAACATTAGACTAGAATGGATTTTTAGAACCAGCATCCACCTTGGCTTTACACATCACCAGAATAACATCTCCTTTTCTTTCCTCCCAGGGTCATCTCGGGTTCTTCAAGACAAGATCAGGACACCAGAACATATTTGAAACATGTATATAGAGAGAAAGGGAACTTCTTTGGCCATGGCCAAAGTATCCAAGTTTATAAGTTTGAGAGGCACTACTGTATATCTCTCCTTAGAGCAGACTGAGAGAAATAATGGGTAATAGCTCCAGTGAGATCTGCAGAATGGTTGGCCCAGATCAGACATTCGGGAATCACAGTGCCTGTGAAGGTAATGGCATTTGTTCCTGGTGTCCTCTTTGCAATAGGCATTCAACTCTTGAACTGGAAAGCTTTGGGGTTAAATCCAGATTCTGCCATTTATTAAGACCAGGTATTCTGGACTGAACTAGAGACAGAATCAGGCTTCTACATGTGTTCCAGATTTGGTGACCTTGAAATCCATTTATTCATTTAAGAAATATTTTAATACATGCCCCCTGTGTTCCAAGCCCCATTCTAGGCATGGAGTGTATTAAACATGGAAGTAATAGGAAGTCCCTAACTTCATAGGATTTACCATGACTTTTCAGGGTAGCCTTCTCTCCAGCTGTCAACTGACCCTAAAAGAGATAGATGGCACATTGCCCTCCTGTGTCTATAGGCAATCATGCAAAATGCACTAATTAAATGTCTCCATAATGACTGTGTGCTTCAGGAATGGCCTGGTGCCAATGCCTTGAAAAGTCTGCTCCAAATGCCACTCTTGTCCTGAAGCTAATGGATAAAGTGACCACAGCGTATGCTTAGAATTGATTGTTTTCTTTAGATTTAATCAAGTACTCCACTTCTCCTCCTCTGAAAATGTTAACGCTTTCTTTCCACTACAGCCACTATACCTTAACAGAAAGGAATTAAAATTTCCCCTTTGACTCTTAATTATCCCCTGACAGCTTTGAGAAATGGCATGAGTAACACAAATCAGAAATGCCAGTTGGCTTTGGAAGGCATCCCATGTGCTTTTGAAACAGATTTTCTGAGTTATGTTTTGAACAAATGTTAATGTTAATTTGTGTTTCCTTCACAGACACCAACAGATGAGCAGATAAGGAAAGATGTCTTTCACAAATGTCGTGGGATGATAGGGAGATTTGCAGGATTTACAATATACTATGAAGACAGTCAGCACATAAAAATGTTGAAGTCACTGAATACTTCATAAGAATGACTTTCTGGGTGATATTTATTAACGCATATATCAGACATCTATTCATTTGAGTTCCCATCTGTAACAATGCTTCTCAAAGTAACTGTGGGGAAAGGAATTGCCTTCTTTCTAAAGAAAATTTCCAATCTAAAAGGTTTTAGGTGCTAACTCTCCATTTAGGCACTCTTTTCATCTCAGAGCAGTAACAAGCAACAAGCACTGGTCCACGAACCATATTTTGATTAGCCCTGCTCTATATAAGAATGATCAGTGTTCAAGGAGAAGACAGCATGATGGACATTTGATAAACATCGTAATTTAACCTTCACAGTAATTCTATGTGGCAATTCTTTTGTTTTTTAATTTTAAAGCTCAAAGAATGAAAACATATTAACAAACACACAGACATAAACCAAACAACATAAAAACAGTAAAAGAAACACAGAATTTCAGACAAGGTGATAGGAAGTTAACAATGGTTGTTGTATTTCATAATGTTATCTTCAAATTGGTTACCCAGATAAACAAATATAGGCATGTAAGTTGGTCAAACAATTAAACATTAACTGTTCCTTCTAATAAAGTAATAAAAATTAGTAGTACAATTCTCTTTCCTGACTTGTGTATGCATCTATACATAATTTCCCCTCTTTCTTTCATTTCTCTTTTCCCTCATCCCAATTGTTCTATCCTTTTGAGCAGTTTCTATGCCTTTCATGATATCTATTGTACCTTTTAGATTTTATTTACTCTTTCAGGTTCTTCAACTAGGGAGACAATATGATGTTTACACATGTGAGTCTGATTTATTTCACTTATGAGTATGGTCTCTAGTTACATCCATTTACCTATAAAAGCCTACAGTGTATCTTTCTTTATAGCTGAGTAATAATCCATTATATAAAAATACCACAGCTTTTTTATCCATTCCTCAGTTGATGGGCATTTGGTGTGTATCATGGTTTGTGGTTTTTGCAAGGGAAACGATATAATACAGGGCACATATTTATAAGATTATTTATAATAGTCACCCCGAGAATCATATACAAGAAAGTGCAGGAAAACTGTCCACACACTAAAGATCAAAGAATCCAGCTGAGGGTGTGGATCCCATGTAATGTCCTTCATGAGTTCATCTGAAGACCTAGAGCCCATAACAATGTCACATGCAGGTGTGTTTCATGAATCTGCACGGGGAAGGCCTAAAGGTCAGTGGTGGAAGCTAGAAAGTCTGTGCCAGCAGGATGAAGGACCTGTGCTAGCAGGCTCAGGAATCTGCACTGGAGCCAGCAAGTGACACTCAAAATAAGAACTAAAGCTTCCCCGAAAAGTACCATGGCTGTACTCAGCAATGGTGAGGTCTCAAGCTCCTCTGATGATCAGGACAGCCGAGTTTCCATCAGGAAAGCCAACGTGACAAGCTTCTCCAGGAGACTGAGCAGTGTCCCATCTTCCCCTCCGGAGCCAGGAAGTGATGCTCAGAGTGAGGACCAGAGCTCTCCCAAAGTGAACTGAAGTCATTCTCAGCTAGAGCAAGGTCTCGAGCTCCTTGGAGGATGAAAACAGCCAAGTTCATTAGGAAAGCCAGCATGACAAGCTCCTCCAACAGAACCAACAGCTCCTAACAGCTTCTCTCCACTTCTAACAGGCTTCCAATAGCTTCTACCAGCTCCCAACAGCCTTCTTCTTCTCCCGTTCTGCCTCTTATGCTGCTGGCAACAATCATTAGGTGGGCCTCCTACTCCTGGTACCACGCTGACTCAGTTCAGCTGTGTGTTATAAATTGACCACCAGTTGTCAATCCACTACAGGTTGCTTTCAAAATTTAGCTATTACAAATTGTGCTGCTATAAACATGAGTGCACATATTTTTACTACTGAAAAGAAGAGGTTTAGACAGCTTAGGTATTTTGGTAACAAAGAATTAGCATTTTTCGACTCAAATGTATCCACCACCATATTCTAAGGCCCAGTAAAGAGCAAGATTGAATAATTTAAAATGTGCAGAGTTATTGACAAAAGAATGACATTGGGCAGAATAATAAATATAATAGCCCACGAATTAATGCTGGAAATAAAAACTTGTAGAACCAGGTAAAGCCTGGATCAGATATTAAGAAATTGAAGGTGGGGCTGGGGATTTAGCTCAGCGGCAAAAGCACCTGCCTGGCAAGCGCAAGGTCGTGAGTTCGGTTCCCGGTACCGGAGAAAAAAAACCAAAAAAAAAAAGAAAAAAAAAAAAAGAAATTGAAGGTAAGATATTTGAAAATGAGTTGGCTGCTCGATCATGAAATGTGCCTCATTAGCAACTACAGCGATAAAGAATTTTGTTTTTATTAGTGTTCTTCCTTCTTAAGGTGGTCAGACATATTAATCGCAACCATCCGATTCTTCTACTGCCCTGTAACATATTGTCTGCGCCTCACTATATTTCAGTGATTCTAATGTGTTTTAGGTAATAGGGTCTTCAATAGCTATCAGTAAAGCTTTGTAGTCCTTGAAAAGAGGAGGGGTATATTTTTGGCAATATTTGAGGCTCACTTGGAGGACTAAGGGTTGTCTAGGGGAAAATTTAGTGAACAGTCAAGTGGCCAGCATTATAGGCCCCCTAACCTGGTTTAATCCCTTTAATACTCTTCTTCATCTGCTTTAATATTCACTTTTGGGTAAGATTTCATTTGAAGAAATGGTTCTGTTTCTTCTAAAAAAGAAAAATTTTTAAAAATATTGAAAGCTGGGGCTGGCACTGTAGCTGAGTGGTAGCGTACTTGCCTGATATGTGAGAGGGAAACGTTTGAGCTCCAGTACTGAAAAAAAGTCATTGAGCCATTGTTCTAATCCAAAATGAGGCTGGGGATATAGCTCAGTGGCACAAGCCCCTGTCTGGGAGTTGCAAGGTCCTGAGTTCGATTCCCAGTACCACAAACAAACAAGCCAGGCATGGTGGCACATGTCTGTGATCCCAGCACTCAGGACACTGAGGCAGGAGGATCGTTTTGAGTTCGAGGCCAGCCTGGGCTACAAAGTGAGCTCAAGGCCAGCCTGAACTGCATAGCAAGACCCTGTCTCAAAAAGACAAAAAAAGAAATGAAAATTTTGAAGATATGAAAACTGAAGTTGTGAGAGAGGAAAGAATACTGAGAAGATTGCTGGTCACGTTTGTAGCCAATCATCTCTGTTTTTCCAGGACTGAGAGGTTGTTCTTGGTTGCAACACTTTGAGTATTGAAACTGAAAAGGCTCTAGACAAACCATGATATTTGCTTACTCTCTCAGAGAGACTTCTGTTTCCAGGTTTTATTCTTAGTAGTCTTTTCTTAGTTCTGTTTATGTTGATGGAATCCTGGGTAAGTGTCTGTCTCACGTCAGATTACTGAGTCACGGAATCCTGAAGCCTTAATACCCCAATAGTCAAGGCTGTCTGCCTCATTTCTGCTTCCTGACCCACAGTTTTTGATTCATACCTTTGTAGACACACTGAACCTGAACAATTTCACTCTGTCATGGACAATAGCCTCTGTCCAGCCTTGAATCCTCCCCCAAGATTTGATCATATGTGGTCTTTGAAGATATCGCTGAGTGTCACTTGCCACCTACCTTAATAATGTGGCCAGCCAACTTCTAGTTCATTCTGGAAGCTTCTAGACCCTAGTTCAGAGTTTTGTCAGTGCTTCCTTGCACTGAAATTTTTCTTCAGTGAAAAAGTTTGAAAAGCCCCATGTCTTGGCTTCTGGAAGTTAACTATGGATTTTATACCTCATGTAGTCCATCTACTGAATAGTTCAGGCTAACAGATTAGCAGGAGATGATTTTAAAACATTATCAAATAGTTAAAAAGAGTCTTTTTGCACCACTGCTTATCAGTGTATCTAAGTTATTCTCACAGTTTTATTTCATCTTAAGAAAAACTTGGTGCATATCATTCAAAAAGAGGGTAGTTAGGTAACCTAGGAATGGGTTTTTAGCGTCTCCTTTGACAATTCTTCCAAAGTGATCCTGTTACTTCACTCAGCATTTGCCCTGTGGGGATAAGTCTGGTGCCCTTTGCTCTGCTCATCTGCCTACTCAAATCTACTCTAGGCTTACTTCACAAAATTCTGATCTGGGCTATTTTTCAGAGTTCTAGACGTGTTTCTTTTCAAGCACAAAAACAAAAAACAAACTTGCTTAACTCAACCCTGTGTCTCTCGTGCTCTCTCCAGCCACAAACCTAAGTGCACAAGGGATGTGATTAGAGACACAAATGGTATTGAAATTCATGCCACATAGCGTTCAAGTTCAGCTATCATGCAAAAGATCATGGTGTTTTTGTTCTCATTCAGTAAACACTGAATTATATTTATGGCCTCTTTTGTTTTTGTTTCTTTGGAAAGAAAAACCTCACTTTACTTCCTCCCAAACTTGTAAGTAGGGAGCCAAACATCAGTGATATTGTAAACACTGTGGGGGAAAAATATGTAGATTTGCATATTTCTTATAGTATTACATCAAGGTAGGAAAGACTGGAGGGGAAAGGGCCTTGGCAATTTTGGAACTGAATTCAGAATTGTTGCTTATAACCTATTTCCTTGGAACTCATCAGATACCAACATCCCTTTCTATAGATGAGGACACTGAAAAGCAAGGAAATCAAAATGGTGATTCTCAGCTCTAGATACACATTAAGTCTATCTGTAAATTTTAGAAAAAAACCGAGATGCCTGGGACCCATGCTCAGAGCCTATCTGATTGGTCAAGGGTGGAGCCTGATACTGACAATTTTTTAAAGCCCTTTAAGTGGTTGTCATGCACAGTTGAAGTTTCCAATCTCTGTTTTAAGGTTCAGTGGCAGAGTGTAAGAGTAGATCAAAGTCTTGTGAGTTGAGAATAGAATGCATGCTACCACCTTGTAGAATGCTGGCTGTTGGTATGAAAGAGGGCACTTAAATGTGAGCCAAAGCCACAATGAAGAGGGAAAGTACTGCACACAGAGACCATCTGAGTGAAAAGGAGAATGCTGGTCTCCTCTTAGCCACGTGCAGGCATTTCCCACGTGAGAGAAAAGACACAAAGATGAGCTGACGTACTGCATAACTCATTTTGGACTTCACTATGCTCTTTCCTGATTGTGGTGCCTTCTGGAAAGAGAAATTAGTTTCTCAGAAAGTGGAATGACAGCAGAACTCCTTCTGGAGACAGATGCTTGGAGTCATCTTCCTCCTCTAGAGAATTCAAGGATTTTCTGAACACTCAGGCCAACTCTGTAAGTCAGTAGGTCACTCAAAAGGTCTCCACACTTTCATTTTCAGAGAATAAATATCATTGAAGAAACTGCCTTGTTCTGCAGTGTTGCCTACAACTTAATACAGTGCATGACGTACAGCTGATCCTCATTATTCGAGGAGTGTGTATTTGTGAATTCACCTACTTATTCAAAATTATTTGTGACCTCAAAATCAATACTTTAGCACTTTTGTGGTCCTTCATGGACATATGTGGAGCAGTGAAAAATTTTTGACTCCTGGTGTTCATGTATATTCCTAGCTGAGGTTTCACAAGGTGACATTTTGCTTTTTTGTTTCAGTTCTTGGACAGTAAATAATTGTGTTTTTTGCGGTCTGTTTGATGACACTTTTCTTTTCAGTATTCTTGTGATCTGTTTTGGTTATTTCACTGTTTATAATAGCTCCCGAGTGTAGTGCTAACTTCCTGTCTGGTGTTTCTGAATGCAAGAAGGCTATGGTGTTCTTTATGGAGAAAATACATGTGTTAGATAAACTTCCCTCAGGCGTGAGTGATCAGGTTGTTGGCTATGATCCCAATGTCAGTGAGTAAACAATATATATTAAATAAGGTGATTTTAAACAGAAACACACATAAAACAAATTTATATATTCATCAGTTGATGATAATGTTGTAAGTAGCAATTCACATGTACTAAACTCTGTGTTTCCCTTAGGAGCAATAACTCAGTATTCTGTAATTGAGTATTCGTAGTGACTTTATAGAACATAAACACCACAAATAATGAGATTATATATGTACATATATATATATAATGACTACACATAATAAGTTCTCAATAAATAATAGTTAACCAAATGAACAACTGAGCAGATTTTCATGTATACAAATATTTTTATGTGTATTTTATTGGATTCTGTGGTGGTACTGGGATCTCAAACATACCAATAACCATTAACCTTTATTGAGTGGCAACTATGATTTAGGCAGTGTAACAGTTAAGGTTGTCAACTTGATTGGCTCGGGTGCTGCCTAAGGAATTAGTAAAGCACCCTTCTGGATATGTTTGGGTGGGTCATGGAGGTGTGACTTTGGAGTCTATATCTAGTCCCTGAACTCTTTCTCCTTGGCACTGTTCCCCTGCTTTGCTTCTCAGATCCCATGAGTTAAGAGGCTGTGTTGCATTGCACCCTCTGCCATAATGTTTCTGTCTGGGAGCCAGCTGACCATGGACTAAAACCTCTAATATCATGAGGTCAAAATAATCCTCTCCTCCTATAAGTTGTGGGCACAGGGTAATTTGCCCCAGTCATAGGAAAGTTGACTGACATAGGCACTTTTTACATGTCTAGTTTTATTCAGTCCTCATAACAGTTATGAAATACCTTCACTTTACAATGAAGTTAACTAAGACTCAAAAAAGTGAAAGAACTTGCTCAAAATCTCTTAACTAGAAAATGGAAATGCACATTTGATATAGGCAACGGGACTAATGTTATGGGTTGAACTCTATCCCCTAAAATTCATATTTTGAGGTCTTAATTACCAGTATCTCAAAAAGTAACTATATTTAACTTGGGTTTTTTTTTCTTTTTTTAAAGAGTAAAAGAAGGATAACATAGTAATGGGGGGCTTACCAAATTACAGACAAAGTGGTAGGAAATTATTAGTGGTTGTTGTTTTACATATTGTTTTCTACAGATAGTTTCTCAGAAAAACAAATAGATAAATAATAGTGAGTTACAGACAAAAGTGGTAGGAGATTATCAATAGTTGTACTATACTTTGGTATCTTTAAAGTGGCTTCTAAAGAAAATAAATAGAGCTCTACATGAGTAACCAATTGAATAATCATTGGCTATTGTCAATGTTGTTGTAGGAAACACATAATAATAAACATATACCCTTTTACAAAATAGCATAGGAACAATACACACATTACAGAGTTATGGATAGATCAGTAGGAAAATATCAATGGCTGCTGTAATACATGGTGGTATCTTCAAAGTGGTTTCTCAGGAAGACAGAGATATGCAAGAAAGATCTAACAAATACTTACAGCCTAAGGGCGGTGTAAAATAGCGTATTACCTCCTCACCAGTGACTCCCTTCACTGAGGTGTGACGGCTGGAAGGAAGGCCAGGATTGAAAAGAAGAACAGAGACTTGCACCTGTGTCTAGCAACAGGCTGTTTTCTTTTTCCTCTGTAGTCATGACTACCTGGTGTTCCTCCATGGAGATGACAGTCTGGCCAGAGGGAGAAGGCAGAATATGCCCTGGGTTGCATCATTCCTGTTGGACTAACTGATAGGATGGGTCTGAGCTCTGGGGCCTCCACTTCAGAGGGCAGACAGATCTCCAGTGGTCTCCTTTGCATTCAGGGCATGGCCCAAGGGCCTTCTAAGGGCAGCTCCTCTTGAGGTGACCTGGCTTTTAACAGCAGCAGCAGATGAATGTAGTTGTCATGTTCTTCTTGGGGCCCTGGGAATCAGACTTGGGGTCTGTTTGTCTCAGTGCTGCAGCAAAAACAGCTGCTTTTTCTCGGTCTCTTTTTTTTTCTCTCCTTGGCCTCCTCCTTATCACAGCTATAGAATACTGAGGAGGCAGTTCTTACTAACATCTCAAGTGGGCCGTCAGGGGCAAAAGCCGTTTTTTGTAGCTTTTTCTCTCCAGCCTACCACTGCATTGGGACACCACAACCACTTAGTGTCCTCTCCCCAACCGTCAGCACAGGCAGCAGGAATCTTGGTGTAGACCTCTCTGGAGGTCCATGTGCTCCTCCACCATAGCCTGAACTGTCAGGGGAAGAATGGCTTCCAGGGGGTCTCCCTAGGTATTGCAGAAGGTCCTCCTGGTTTCCAGCTTCCAAACAGCTCTTGTGACCCCAGTCAACTAGACCTCTGAGTCTTGGGGCATAGTCTGTATTCTCATGTTCTCTGAGTGTTTGTTCAGCAGCTGCTTCTCTGCCTACTCTGGTCCTTTCTGGTTCTCAATGGCAGGGTCAAGAGCAACCCGTTGTGTGGCATGTATTCCCAGGGGTTTCTCCATGTTGGAATGATTCATGCATGTCCATGGGTGGGCCTGTGCAGTCAGCACGTGGCGGACCAATTGTGACATTGCTTCTCTGTGCCATGATAGTTCTCAATCACGCGGCGGTTGCCAGCCTGAGGGCTTGCTAGGTGCCAGGGGCCTGCCTCCTGGGCATCTGCATGGCTAGGGCCTGATCCAAAGGATGGTGCTCTAACTTGGGGTTTTATAAGTAATTAAGTTTAAATGAAGTCAATGAAGTGAGCCCTAGTGCAATATCACTAGTATCCTTGTAAGAAGAGGAAATTAGGACCCAGACACACATCAAGGGAAGAACATGTGAAGGCACAGTAGAAGCAGAGGGCCATCTGCAAGCCAAGGAAAGAGCCCTCAAAAGAAAATTCAACCCTCCTGAGAGTTTGATCACAGACTTCTGTCCTCCAGAACTGTGAGGAAAATGTTTCTGTTGTAGCAGTGTCCTAGACTGTGGCTGCCTAAGCAAAGTAATACAACTAAAACTGTGATGTCTGGCTGATAAATAAGACATGGCCCCAGCCTTCAAACTTTGCTGTCTAGCCACTAGTCATAATCCTCTAGACACAGTTTTCTCTGGGGAAGGAGCAGTATAATTATGAATGAGGCTATGACTAAATCTGAAATTCTGCATCTGCCTTGCAAATTTGGAGTGAGAAAAAGTGCTGGGTCTTGGGACAAAGCCAAGTGGAGCGTAAAGGTGACCAAGCCAGAACAAAGCACCAGGAAGGGTGCCAAGTCACAGAATTACAAGCAAAGCAGGGAGTAGTGGTGCTGGAAGAAAAACAAGCCAAATGATCCAGCCAAGAAAGAGTACCACATCACAAAGGCAAATGTTTGAAAAGCAAAGCCCAAAGGCATAAAACAATAGGAAAGCGATCATGAGGACTGTTTTCTGGGTCCCCAGCTCACTGGACAGCCAACTGGCCATAACAAGTAGTTTTAAAAAAAAAAAAGCACTTACCTTTTGTGCTCCTTTATCTGGATTAAAAAATACCACTGAAACTGAATTCTGATATCAAAATAGGCTTCAGTGACAACTTGATCATAGCTGTACCATGTTGGGTTCCCCCAAAGCAGGTACTGAGAGGAAGGTTCTGGAATATAATACTCTTTAATTTTAATTATAGGTAGGATAAATGCTTATTTTCTACCTTTGCTAAAACATTCTTAGTATTTTCCATGCTTTGTTTGCTCATATACATTTAAAGACCATTTTGTCAATTTCAAGCCTATTGTGTTTTTGATTGAAATTGTATTAAATATATATTTATTTGGAAAGGAGTTGCATTTTTATTACGTTAAGATTTTCTGTCAAGGAGCATGGTATCTCTACAGGTCTTATTTTATGTGCTTTAATACAATCTATAGCTTTCTAAATCTTATGCTTTCTTGGATTGTTTTTCAGTTTATAGTTTTTGTCTCTATTGCTATTGGAGTGCATGTGCATGCTTACTACTCCATTTCTATATAGTTTCTGTTAGTAAATCAGATGATTTAAAAATATTTTTGTTAGTGTGCAGCACTTTATTAAATTATTTACTTTCAATTCTATAATTTATTTTTAATGAATTTATATGTTAGTCTTCTTTTTTTTCTTTTTGGAAACTATGGAAACATTTGCAAATTGGGACAATATGATCCTTCCCATATGTACTTCTTTATTTTTCAGGGATTGTCACATTAGCTGAAATGGTAAAGATGTGAAGATAAGAGTGCCTCTACCTTGAGGGAGCCTGAGCTATAGGTCAGTGCTCACTGCATGTTAGAACTGTGATTGTAACTACAAGTACTTTACATATGATGCACGATCCCTACTGCTGTTTGGCCTATTTCAAGGCACCATCACCACATGAGAACACCTGAGTAGAGTTATGTGGGATCAGAAGATTTTTAGGTGCCTTTAAACAATATTTAAACAGAAAAGGATAAAAATAGCAATGAAACAGGTTCAAAATAGGCTACTAGGGTAGTAACAATAACTAATACATTGTGAATTATTATATTCACAGTATTTGTTCAGAGTGCAAGATATAGCCATGAAATGTTGTCCAAAAAGGTATTAGCACAAAATGTTCTTCTCAATGAACTAAGAGAAACTAGCTGTATAACTATCTTAACTATTTTTGATATACATATATATATATAATATATATATATATATTTTTTCCTTCCTTTCTTTCACCTTTCTCCCATCACAGTTTTTCTTTCCTTTTGAACAATTTCTTCTCTATTCACAATATCTATTGTACATTTGGGATCTTATTTACTCTTTCAGTTTCTCACACTAAGGAGACAATACTATATTTACACATGTGGGTCTGATTTATTTTACTTATGAGTATGGTCTCTAGTTGCATCCATTTCCCTGTAAAAGTCTCCAGTTTATCTTTCTTTATGGCTGAGTACTATTCCATTTTATTAAAAAAAAACACATCTTTTTTATCCATTCCTGAGCTAATGGGCATTTAGGTTTTTTCCAAGATTTAGCTAATACAAATTATGTTGCTATAAACAAGAGTGCACATATATTGCTGTAGTATGATGTTTTTAATTCTTTTGGGAAGATACCCAGAAGGGGAATAGCAGGATCGAGTGGGACATCTAATCCTAGTTTTTAAGGGAATCTTCACACTGATTTCCATAGTATTTGCACCAGTCCATACTCCCACCAACAGTGGAGAAGGGTTCCTTTTCCTACACAGTCCTACCAGCATTTGTTATGTTGATTTTTTGATGATAGCCATTCTTTCAGGAGTGAGATGGAATCTCAGTGTTGTTTTAATTTGCATCTGTTGAATGACCAACAATGTTGAACATTTTTTCATATATTTATTTTGTTTGTATTTCTTCGTCTGAGAGATGTGTGTATTCATCTCAGATACCCATTTTTCAGTAGAAAGACAATTAGACAAGAGAAAGAAATAAAAAAAATAAGGATAGAAAAGGAAGAAGTGAAATTATCATTATTCACAGATAGTGAACATGATATGATAGTGTACACAGATATGATGTACACAGATATGATAGTGTACATAGAAGACCCCAAAAGCTCCACCAAAAGACTTCTAGATTTAATAACCAAATTCAGTAGCATAGCTGTATACAAAGTCAACACTCAAAATTCAAGAGCATTCCTGTACACAAGCAATAAACTCACAGTGAGAGAAATTAGTGAAACCACACCCTTTACAATAGCATCCAAAAAATGAAATACTTAGGAATCCATCTAACAAAAGAAGTAAAAAATCTATACATCAAAAACTACAGTACTTTGAAAAATGGGATCAAACAAGATATCAGAAAATGGATATCTCATGGATATCCATTTTACTCATGGATAGGAAGAACCAACATAGTGAAAATGGCCATACCTCCCAAACTGTTACACAGATTTAATACAATTCCAATTAAAATACAATTAACATACCTCACAGATCTAGAGAAAACATTCCTAAAATTCATTTTGAATCAGGAGAGGGCTACAGTGGCAAAAGCAATTCTGGACAACAAAGGCAAGGCAGGAGACATCACAATCCCTGACTTGAAATTGCACTGTAAATCTACTGTGATAAAACCAACATGGTTATGGCAAAAAAAAAAAAAAAAAAAAAAAAAAAAAAAAAAAAAAAAGACCTAAGGATCAGTGTAACACAACAGAATAGAAGATGCAGATGCAACTCCAAGCATACTAAACCACAGTATCTTCACCAAAGGAGCCAAACATGTTCACTGAAAGAATGATAGTCTTTTTAATAAATGGTGTGGGGAAAACTGGCTGTCTACATGCCAAAGAACAAAACTAGACCATTGTCTACCACCACGCACTGAAGTCAAAATGGATCAAAGATTTAAATATTAAAACAGAAACACTAAATATACTGGAAGTGAATGTAGGTAGAAATCTTGAAGACATAGCTGTGCACAGAGACTTCATGTACAAAACCCAGACCACATGGGAAATGCTACAAAGAATCAACAAATAGGATCTCATTAAGAAATCTGCACAACGAGAGAAATTGCCAACAAAGTGAAAAGACAATCCACAGATTTGGGAAAATTATGGCCATTTTTCCCTCAGACGTAGGGCTTCTATCTAGAACATATAAAGAATTGACAAAAATCAGGCCTCCCCCAAATTTAAAGACAAAATTCAAAAATAGAGGCCTTTTTCTGGCAGAGTTCTTCTATTCTGTGAGGTTGATGGGCAGAACAGCAGCAGAGGGCCAACTTTAATGTCAGTTGTTCCTCTCACTTTCTAGTAATTGTTGCAACGTGTGTGTGTTTGTGTATGTGTGTGTGTGTGTGTGTGTGTGTGTGTGTGTGGTACTGGGGATTCAATCTAGGACCTTTATACTGAACTACATAACCAGTGCTTTTTAACATTTTTTTTTTACTTAGAGACAGGAGCTCAATAGTTCATTAACTTCCCCAGGATGGGTTCAAACTCACGATCCTCCTGTCTCAGACTTCTAGAGTGTTGGGATTATAGGTGTGTGTCCCCATGCCCAACTTGCATCATTTTTTTAAAACTAAGGAAATTTGAGCTTTTTATGTTTTGAATCTGATCTATATGCCCCTCTATTAAACAGAGTGGAATGAAAATTCTAGCAACATATTATGTACCTGGAAGGGAAGGTGAAGACTGTCTGCCACTCCCTCATGGAGGACTGCGTTGTAGGCTTGAAGCTCAGTTATTATTTGTAAAGCCCACAATGATACCTTGTACTTTTCTCTGTCCTCAAGGACAAAACCTCCATATAGCTATGCCTGCATGGACCCACGCATAGAGAAATAGAAAAGACTGCACAAAAGCTGTTTTCCTCTTCTTGCACTCAGGAGAAACTCCTTTCTATACTTTAGAAATAAGTAGCTGGGGTAGTTTGTTCCCTCTACCTTCACCTTTGTGCTTTCTCATTTTGAAATCACCACAAAAGCTCAGAGAAGCTCAGATCAAGTTGCCCTGGTTATCAGATGATTTTTTCCTCTATCTTGACCCTTCATCTTTTTCTGTACATCATTTTCCATGTGATACAAGTATTTATTTGAGTGCTTTGGGGTCTAAGCTCTGTAGAGCAAGCAACCATATTTATCTTTCCTCGTATGTGCTCTAAAACACCTTTAATAATTACCAGCATATAAATAACACAATCTATCAGATGCACAGTGTTTGGTAGCGCTCCAAAGCATTTGTTTTATCTTGACTGAACCTGGTTGCAATGGTATAGTACTAAATTTAACATCTGCACAATGAAAAGATTTTGCCTCATTTTTCTAGGACTTTGATGCACTGATATTTTGAACCAGTCAGGCTGGGATAGATCAAGTTGCTTAGTAACCAGCTGAGGACCATCACCAGAGTGGAACCAAGAGAAGCCACGTTCCCTAATAAAAAGAGCAACAGGGGAGGGAAGCCAGCAAGTGTAGGGTCACATCTTTCGAGGATATGATTGACATGCTTTCTGTGAGACTATTCAAATCCTCCATCTGTAAAATGGACCTGACATTTGACAGTGGGTATTTTGGCACATATTGTGAAACTAATAAATAATCCAGAAAACAGTTTGAACCTTTCAGAGTAAAAGCACTTGGAAGGAAACACTGTAGGATTTATAATATTTCTGGCTAGCACAAAGAAAACATTGAAAAGTTGTATCAGCTCAACCACCAATTTATGAGATTTAAAGACAAACAGAGCAATATACTTTTTCCTACTTTATAACTATGGTAACTTTATATAATTATCTCAAGAACAGCAAGTGGTGATAAATGCATGAAAACTTAGAAAAATGTATTGTGATATTAAAAACACTGTGAACTCTGATGTCTGATAGTAACTCACATGTGCGGGGATATACTGAGCACTAACCTTTCTTGGAGAAGTCTGCAAATTCTGGAAGAAGGAAGTCAAGATACAAGCTGAAACCATTAACTTGGTGAAGTCTGATCAACAGAATACTACAGTATCTTTGTTTGGGTTACACTCACTTTCCTTGATATTGATGTAGAATTTGCGATCAACTGAAGCAACATACTATCACTAGGGTTCAAGTCCTCCACCCCACACCTGCAACCTGTATGTTTATTTTTTCTTGCCATTACGCCATGCAGGCCTTGCATTTCACCCGTATTTTTTTATTCCTCTCCCCACCGCCAGATAAAATGAACTTTTCTCAGCTGCAAACATCAGCTCCAAAGCTTCTGCCTTCAAAGTCTTTCTCATAGTTCTTTTGGATGATCAAAAAAAAACCTCTCTGAAAACTCCCTACTCAAGTACACATCTGCAAAATGGACTGTTTAATTTTCAGGTCCATAGTAATCATAAAGTTTTCAAGGTATCAAATTCAAATCCTTTTTGTCTGCTCCATTTCTGGCTCTCATACTAATTGTGAAAGCTTTCCGGAGGCTAGAGTAGGACCCTGTATCCCCTAACAAAATAAATATGTTCCTTTAGAAGTGATTTAAATCTGGGTTTAGAAG
The DNA here is from genome assembly GCF_000276665.1 of Chinchilla lanigera. Lineage (NCBI taxonomy): Eukaryota > Metazoa > Chordata > Mammalia > Rodentia > Chinchillidae > Chinchilla > Chinchilla lanigera. The sequence continues at coordinate 3,712,092 of NW_004955519.1, forward strand.
CAAAACACAGCATAGTTTCCATTAGCTTGCACTGTAACGTACTGTGATGTTTAGAGAATCCCACCACTTTCTCTGCTCCTTCACCTCATGATGAGATCATTCATTAATCACAAGTGCAAAAGGTGTTATTATGAAATGAAGCAAAGGAGCATCCCCTTTTAAATGGAAATATGCCTTGCTCCTTTCTTAAGGTGATACATTTTGATTGCCTTATATTAAACATATTTCTAAATTGGTGGTCACCTAGCGTAGGAGGCAACTTCAAAAGATACAGTCTTAGAAAGAGAAACCACCTTACACTGAAAACTCTCAAGGGTTACTGGGACATTTTTGCTACCTCTCTGGGAATTGGGGAACTTATTGCTGGGAGACATGATTGACTTGGTTGAATCTGGTCCACCAGCAAGGACTCTGAAAGACATTCATTTAATCACTTCTCCTGAAGCTGCAGCTGAAAATTGTAGCCCTCTGAAGTGGCACAGGGAAACCAAGTATCTGCACTTAACATGGAAGATGAAAAATAGCATCATACAGAGGATTGATTAAAGGCCAGGTGCTGTGGGGAGCCTCACCCTCCGAACATTGGGGTATTTCAAAATGTTGGCCTGACCTGCATTAGGTTTTTTTTTTTTTTCAAGTACAGTAACTGCTGGAAATTCCATCCAGTTTCTCTGTAAAGCCCACTTGCCTGCTTCTATGTTGCAGGTAATTTCCAAAACCTAGTAATTTCAGTGGTATAGGGACTTTGTACATTTGGTTTTTTCTCAATAGAGCAAGATAAGTGTCTCTTCCATTTTCATTCTGGTTTGCCCAGGACTTTCCCAATGTTAACAGGGGAAATCTCTAGTCCTAGAAACCCCTTAGCCTTAAGCAAACATGGATCAGCTTTCTTACAAATACAGCCAGCAGTAGGGACTGCTGCAAGACTTGCAGTCTCCATAAATAGGACAAGACTTGGGCTCATTTGATTTAGAAGTCATAAAATGGTTTCTTGTCAACTCCAATCCTGACGCTATTCATGATCCATTCTTCTTTCTCAGATTCAGCAGCTACATTTATTTGTGAGGCAAGAACTCTTTTGCAAAGCTACGAAAGCTGTGGAAATTCTTCCCAGAAAAAAGTACAACATACATAAGCAAATGTACTAATCAAAAAGTTACAGCTTGAGAAATTTTCACAAACTGAACACTCCCATATCAGTAGCACCCAGGTCAAAAATGAAGCATTATCAGTGTTATCAACAGGACCTCTGTTTCCCTTGCAGTCGCTAGCCCACCACAAGTAAATTCTACTAATTCAGCTTCTAAGACCTCATGTTAGTTGTGTCCACCTTGACTTTTATATAAATGAAATCATACCATATGCACACGTTTATATTTGGGTTTTTAATTAAAATTTTTTTAAAACAACACAGGGCCTTCACACTGAGCTACATCCACGCCTACCTCCCTTATTAAAATCATTTTGACACACAGTGTCACTAAGTCACTACATTGCCCAGTTTGGGCTTGAATTTGCAATGTTTCTGCCTTAGCCTCACAGAGTGTTGGGATTTTACTCCTATGCCACCATGCCGGGCTCTGTTTGGCTTCTTAAATTCAACATTGGCTTGTGAAGGCAAGCAGTCATATTTTTGTATGGGGTGACAGTTCATTAATCCCCATGCATATTGTATTGTATGATTATACCACATTTTACATACCCAGTCTAGTAATATGTATTTGGGGACTTTTTTCAGATTTAGGAAATCGTGTATACTATTGCTATAAAATTTTCATGCAAGTCTTTAAGTGAATAAATATATTACCTTTCTCTCTGATATAAATCAAATACATACAAATCAAGTAGAATAACTGTGTTCTGAATATATATATACATACA
>NW_004955519.1:3714072-3722808 GCF_000276665.1 Chinchilla lanigera
AGAGAGAGAGAGAGAGAGAGAGAGAGAGAGAGAGACAGAGAGAGAGAGACAGAGAGAGAGACAGAGACTTGGAAGTTATTATTTTTGTTTAATTTCTTTTTACATTTACATACTGTCAAAGTCACTTTCCTAATAGCTAATGATGTGTGGTATGCTTTCAAGTGTCTCTTTGCTATCATCAAATACAGAAATTACTTTATGTGCTGTGCCCAGCAGTTTTAGTAATCATCAGTGATAAGATAGGGTGAGGTGTGTGTACCCCATCTCAGCCAGGTCTAGAAGTCCTCAATACCTTCTGAGTTGAACTTTAGTACACTCCTCAGAAAATGTGCTTTCAGTTGGTCTCATAGCACAGGGGACACCAGATGATATGAATGCATCTCAGTGATACTGTGTCTCCTTTGAATCAGGTCTCTTGTTTTGTTGGGAGCTTACTATTTTATAGGAGAAGCTCCTTCAAACCTCAAGTGGGCAAAGCAACTTGTGTAATTTAAAGGAAATCCCACCCCACATCGGTTCTGACTTTCCATTTCACTTCCAAGGGGATAGGCTCACTCATTTCCCTTGGGTTATGATATATTAAGCTGCTCTCACACAAAGTAACTGCATCTGCCTGAGTTCTTTCTTACTTTTCCACAGCTTATTGGAATAACCTCAAGTTTGATTCAACCCACTAGTTCCCAAGGTAAAGAAATAGGCTTTTCTTAAAGGATATGTACTTCCTTAAGTGGACATAGGCTCGTTTAGCAGCAGAATTGATAAGCATGGGTATAATGACTTGCTTTGTAAACATATTTGTCAAACTGATCCTAATCTCAAAACATATTTCTGTCCTAGCCAGAGTTTACATTTTAAGATGCCCCAGTTTTGACACCCATGCTCACTTACTAGACAGGATCATTTGAATCAACACAGAATCTTTTAGAAGGATGATGGGTGATTTGAACCGCTTCATTAGCTTATCTAGGGCTTTAGAACAAACAGTACTATTCAAAATGTGGCCTGCATACCTGCAGCATCAGGGTCACATGGAAAATTACTAGAAATCCTGATGCTCAGGCCACCCCCTGCAAATCATACCACTGGGACTTGGTATAGGAATCCTGTGTCTTGCCAAACTTTTCAAGGGATTCTTACACATTCTGAAGTTTAAGAACCACTGGTTAATACCTAAGATGGCTTTAGTAACAGCAGTGAATAAATCTGCCAGCTTTCAAAGAGCGTGTGCTCCTCCTTCTGCAATCATAGTGGACAAAATAATACTTTGAAATGTAGGCAAAAATCCAGCCCTATTTTTGAAATAGTTTAGAGGAAATACAACAAGTAATTTTTAAATGAGGAACATTTCTCATTTCCCTCACAATATTTTCAAAATAAAATTTGAAAAACTTGAGAAAAAATAAAGCCACTTGTGGTGTGTTTCCACCTAAAGATATTGACATTATTTTCTGACCATAAGTGAGCATGTTTTGTAATAATGCTTTTCATAAACTCAGTATAGAGTCTGCTTTGAGGAATGTCAAGAGTAGCAAAAAAGAGAAATAATCTTCTAAGTTGATCTTGAATTGGTCAGATATTGTTAATAAATATTTATTGGGTACTCATTATGTTTAGAGTGTGTGCTGCATGATAACGTTGGCTGTCATTCAACAAATTTGGAAGTATGGTAAGTTAGCATTAGAATGATGCCCACCAAAACACACAGGCGCAACAGAAACGGGTGAAGTTGCATTCTTTCCTCCCACAAGCTCCTACTCCTCTTCAGTCTCCCAACTCCTTCTCAAGGAGCATTTTCTTACACAAGAAGTCACTCCTGCTGATGTAATATCGAGGCACAAGATTTTTATTGTTTCATGATTTCATCCAGCCACGAAGATTCCTTTACTTACCCTTTCCCCTTATGGTTATAACCAACAATATGAATTTTTCAGGCTGATGATCTGAAATCTGAGGTGTAAACAGTGGAATGGAAGTGAGCAAAAGGAGCTTATTATACAGATGGAATTTATTTTTTGGAGAATGGTCTGTTCTTGCTGTTCAAGCTTTAAGCAAAAGATGCATATCAGATTGTACTTTTAACTGTTTTTCCAATTAATTTTGCTGTGAAAATATTCATTAGAAATGCATTAGTTATTGCATCTTATCTCTTGATCTTAGGACTGGAGCCCGGGTACATCACCGGTTTTAGTCTCCCTGTCTGCCACCCCCCACTGACTTCAATTGCTGCTTACTGAAGAAGAACAGATAACGTTGGCCATTTAACTGGAGCTGCAGAGATATTCGACACATTGCACATGCAGCCCCTGGAGGATGGGTAGCTGACTACCCATCTTCATACAGCTTGAATCCCAGGCACATAAGTAGCCTGAGATGAGGCATACTGCTGTTTGAAAGGAGAAGATGGTGACAGATGGATTAGCTGGGCACCACCCCTGTCCAGAAATACCTAAGAAAGTCAAAATGAGGACAGTGGAGTGCTCTGGTGAGATACCAGATGCCTGGATTCCCTCGACTTCTCATGCTCCATCTAGGTCCTATTATTTCCTTATAGTTAGAAATTACAGTATTTTTAGAAAGAGGAAGGAGCAAATTACTTTGTATAAGCAAAAGAGGTTTTCTTTGGTTTTGAGAAGGCTTTTGTTCATTTTCCTTTGTTCACAACCAAAGTATAAGTCCCAAGTTCTTTCTCAAGAATATTCCAGTGATCAGTGTCCAGCAGTGTCTCCTGTTGCTCAAGGATTTGTGAAGTTTATCTGCATGCATTAACTCATAGTAGGAGAGGACCCAACTCTGTATGACTTAGACCAAAGTTTTCTAACACATATGATCTTGAGGAACTCTTCAGGCCATCAGAAAAATCCTAAATCACCATATAATTTTACTTAATGTTTCTAGTTTTAGTTGGTTGAGAAAATATTTGCACCAGGATGAAATATAAGTAGATTTAAAAACAATAGAAATGGTCATGTGTTCAATTAATCATGATACCTACAGATGTTTAATTATAGAACTTCACTTACAGGAAGCTCTTTTTATTCAGTTGGACCTTGGGGAGCAGAAGGACTAAAATTTACTTTTAAATAGCACTTCAAGTTCCTGGTATCCACAACGCAGATTTGAAACCAATGACTTAGAGAATGAAAGCTATCAAATAAACAAATGATTGCATAGAAATAAATAATTAGGGAGAAACAAACCTGGGCTTATTAGTAAAGCATAGGAAATTAAGTCTCTTTTCTAAGATGGGAATTGTAATTATTTTGGTTGGTAAATTTGAAATTGTTTTGTGATTATTTTTGTTAGTGTTATGAACATCTGTGGTGAATTTAGGGGTGCTTGTTGCTTTGGGGCTGACAAACTTTATTAATAGAGCAATCAGATGAAATGTTTCCTCGAGAAGTGAACTTTAGCTGTCAAAGTGGTGTGTTAAAAGATGGCCTTATTTTTTCAGGGATTCAGGCTATAAGACCGTATAAATACTCATGCCTTTAATATGCAGCATTCCAGGATGGATAGGCAGATCAGATCCTAAGTAGACTGGCCAAGAATGGAAAGCAACTTGACCACTTCCTGCCAGCACCCCTAGTGTTAGTGGAATGATAACCATTCCATTGAGGTGAGGGAAACACCCTATTTAAAGAGGGATGTTAGCTCTTAGCAGAGCCATCCTACCACCAAGTGCAGCCTCAGGCCTTCTACTTCTCTAACTTCCTGTCCAACTTTATATTCACAAAGAGTATCTCTTGAGAGTTAATGAGTGGGCTTTGAGTACTATTAAACAGAATTTGGCCAAAGTATAACCCTGAATCTTATTTTGGCTCAACTCTTCTCTTTTCTTTGAAGTCCCCAAAGGAATGCACCCACAATGGATAACTGCAAGGGGGAAAGAATTATTTCTTTTCAGCAAGCCTGTACCTGAAATCTCAAAGCAAGTTTTCTATGAAACTGGAAAAGAATAACGTAGGCCTGAAGAGAGTTCATCTTGTTCCAAAACTCGAACCTCCACTTTCAACATTTTTCTACCTGTATGTCATTTGCATAAGGAATAGGAGGCTAAAGTTTAGAACATTCAAGCTATGGTACTGGGCCAGATTCTGTTCCACGGAGGCAAAGGAAACAAAAAAAGACATTCATGTGTGTGATCCTCTAACACATATGATCACATATTCTATGGGGTGCTAGAATCTGAGCACCTCAGATTAGTAATGCCTGTTGGGGGGAAGTGAGAATGGGCAGCTTTTTGCTCTATAGTAACTATGTACCTCACTCTACATGACCATTACCCATATGTACACCTTACCTTGAAGTATATATAACTTTGGAATCTTCACACAATGAATATTTTTGGCAGATTAAATTCTATTCATGACTTTGTTGGCATAAGATGAATATATGTACATGGAAACAGTCTCTGACATCCTGAAGCCAAAGAATAATCAGGCTCATGCTGGCACTTGATGAGTTAAATGAGCTGAAATATGAAGTCTGACAAATTTGTTAATGGCATTTCCTTTAAACAAGAGGATCAACAAAATCCATAGGAAGCAAATCTTTGCTTTATCTCCTACTGTTGTTATTGACAGAATTATACAGACTTTTTTTTTTACTAAAAGTCAATGCATTTCTTACTCTTATAAAAAGTGAATAAAAAGCCAGAATGTAACTCTAAAGAGGTAAGAATATTCTAGAATGATACTTCTCAATAATCTCCACTATCTGATATAGTACCCATTAGCCACACAGGGTTATTGAATATTTTAAATACGGCAATGGGACTGGGGAACTGGATTTCTACTTTTATTTAATTTTAATTAAATTTAAATACCTGCATACATCTCTTGATTACCATATTGAATAGCACAGTTCCAGAAAAATTGTTCCATTCATGAGTGTTATGTTTTATTAAAATATAGAATATAAAAGAATTTGTAATATATACAGTTTAAATAATAGCAAAATAATCCATATGCCCCTAAACTTGGCTTAAGACACTATTACCTAAACCATTAAAATTCTCTAAGCACGATTATTCAGTCCCTTTGTGCACCAACCCACCACCAGAAATAACCTCCACTTCGAGTTTTATGTTTAACATTCCTGTATTTCATTGTATGCATTTTAGCAAATTTTATATGCATTTCTAAACAAAATTTTATTTCCCCCTGTTGTAGTCAGTGTTTGCAAGGAAAAATATATGATATAGGACACATAATTTATAGGATTAGTTTGTAATAGTCACCCAAGGAGTCAAATGTAAAAGGGTACAGGAGAACTATTCACACACTAGAGACCAAAAGAATCCACCTGAGGGCCTAGATCCCACAGCACTGTCCTCCATGAGTCTAGCTGGAGGCCTAAAGCCCACGATGATGTCTCATGCAAGTCTGTATCAAGGATCTGTACTGGGAAGGCTGAAAGATCAGTGGTGGAAGCTAGAAGGTTTGCACCACTGGAATGAAGGATCTGTGCTTCAAAACTAAGGATCTGCACTAGAGCCAAGAAGCAATGCTCAAGGTAAGGACCAGAGCTCCCCGGAAAAGACCTGCAGCCGTCCTCAGTGACAGCGAGGTCCCAAGCTCCTCCAGTATGATGATAAGAACAGCTGAGTTCATATCAGGAAACAGCATGACAAGCTTCTCCAGGGGAATCAACAGCAGCAAAATCTTCCCCTACAGTTCTCCTTTTATGCTGTTGGCCACAATCCTCAGAGGGGCCTCCCACACCCAACACCATGCTGACTCAGTTAGTTAGGTGTTACAAGTTGACCACAAGTTGTCAATCCACCACAACCCCACATGGTTTTGAATATTTTATAGATAGAATTATACTTTAGGAATTCTTTTGGGAGCACACATAATTTTTACTTTATAGGGCAGTGCCAAATTGTTCCCTAAATTGTGCTAATTTATACACTCACCAATAATTCAAGAAGTGTTTGGTTTTCCACATTCTGGGAACAACCATTTTTGGCAGAATTTTTAATTTTTGTTTATCTGGTAGACATAAAATATCATCTCATTGGATCCTTAAGTAGCATTCCCAGATCATTTGTGGGGTTAGGCATCTAAAAATTCATACCTCTCTTTTTTTTTTCAGTGTCTCCTTACTTTCTTTTTTTCCTTGATATGTGGAACATTTTTATATACAGTAATTCTCAGTAGATCTCCCTTATCTACTGGGGTCATACTTCAAAAACCCCAGAGGATGCCTAAAGCAGCAAATTTTACTGAACCCTATATATGTTTCTTTTTTCCTATACAAACATAGCTATGATTAATTTATAAATTAGATACAGTTGAAGCTTATCAATAACAAAGCTAGAACAATTACAATGATAAACTGTGATGAAATTGTGCATATCGTCTCTCTCCCTCTCAAAATATCTTATTATACTGCATTCACTCTCCTTGTGATAATGTGAAATGATACAATATCCATGTGTGATGGGGTGAAGTGAGATGAGTAGGATCACGACACAGCATTAGACTACTATGCAATAGTTGCTTAAATGCAAACACTCAATAACATGACTGTTGATGTGATAACCAAGACAGCAACTAAGTGACTAACGAGTTGACACTATGTAGAATGTGGATATGGTAAACAAAGAAAGGATTCATGATTCAGATAGGACAGCGTGGGAGGGAACAACACATCACCACCCTATTCAGAATGGCACACAATTTAAAAGTTATGATCTGTTTATTTCTGAAATTTCCCACTTTATATTTTTGGACATCAGTTTGGGTAATTGAAATTGTGGAAAGTGAAACCACAGATAAGGAGGATATTAATCCTTTGCCAGTTACATGTTTCTCCCTATTTGTTGCTTGTCTTTTATTTTATGCTGCAGTTGTTGAATAGAAATTCTAAATTTTAATGTACTTTATTTTTTAATGTACTTTAATATAGCATGAATTCTCACTGCTTGGGCATTTGCCATCTTTTTAAAGAAATCCTCCCTATCCAAGGGTTAGATAGCCATTCTACATCTGTTTTTAAAATTTTACTTCTCCTTTGTCTTTATATCTTTTAACAATCTGTGATTGATTTTTGTGACGGTATGGGAATGCAATTCATTTTTTCCCATAGGAATAACTACTTATCTGGTTTTAGTTATTGAGTATATAGGTTATTTACTCAATGATCTCCCATGCCAACTCATATGTATATGGGTATAATTCCAAATTCTCTCTCTTGTCATGTAGCTTTCATCTCTGATTAATGCATCTTTTATTTCATGTGTAGGTGGGTAAAATTCTAGCTTCTCTCTGTTGTTCCATTATTCTGTTTACACCTGAGATAATTCCACAATATCTTAATTACTATAATGTTGAAAGAAAAGAGCCATACACACACACAACTAATTTATGCTTCCCTTTGCATAATACTCAAAACAATGTTCCATATCCTCACTAATAAAGCAAAAAGAAAAGCAGGCAATTAAGTCAATGAATGTTACGGTTGGCATTTGAAATGTCCCCAAAATTCATGTACCATAGCTTTGGTTGTGCCAGGTGTGTTTCTCCCATGTCCCATTTTCTCAGAGTTCGTATTAGTGCCCTCATTTCCTGTCTCCCATAATTCCATCTTTCCCACAAAACTGCCCTCACTTTTCTCCCCACAATTTCTCTTGGGAAAATTATCTGTTCTTTCCCACAATTCCTTGTTTCTTCCAGAATGCCCCCTCCCCACATTTCTGCATTCTCCCCACAATTTTATATTTTTACTACAAATTCATCCTCCTAGAGTTTTCTGTTCTCTCCCAGAAGTCCTTATTGTACTCATAATCCTCATTATCTCCAAAATTCTGTTGTGTCACACAATTCCTTATTTGTGCCACAGCCCCTTCTTCCTACTGTATTCTTTTTTCTCCCACAATACTTGATTTTCCCACAGTCCTTATCTGCATAATTCTATATTCTGTCTCACATTTCCTTGCTTATGCCACATGCCCACCTTTCCACTATTCTCTACGCTTTCCCACAATAACTATTTTCTGCCACAACCTCTCTTTCCTACAGTCCTCTGTTCTTTCCTACACCTGCTTGCTTCTGCCACAATCCCTCCTTCCCACAGTTCTCCAGAGTATTCTGTTCTCTCCCCAAATTCCTTCTTTCAGCCTCAATCTCTCTTTCCCACTGTTCTGTCTTCTCTTTAACAATTTCTTGGTTCTCCCCCAATCCTCATCTCTACAATTCTATGTTCTCTACCACAGTTACTTGTTTGTCCCACAATCTTCATCATTTCCAAGATTCTCTGTACTCTTCCATAGTTCCCTGTTTCTGTCACAATACATTCTTCCCACAATTCATTTTTTCTTCACAATATGTCTTGAATTTTTTCCAAATTCCTTATTTCCCATAGTTCATCCTATTTCCCATCATCCATTGTTTTTCTCACAGTCCCTTCTTTCCCACAATTCTCTGTTCTTGCCTACGATCTCTCTATTTCTTATGTTACATAATTCTGTTCTCCCACAGTGCCTCATTTTTTCCTATAATATACGTCTTTCTTGCAATACTCTGCCTACCTATTTATTCTGTCTTCCACACTCCCTGGAGAAATAAATCAGACACAGAATGAAAACATACTGCACAAAGTCACTTGTACATAGGCTCTTTAAAAATTAAAAAACGGGGCTGGGGATTTAGCTCAGCGGCAAAGCGCCTGCCTGGCAAGCGCAAGGTCGTGAGTTCGGTTCCCGGTACCGGAGAAAAACCAAAAAAAAAAAAA
>NW_004955519.1:3722908-3733420 GCF_000276665.1 Chinchilla lanigera
AAAAAAAAAAAAAAAAAAAAAAAAAAAAAAAAAAAAAAAAAAAAAAAAATTAAAAAACATAGAAACAGTGTAGACTGGTGGCTCCTAGGAGGAAAGTTGGGGTAACGGAATACAACTGGGGTATCAGGTCAGAGGATACAAAGTTGTAATTTGTAAAATGAGTAAGTCTAGCAATCCAATGTACAATCGATAGCTAGTTACTAAAATTATATTCCTTGTTGGAAATGTGTGAAGAGATTAGGGTTTAGTTGCTCTCATCTCAAAAAGGATAGCCATGTGAGATATTTTTATTTACTTGACCATAAGCACTTCACTAGGTATAATAAGTATCAAAACATTGTGTTATAAATGTTAAACATATTACAAAGGAATGATGCATTCAGAATTTTGAATAAGCAATTGTAGGGCTTGATTATATAGTGCAAATAAAGTACATATTACATATACATATACACTTGTTTATGTATACTATATATAAAGTGTACACAGAGTATTTAGTGCAATTTGGAACATGGCATGTATATATGTTTAATAAATAGTTTCTTTCCCTTCCTCTTGGGGGGTGAATATAAAGGATGATCTAGTTCAGATTTTTTCTATAGTTCTTCACACCTAGAGATAAACTCAGGCTTATGCGATGATTTTGAGTTACAGTCACTTGATAATGTATTGAAGATGGGAGAAGGTATGTGAAAGACTGATGATGTCTACAGCTTTGCTGGTTAGGTAATAGGTATATGTTAACAGAGATGCCCATTTTGGAAATAATCAGAGTAAACAAACCAGCTGTAGCGATGTGGCTTCTAAGAGAACAATGTTTAAGAACAAGTGCTACTTTAGTATGAAGCTAAGGGTGAATGTTTACAGTAGAAAGCTTTGAGATTTCTGTTTCTGGGTATAAATACAACATTTGAGCTTCTTGGAAAAAAGTTTAGGTATTTAGCAAAATGAACATTATTCTCTGCTGCTGCTTTTGCAGCCCAGTAAAGTGTTTCCACGTGCTGTTTTAATTGCATCAGCCCTTAAGATGGATGGCTTGATATGACCTTATCAACTATGTGTATTTCAGAGATGACAGATCCTGTTATCAGCATGACATAGTGTCTCTATTACATCTCAGTCTGCAAAGTCAGTATACGGCATTTTACTTTCAGGTTAACATCATCAATACCAAATTTATCTCTGTGTTTGCTGCTAAAGCTATACATTTTCCTTTTCTGGGTTTGTATTGGATGTCTAATCAAACCCAAATGTCCATCCACTGAGGATTGGATAAGAAAACTGTGGTACTTTTATATAATGGAATATTACTCAGCTATAAAGAAAGATAAACTGGAAGGCTTTATAGGTAAATGGTCACAACTAGAGACCATACGCATAAGTGAAATAAATCAAACCTGCATGTACAAGCACCACATAGTTTCACTAGTGTAAAACCTGAAGGAGTTAATTTAAACTAGGAGGTGTGATAGACATTGTGAAATGATAGGAAAACACTCAAGGTTAAAGGGCAGCTGGTATGTGGGAAAAGAGAAGGGAAAGAAGGAGAAATTTTGCATGTATGTATATACAGGCTAGTTAACACAGTTGATCTACTGTCTTCTATTTCTTTGCTGAAAGAAACTGTCAGTGAGTCCTTGATTGCTCAGTATTGCATGTCTCTATCTGTTTTCATGAGAAGCCACTTTGAAGATATCAATGTGTAGTACAACAAGCATTGTTAATTTCCTACCACTTTGTTTGTAACTCTGTATTGTCTGTACTGTTCGTTTGCTATTTTGTAAAAGGTCGTCTGTCTGTTAATGTTTTCCTTCTTTCATTTAAAAAAAATAACTTGGCTAAGAACTGTGTCCCTCAATGCCACTGTCACATTTTCTTACTTCATATCCCTCATATCCCTAAAGATTCATATCCCATAATTTTATTCATAAAATGATGCTCAAATTCTACTAGCCATCAAGTTGAGATATTTGCAACATTCAGTGTTCTAGACTTGTTTTCTTTTTAAGATCACAAAAAAAAAAAAAACCCAGGACAGTAACCAGCAGGAAACACTGACTAGGTTGAAGTGAAACCTTTCCTCAAGGCAACACAGAGCATGTAAGAGAGGCCTTAATGTGATTTGAAGATTTCTTTCTGTTTATGTTATTAGTCAAGTACAGCAGCAATTTTCATATCATCATGACTTCGCTTCTGAAATTCATAAAACTAGTGCATGATAGACCAAGGCAAAAAATATAAGGTCTACCTTAGCACTCATACATTTTTCATGTGATAAGACATCATGGATTCTAATTGATAAAAGGGTTGTTGTGCCAAGCACCCACCATATTAAGGAGCTTATTATTACAGGGAGACAGAGATAGAAGCCAGTAGCTTCAGAGATAGCAAAGGTCCAGTGATCACTTCTAGGGGACAACTTAGTTGTAAGAGATGAATACTGTAAGTAACAGAAGTTAACATTTTGTCATATGATACTAAATGTGTTACAAACAGCATTTCACTTAATCTTTGCTATAATTCTACTGAATAGGATATTGTTTTATCACTACTTTGCAGATAAGGAAATTAAGAAATAGTCAGTTTAAATGACTTGAATGAACCAGCAGATAGTAAGTGGAAGAATCCAGGCCCGCCTCCTCCAAAATCTGTATAGCAACTTCTTCGTTTTTCTGCCATTCTCGTGTCCAGCTAGGAAAATCAGTGCTAGCACTTAATATAGTAACAATGAGTGGTTACAAGACAGCGTTTTATTTTGCGCTCTAGTCTGTCTGTGTATCACAAATTTGAAAACTGGGAGAACTTCTTGGCTAGTCAGGCAGTAGATTTTTAAATCACTTTCGTGCTTCACATTGGAAGAGAATTGCACTTCAGTCCCACAAAAGTTTATTGTATGCTTCTACGTTTAAATGTGTCATCTTAAGAAGGAGGCTAAATCAGAAGCACTTAGAATTGTGACTCCACAGTAACAAGTAACTGGATGGATAACAGAATCTGGATTTTAGTATAATATATTTATCTGTCACAAGATTGATTTTGCTCCCCTATTAGCTTTTTGCCATTGGGACCATGTACCCAATACACACAACTGAAAGGAGGAGAATTTTATTTGCCTTACATCTTCAGAGGGCCCAGCGTTCACTACACAGTCAAGTGGCTCCCAGGTAAAAATTGCCGGAGAGCAGGGCACGGTAGAGTAAAACTGCCTAGTTCATGGCTGCAGGAAGGGACAGCAGGAGCACAGTGCCAAAGAGCAAAGGGCCAGAGACCCGATGCAGTGCAAAGGTCATACCCCCAGTGACCACTCAGACACACCCACAAGTGTGCCTTACAAACCCCGTAGGCAGCTCTCAAACCAATTAAATTAGCAATTAAGCTTAACTAGTACACCATGTAAAAGGGAAATGACAATACAAGGTCTGAAAATTAAACATGCTGCGGAGAGTGAAAGGCTTAACTGTATACCCGGCACATGAACAATATTCTATCATGAGAATGACAACAGTGATGAAAACCCGCTCTTCTGTTCACATGCTCAATTTTATGACCTTCAATTCAATGCATATCCAAGCCTTTCTGTATTTCACACTTATAAGTATAATATTTATAATTAAGAACATTCACATAACAATGAGCTCTTTTGTGGTTCATTGCTAGTTTTTATATGCTTCGTCTTTACCAACTCTCTAAGACCTTGTAAAATTATTCAGTAGAAAAATTTTATCAACTGCCCTATAACCCAGGGTGTCCTGAAAAAAGTTGTGTAATATTTTTGTTTTAGGTGGTACTTTCCCATTCCTCTGCCCTCTGTATTCTTCAAGAATTTGAATTTGGAGAACATGATTCTGAAGAGTTCTGAAAACAGATTAGAACATTCCAGAAATGAAATAGTGTGATAATGTTGCCTATAAGTGGAATACATCACCCACTTCATTAAGAATACTATATATACATCTGCTGCTAACACAGGCTGCTGTAACCAGCCATAATGAGATACAAGGAATAATTCCTTTAACATTATTATCTAATTTATAATTGTTTTCCCTGAGTCTACATGTTATTTGTGATCAGTGATGAAACTTTAAGGAAGACTTCTTTGGATTCTGGAATTCCATTGACTATCACAGGAAGTTTTCTCTCTGTTTTTAGAATATAAATTGGGAATTAAGTACATCCTTTAAAATGTGGGATGTATAAGTAAACCAAGTGGTTAGATCTGCTTGGTACTGTGTGTATGCATAATCATTTTAATTGTAAAAAATGCTATAAAATGGAAACAATTGATTTTTTCCCTTTAACATTGCAAAGCAATATTTACAGTGCAATCTTAAATGTAGCGTAGGGTAAAATACAGACTTATAAATATGACTAAATTTCATTGAATTGGAAGAAAGTTTCACCACTGTGTGTGTGTGTACCTGCACATGCATATGTATGCTGTGTATGTACTCATACATCATAATCACTCTTCAAGCTCTGATGTGCTAACATTATTTTTATTGATCTGATGCAATTCATTTGCAGTCACACAGTGAAGGAAAATCTCTCCATATCAACATATAATTGGCTTATTAGAATATCTTGTGAAGAGAAGTAATAAAGCTCTAATTTTAGTAATGAAAATTGGGTGATTTTCTATCTTCCAATTTTTTCCTGCACAGGCCTCACTTCCCTGCCAGTAAACATCCATTGTTAAAATGTGAAAGAGCCCGAGGATGGGCAGCTGGATTCTCACTCTGAATTGCCGCTTTGCATGCAGTGCCAGCTGCCAATATCAAGCGTTCTTCTCTGTCTCAGGACTCGCCATTGACCTCAGGGCGGTAAACTGTCAGGTGCAGGCCTGATATTGACTCATCCCTGGATTTGGGATGTGCAGTAAATACCAAGGGCTTGGAGAAGGTGAGGAAAGGCCACCTAGGTACCAATTAGTCCAGCAGGTGAAAAGTGGAATCCAGTAACATAGATCGGAAGTAAAGTCAGAAGACCTGCTGAAAACCAGTCTTGGAACAAAAAGTAAAAGCATCCCAGATCTAAACTTTTAAATCTGAGTCAGTTAAATGAGGTTTTAAATGATGATCCCTCAAGGATGGTGTGAAGACTGAGCGCGAACTCTGCCTTCACTATTCAGCACTCAACGCATTTCCTTCCAAGCACTCGGTAAACCTCTGGAGGAGAAATGAAGAAAAGGAGTATGAATGTTCAAAGCCCAGCTGAGGGTCATACTGTTATATTCTTCTCCTGCCTCTGTTTTTCTGCCCTCTTACTTCTACCTTCACTCGCTGTGGCATGTATTCATTCTCCTGCTCTCTCACCCTTCCACCCCTCCCTTCCTTGCCTCAGGTCCCCCTTTCTCCTTACCTCCTTCTCCAGATGGTTTCTTCTCCCTCATCCACATAACAGAAAGTATGGTCGTATCTTGTCTGGACTCCTAAGTGGCTATTATCTCTCTTCCAAGGACCTGTTGATTAGTATCAAACCTCATCAGTACCAATTGCAAATAATCTGTGTCCCACTTTCTTGCAAAAATATTAGGGTAAACGGAAAAGTAAAAACACACAGACATACGAACACAGGCTACTTAAAAGGAATTTACATGGTGGTCAGGATCATATAATGAAAATGGGACTGTAAGTATAAGGAATAGAGTAATGATATGAAACAAAACTTGTCACCATAATTGACAAATATACTTAGCTAAGAGCTTCCTGGCAGGCTAGATAATTAGGAAATATTATAGATTATAAAACAGTCATAAACTAACAGAACAAACTGTTATTAAAACTAGGGCTTATCATAATGTTTGGCCTATAGAATGTGCTCAATAAGCATTTCACAGATGACTACAAGAAGGTAAGTGTTTTAATGGTAAAAATAACTATATGCACACATAAACACGCCCACACAAATAAGGTATAAGTCTCCATAAGATCTTTAATCCAACTAGCAGTACAAATGGGGCAACTTTAACCATATCTCTACATAAAATGCAAACGCCTTCTTGTAGGATTCTGATACAAACCAGGACATAGGATTGGACAGTAGCTCAAGGAAGGCATTTGTCCTACTCTTTTGACTGCATTTAACAGGAAAAGAATCAAATAGTTCCAAACTAATATAAACAAAATTCACTGTTTATTATTAATATACAAAAGTATGAACTAAATGGACTTGGGAACGGGTGGGAACAAGGTTTACGGCAGCATGCGTTCTCTCTTCAGTTTTCAGTGCTGTATCACTCTAAAGTCTTTATTTCTCTCTCCTTTGCGTCTACATTTTTCCCTCTCCTTTCTAGATTTCTCTGCTCTCCAATCCACAGGGTCAAAAAATAGGATCTTCCCAGCACTCGTGGATTGATATTACTTCTTTTAAAATTAGCAATCCCGATAGAAATTAGAATCTCAATCCCAATTCCACATTTTCAGGGGAAGCCCTCCTTTCGCTCAGGCTGTCGCAAGTTTGAGTCTAGATTAATTAACTGTGAATGAGCAGCCAAGGCCATGTCACAAAAAAAGTTGCCGGGAGAACCCTCTTACCATTTAAGTAGCAGTGTGCCAAAGAAGGGTTCCACCGTAGCGGAAAAAACAAAAACAAAAACAAAACAGAGTACACACCTAAACAAACAAAAAACAGTCTTTAAATGCATTGCTTTCAGGGTATCTCAGACTTAACATAAGTCTGAAATTACTAGTGGATAATTTAAATTTTCTCTTTAAAGTATCTACAGTATTTCTCAACGATGATTTTAGCCAAAGCTACATATCCATTCAATAATAAGGTCTCCGATAATTATCTGACATACAGTTCTGTTGAACTGAATTAAATTACATTAATACTTTTGCCTTCAGATAATTATGTGGAAAAGTTAAATAAACATTTTAATCAAACAGTCTGATTGGTATTTTTGTTTAGATGAAAAGTATCCTACCATTAAATGGAATTGGTCACAGATGGACCTGGGTACATGATCCAAATGTTTTCTCAGTAAATAAAACTCTGCTTGGTGGTCTGCATGACAACTCATGGGTCTTACTCTACTCACCAGACACAGTAGATCATAGGATACAAGCGAGATTATTTGGACCTAGAAAACTTTAAGAGGAGATATTAGGCTGAACTTTCATGACCACTGTAGCAACACTACAGCCCTGAGAAAACTTTTGGCCACAAGTGTAGAAAGAAAGCACCTGATAACATCAAATTCACAAATTATATTTACCTTGCAAGCATTACAAGGGTTAATCACCTTATGACCAGGAGGGGATGGCTGCCTATATCAGGGTCATAATTCAGGGTTCTCAGGACAGGAATGAGTCTTTAGTCTCCCAAATTAAAACAATTATAGCTGGTCGATTCTTAATATGGGTAATATGGAATTTCTATAATGGTTTAGACTTACTTCTTTGTCCCCTTTCCCCTTACTTCATAGCCAAGACAAACTTGATCAAATGGCTGGAGATGAGTCACATTAATGCATTGGGAGTAGATAACTCAATATAATAACATGCTACAATGTCCAGTTCCCACCACGTATATAAAAATTCCAAGAATATTTCACTCTGTTGTAGTGAGTTTCCAAACAGCACAAGGGGCAATAATACACATTTCTTCTATTCTTCCTAGTCTTTAGAGTCAGTCTGCAACTGAAGAGACTTTGGAAGTACAAATGATTAATAGTATCTGAATGACGTCCTTGAGGGATTGATTTGTTATTGCTCAGATGACAATAACTTTACAGAACAAATAGCACCACTGTACTGGGACTTCAGCCACCTTACTGCATTCTGAAAAAAATGGGGGAACCAAAAGAGCAGCTTTAGCATCATAGTCAGGAATCATGCCAGGAAGACAATGCTGGAGAGCACTTGGCAGTCTTCAGGGAAACACCAACTGAATCTAATATGTTCGTTTCACAATGCAAACAATGCTGAGCGAGTGGAAGGCCAGCTGAAATAAATGTATTTGGAAAGCAGCAATAAAAAAGAATCATGGAATGCAGCAAATGTGGTTAGAAATCAGTAATAAAAAGCAGTCAGGATACGTGAGTATTTCTTTGGATTTGTAGACCAAATAAAAGAGATTGGAATATATAGGACAGTGGTACTCAAAGCATGGTCCCCGGAGGAATGACATCAATCTAGGAACTCGTTATAAATGCAGTGTTTTGTCCATTCCCCAGTCTTAACCAATCAGAAACAGAAATGGGGATGTTCAAAATTTGCTCTTTAGCTGGGTATGGTGGTAAACACCAGTAATACCAGTACTCAGGGATGCTGAGGCAAGAGGATCATAAGTTCGAGTCTCACCTGGGAAACTTATTGAGACCCAGTCTCAACTTTTTAAAAGGGCTAGGGTTATAGCTTAGTGTTAGAGCACCCATAGATTCCATACCCTACTACTATAAAATGCTCTAACAGAAATCTAGGCTTGCCTGCCTACTGCTCTCAGTAAATTTATTAGATTCAAATAAGCCTAAATTAGCCAGATGGATGGTAGGAATCTGTATTGGGAGACGCCCCAGTCACCCCAGCTGAGACCATTCTAAACTAAGCTGCAGCTCCTCATCAGCCAATTATAGCAAATGAGCTGAGCCTACCAAGACCAGAGGAGTATCCAGCTGAGCCCA
The DNA here is from genome assembly GCF_000276665.1 of Chinchilla lanigera. Classification (NCBI taxonomy): domain Eukaryota; kingdom Metazoa; phylum Chordata; class Mammalia; order Rodentia; family Chinchillidae; genus Chinchilla; species Chinchilla lanigera. The sequence goes on from NW_004955519.1 coordinate 3,731,532, forward strand.
GCCTAAAAAATCGTGTTGAGGAATTGCTTTGAGACATTACATTCTGAGGTGTTTGAGTATTCAGTAAAAGCTAATGAAACACTTTCCCAGTGACCTCTGGTTAGAATTCAGCCACCGCTCAAGCCCCCTAAGTCCAGTAAGACAGCATCAATCTGGGCCAGTGATGGTGAACCTTTCATAGCTTTCAGTGATAACAAACAGCTGAGGACTACTTCCCTCTTTCTTGTCTTCCTCATGTTGCTATATTCCAGCATCCAGATGGCAACTCTCGGGGAGGCTCTTTCTCTGCCGCTTACCACTGCGCCATCTTGGTGCTCCCTCCTCACTTTCTACTTCTTGTCAGCCATCAAATATGAAGGCAGGAAAATGGAATTCCTTCTGCACATCTCTTCAATTTGAAAAAAACTACGTTTGCCTTTTAAAATCTGAAATAGTTCCCTTCTACTATATGAACAAATATCTGCACTGATCACAGATAAAGGAAAAATATTATCCCTGTACAGTCTCCTGTGTACAGAAATGAAGTCAGAGCTGCCTGGTTTATCATTTTAAGTGGGAGCCAACAATTGTTAAATGAAAGATGAGCTGGATGCAAGAAAATGACAAAACACGCAGATGCCTACAGCACAATAGTGGGACATTATACACTTAGTGATAAAGGGGGGAAATCTAGTGCAACTCATAGAGCAATAGTTTTTCTGGCGTTCTTTTGCAAGCTTCGTGTATAGGACATAGCTGGGCTACAAAACCCCCAGAATTAAGTGCAATAATTCACGTGTTTAAATATATGTGCCTTTGTCTGTGGAGAGGGTTCAATAGCTTCCATCAGATTCCTAAGGGGATCTTTGTCCTTACTACGTCCTCTAGAAAGCCAAAAGCCACAGTAGTAATGATGTCTTCATTTGTGAGCATTTCAATTGATTAGAGGATGTCTCAGTTTTCTTCTTAAGCCAACTTTTAACTGCCCTTTGAACACAAATGCTCTACACTCCATAAGTGGGAACACATAGATCTACATTCCCATGGGGAAGAAAGAAGTTCTCCCAACTGTTACTTTGGAATCTCTTACCATGAAGAAAGTCAAACTAGGAAGGACAATTCTCTCCCTGAGTCTCTTGCTCAATTTCTGTACAGCCTCCTTTTTTATTTCTTATGTAGTCCTTTTACCCCTTAGAAAAAATATCTTCTTAACTAGAAGACACACTTGTGTTTTTTTACTGCTCTCCATTATTCAAATAATATCTCTGGGTCATGAGCATCTTTTGTTATTGATCTACAAGAAATTCTTTGGTTTACCTCAGATGCCAGAACTCTTCTTTCTGTCTTTGTGTGTATATTTTCTAGAGCTAAAATACTCAGTACATTAGCTTTTCTCTCCACATCCCCTAACACATGACACACCTGAGGACTTGAACATCCCCAAGTTTGAGATGTGATGGAATGGAGAGCAAATTGGTACCCCTTTTCATCAATGAATCTCTGAGTTCAGGACAATGCCTACTTGTTTCACTGGATCAAACACACCTACCAACCCATCACAGAAAAGATGCTGTGTAGAACTGTGCAAGAGTTCTCCATCCTACCATCCAGTGCCTTCAGAAAGGATCTGGAAGCAAGGGATGGTGAAAGTTTTTATGAATGTCCTCTAGCTCCAGAATGGCAAGAAATTCTTACCTGAGGGGAAGCAGTGTTCAGCCATCATCAGAGCTGACTATAGAGACCAAAACTAATCTGGGAGCATAACAACCTATTTTAACAGTGAAATTGGTTTAGTCATCCATTCTGGGAAACTTCAGGTTACTTCAAGTAGGACCTGCTCACTCTTGAGAAGTGCAGATTTAAGTGGGATTTATTTGTTGTCGTCAATCATTCTCATTTTATTTATTTTT
>NW_004955519.1:3739760-3801478 GCF_000276665.1 Chinchilla lanigera
GGAGAACTCGCTGCCTGGGCGCAAGGCGCGGGGGGCTGGGGGAGCCTGCTAGGCCGGCTCCGAGGGCCTGCTCGCCCCGCCCGTCCCCTCAATCATTCTCATTTTAATAGAAGCAAAACCACATAAAAAATAGGAACACAGGATAAAGAAGAAACAAAAAAACCTACCTTCATTACTGATCTACTCAAAGAACCCAGCATTAAGATGTTGATGCATTTTAATCAAACAACGAAATCTCTGTGTATGTATAAAATGCAGTTATTGCAATCCTTGTTTGCTCTTAATTGATTCCATTGTGGAGACTTCTAGAGTTGTTCATTTCTCTCCTATGGAATTTCTAATTAGCTGGAAACCTGAGAAGACATCTTCTAGTAAATCCAATGAAGCTATGGGGTAAAATTAGCCTACCTCACTTACTAGCTGAGCAACTTGAACCCTTTCTCTCTCTCTCTCTCTCTCTCTCTCTCTCTCTCTATATATATATATATATATATATATATATATATATATCTTTTTCTACTTTAAAAAATATAGTAATGATTACTAGTTAATGCATTGTTGAAAAGTTAAATATAATAATCTTTCCAAACACATAGCAGAGTAACTGGTACATATTAAGTATTCACTAAATACTGGCTAGTAGTAGTGATAACCTTCCCCGCATTTGTTGATTTATGTTTCCTGTGTACTGTTCACATTCCCCAAACTGGAGGCACAGATCCTCTGAGTCAGAAAGAAGAAAGAGGAGTGTAATCACGTTGTGATCTGTAATTGTCACGACTGGTTGTTAAATGAATATAGAGCTCCTTTATTATGTCCTCAACCTTATATTTGTTCAAGATACCACGTTGGTTAAAGGTGCCCTTGTGAGCCCACTCAGCACTGCTGTGGTTTTCTATCACCATCAATCAGGGCAGCACATGTTAATTAAGTGCTTTACCGTTTTTGCACATGATTTATTAGATCACTTCTCATTAATGTGTTGGATCAAAAAGAAAAGTAATTAAGCGGGGAATAGCAGTGGCAACACGTACCTAGCATTATTTATTAAATATAAAAGTTCTTAGGATGAGAGCCTGATCATTTGTCCTTAAGCCATCTGGGGGTCTCATCTGATAGAAAACCATCTAAATTATAACTATCTCTAATTCTGAGATTCACTGTTATTTTTTTTGAAGAGTGCTGATGGGAAATATAATTTGATATTTACAATCAAAGTGCCAGCAGCTGGCAAAGGAAGACTGGAATTGTACAATCTTCTCTTTATCCCTTAATCATAGAAAGTCAATAAAACTCCTCTCCAGTGGAAAACCTGTGATTTGCCCCTTAAATATCAGTAATAAGTATTTGTAAGATAGGTCTCCACCAAATAATGACTATACAGTCTTAAAGGAGAAAAGCCCAACAATTTTAAGATGAAATGTTATTTTCCTTGAATCATTTCTTTCTGATGAAAGTATTCATAGTAAGTTGGAAAACAACTCCAGAGGTCATTTTATATATCCCTCATTTTTCTAGACAACATTACAAACAAGCCTCGTAGAATTTGTTCTAACCTTTTCAATAAAAGCACCCAACGTGAAGACTATTACTCAGGCATTATGATTAATCCTGCTATTCTGATGAGTCTGTGAAATGAAGGTCATCATCTCCCACACTCAGGTGTTAAGGTGTTGTTGCTTTTCAATATCTTAAAGCCAATGAGTTTTAATTTTGGAGTCAATGTGAGACATTGCGACATCATAAATCATGTTTTGAACAAGGTAGGGTATAAACATTCAAACGAGCTGGATGTTACCATCAGAGAATATTTAGTTATAATAAGATTTAAGCTTTGGAATATTGTCATAAGAATAATTTGTCTGACCATAATAATGAAGCTAATCTTTTACCTTGTAATTTATTACTATATCATTTTGGGGGATTTTTTTCTCTGTTCTACCTTGTATTAGGCAAAAGTATTGTATGTGAAATACAATATTTTTTTTTATAAATGAGCCAAAATGTGAAAGTGGCATTGCCATACATAATATAGAACATGAGACATACTAATTAGTACACAAAAATCTTGACTTAAAAGTGAAAACAGTGGAGCTTAATTTACAAAGAACTTTGATTTCTGGGAAGATTTCTTTCCAAATATTAACAGCTGTGTCTCTCTTAATTGTAAATTTTGTGTTGTTTATTCTTTAAATCAGATTTTACAATAAAAGTGCATCAGCTTTGAAATTAGATTGAGGTTATTTTTAAACCATTTCTATCAAGTTAAAATAGTAATAAATTGAAAATATTACTATCTTTTTTGAGTTTATATAGGTAGTATTTTGCATATTCTGATTTAACTCTGGTAGTAGAGCAATAGTATACTAAAACTGGAAGTAGCCTAAAAAAATCCACATTTCCCAAAATAAATTCCGTGGAGCATTAATCTTGTGAGATGGTCCTTGTAAAAACGTGTTCCGTATCAAATAAGTCCAGGAAATACTGCTCTCCATACCTCGAGTCTCCGTCCAAAGGTTCCAAGAGGCCTGTGACTAATGAAACATGTTTAGCCCAGTTTAACCCGATACATGCCTAAGGATTTTACCATGGACAATAATTTTCCACGTAACTCCAACTAAAGTCCTGCCACATTTTATTTTTATTATTATTATTATTATTATTATTTGGTACAGGAATGAAACTCACGACCTCATGCTAGCCAGGCAGGCCCTGTGCTGCTGAGCTATATCCCTGGCCCTCCTGTCACATTTTAAAAAATGCTTCTTTAGGCCAATTCTCTAAAGAGGATAGATATTTAACATCAGTGTTGGCACTGGAACTCAGATATGCTGATTCTATGCCTGATGCTCAGTTTTTTCTACACCTTAATATTCAGGGATGGAGAAGCATCAGTCTTTCTACATCTATCCAAGAGTCAATTCCTCAAGGAAACAGAGTAGGGAAGATTCCTTCTGACACCTCTTTCCAAAATTGAATCTAACATTGATGTATCCTCGTGCCTTAGAACATTTTAATGATATGAACAGACATGAATAGTTCATCAACTGACCCACTTAACAAAGAAACTCCTCCCTTCCCATTTACCAGTTTCATTCCTGCTCATCTGAAATACCTTCCCAACAACCTTGAGGGAAAGGGTTTCTTTTTTCTCTTTTCTTCTTCTCTTTTCTTTTTCTTAAGAACTAATGCTTCTTGAAGACCATTTATGACGCACTTCAATTTTTTCTTATTACCTGAGGCACTATGAGGGAGTGTAGAATCTGTACCCTTCTAGGAACTAAAGTGAAATGTATGTTGAGAACATTTACTGCTTGTGTCTACTAGTTCTATTTTCTCATTGCACAGAGTTTAAATGATTAGTCATTCAAGCGTACAACATCATCCATCTCCAATTTGAAGTGTTTTTCTCAGTGGTCATAAATTATTTTTTCACTTATTGAACCAATTAAAAATTGTTTAAAAATCTAGAACTTCCCCTATTTCCTTCACTATCTTGTTATTTTCCTTTCCCTCTTTTTCTAAAATCCTAAGACATTTTAAAAATAGCATTTCCATGTGACAATGGAACCCTCTTCTTCATACTGTGGTCTGTGGTCACTGTCACAGTTATGTAGAAATGCAGAATCTCAGATCTTAACCCAGCCTACTGAGTCAGACCTTGCATTTTAACATGCTCCCCATGGGACTGGTGTGACCTTAAAATTAGGAAACCATTAGTCTATGGTATGTTACAAAGCAATGATTTAATTTTGAGGCAGAAGGTAGAAAGATTTACATTTATCTGCCAACCCCTTCTGAATGTAAGCATCTTATTTTGTTCTGAAATATATACCAAAGGTAATGTACCAGGTATGTGATCCTTTAATTTTGTGAAATAGAAACAAACCTAGAGACCTACTGAAACATTTCAAGGGGAACAGCAAAATGTAGCTCACGTGGCTAATTTAGTTCATTTGACTCTGATGTCAAACAAGCTAATAAGCAGCCTTCTTTTTACATAGGAACTGACAAACAAAGCTGGACAACACGGTTCAGCATCAAGCGGAACTATAGAGACGTGTTCACGGAATAAACGCAATGCTTTCATTTCTCCCATGTTATACCGTCCTGGGCAAGGCATTAGTATGCACAGCAGAGATGAAATCAATCCCTCCCTTTAGCCTATCCTGGCATTTCCACGACGTGATTGCCCTGAAGCTATCTTCTTCAGACTAATGGAGAAAAGGGAATCAAATTTTTAGTGCTTCCTTGATTTAAACAAAAAGAAAGTATGATTTTCCTCAGGATACTAAGAGGTGGTATATGTCACTGTGTACTAATCTTATTTGATAAGGCCTCAATTGATTTCTTTTTCCATGCATCTTGAAGTGCTGTATCTTAGCAGTAGCTTTCTCTGAGGAGCTTTACATGAGCAGCTCATTACACCACAGAAAATCTCTGTGAGGTAGAAGGATCAATGTTTATTATGCTCAGTCTTAGAGTGATGGAGACAATGCGTGGAGAAACCTAGACATAGTGAGGTGAATTTCACAGTATTAGCTTACCTTTAAACATCATGTATAGTTGTATCCCCTGACTCCACTTTTTGAATTAAGGAAAATTAACTTATTAGTTTCATTAGGCTTGCTATTAAGTAGATCTCAACACTCCCTTAGTATGCAATAGAGAAGTAGATGACACCAAGAAACCACGAAAATGTAACAACATGAATTTCAAAGTGAACAGCTGTATTTCCAAGGTGTTGCTTCCACGCATAGGGCCAGCACTATTATTTATTGTTCATTCATTTTCTTGCCTGCTCATTTGTGATCAGTGGACATTCATGAAAATAAAAATGAAAGCATGCTCTTTACAAGAAAATGGATGGAACTTAAGACCATAATACTAAATGAAATAATAAAACACAGGAAGTTAAATATCACATGCTTTCTCATATGAGAAACCCAAAGCATAAGTAAATAAAAGATTAAAATGAGGGAGAGATGGTTCAGAAACAAGGCAGAGGGAATGGAGATTAGAAATGGATCGCTGGAGAGAGAGAAAGGGAAAAGGAGGGGGTAAATGGATCAAAATGATCAATATGTGCTATATATAGGTACCAATTCCACAAAGCAAATATAACAAAAATGTCTTATGAACATACACTAACTTTAAAAAGATTAAAGATTAAAATAAACTAAAAAGATAAGCAAATTTGTGGCAGCAATTAAGTGTAAGTTGCCTTGCATGGAATACAATCTAGAGTACAAAGTCTAGAATAAAACAATATACTGATGTATTCCTCAAAGTCAAGTACTTGGATCCATTTATACTTCAACCCTATGGATGTACAGCCTAAAGGAAGTGACCAGGAGTCTGTTAAGTTCGAAGAGTATTGTAATAAGATAAAATGGAACCCGTAACACCTCTCCCAAGAGTATATTTAGTATATTTGTACTTCACCTGGGACTTTCAGAGTCTTAATTTAAAGAACTGGATCACTGGTGGAATTCTTACTTCTTGAGATCAATGGGTGATAAAGAACTTTGGGCAAAGAGGCATTTGGTCTTGTTCCTTCACTAGATGCCATCCAAACAACTGCCAGTTCTGAAGGTGATTAGAACAAGCCTATCTGAAAGTAGAGGGCACTGAAGAGGACAAGACCCATTACTTTTCTCACATCTAGGCGAGGATATCAGTCTTCCTAATCCAGATGTTATCTTGACAAAATTTCTGGTAAAAAGTAGACAATTGTTTTAAATTATGCTTTGCTCAAGGCATTAAGAAAACACGCAGACCTGCAAGAAGTCGAAGAAGGTGGCACTTGCTTGTAATCCCAGCTACTCAGAAGACTGAGGTAGATGGATCACAAACAAGTTCAAGGCTAGGCAACCTAGTGAGACCCTGCCTTAAAATACAGCTATTCCTGTTTAATGATCTACCTGTTTAAGGACTGTTGGGGATTACTGCACAGGCTGACTGTAACCCTAACCTATGTTTTTTTTTGTACAATTCTGTATATCTTGTTTGTACACCCTCAATGTATTTTTGGTACAGTATACTTTGCTAATACAGTATTGTAATTTTTGCAGATTGTACTGTAAATGACTGTAGATTTATGTTCTGTTTACATTACAGTACTGTATGTAAGGGTTATGCAAATAAAATCAAAGTCATCAAGTTAATTTTCTTTGACTGTTTCTTTTTTCCGAAAGTTGTAATGTACATACTATATACATTTAGCGACCAATTCATTCAACAACCTAGCGGCAGGAAGGGAACTCAGTTGTTACATGAGGAATGTCTGTTTGTACAGTTGAAAGAGCTGGGATATAACTCAGTGGTACAGCATTTGACCAGGATGCAAGAGTCTCAGTTTAATTCTCCTCTACTGCAGAACAAAAAAAACAAGTTATATAGCAGTAGTTTTGAAAAGCTACATAACTGGAACATTTTCCTAAGAAAATAAAAATACTTAAATCTGGTCCAAATAGAATTAAGCAGATTTAATAGACCATAAAATTTCTTTAAATTCTTGTAATTCTCCCTTCCTTCTTCATAACCCATTATGAGCAGGTGACTATTTGGATTAGGGCTGCAAAATCTTTAAGGAAAAGATAATGTATATTTTATTTAAACTATTTGAACTTTTCCAAAGCTAAAAAGAAGATAAAACTCTAACTTTATTTTTAAGAGACTAACTTAATTCTGAAATGAAAACTCCACTTTCCAAAACAAAACCACTTTAAATCCAATTATAAACCAATTTAAATACAATCTCACCTATAAATATAATGTAAATGTTAGAAAATTGAATATTAAAGTAGACTTTAAAAGATACACTATACACAAGATAAGAATAAGTAAACATGAAGAAATGTTTTGCATAATTAAAGAACAGACATTATTTGATTATTAAATAGATTATCATGGCTAAAATTAAACAAAGATTCATAATAAAGCTACAAGTAAGTGATTAATTTAAAATTTTTTCCTTGAGTAAATATATTTATCAGGTACCAAGAGTCAACTTGTAACTAAATAGAAGGATACAGACTTTTCCATTAAAAATAGGGTCAAGACCATGATTTCTACCATCAAACTATTTCTCAGCATCTTCAGCAATAAGAAACACTCATTCAGTTATTAAAAACATTGTTGAAAAATGACATCACTTTTGGTCAAATAAATAAACTTTTTAAAACTTACTCTATTTTTTCTGCAAAAAAAATTGCCGGAAAATTTCTTAAATTATATCGCTTATTAACTAAAGATAAATTCGTTCACTTTTTATAGGCACACGATGTCATTGTCCTATGGGATTGTCTGAATGTTTCTCAGAAATCATGCTGACAATTTGGTTCTATCTTGTCTTGACATGTAGACTAGAATTATCTTCTATGTGCCAAATAAATCAAAAGGAAAGACTTGAAGGACATAACTTTGTACTTTCCTATTGCTTTCTACCATCCATAGTTTCAGAAATAGCAGTCCCCATCATTTTATAAAGCAAGTTCTTTATCTTTGATCCACTCTTCTCTGAATTCTCATTAGTACTAGAAGTATGATGCAGCAAGTTTAGAAGTAAAGCTACTAGTACCACTGCAACAGGGATGGTAAATCACTATTCAGTCTAAACAAAAGGGATAAAGCTGTACAGTGTTCAAAATATCTGGTGATTACTTAAATTTTAAAAAATTTATTGCAATATAAGACATGTTGCCATTAATCTCCCTCAAAATACTCTCCCTTGCTTTGAACTCACATATCTTTCTCTCTTTTATTTATTTATTTATTTGGGTTTTTTTCTGGTACTGGGAATTGAACTCATGACTTCGTGCTTGCCAGGCAGGTGCTGTACCACTGAGCTAACTCCTCAGCCCCTTCTTTGTCTTTTTTAGACTCACTTATCTTTCCTGCCACTTTCTGAAACAGTTCTGGAAATGCTCTTTTGTGAGTGTCTTAGTTGCTTTGTTGCGGGTACCTCAACGTCCTCTTGAATTGACTTAAAACATTTACTTGTCATAGTCCTTTCAACTTTGAGGAAGGCCAGAAGTCATACAGTACCATATCCAGTGAATAAGGTGGGTAAGGGTACACCATGTTTAAATTTATTAATATATGTTTGTGATACATATTCATTTGGGGGACTTAGCATATATATATATATATACTGTATATTGATCATCTTTATCTCCTTTCTCTGCTAGTTTCCCTTCTCCCCTTTGGTGTGATCCACAACCTATGTCCAAATAGTCTACCTTTTTCCTGCCATCTGTCCTTTATTTTACACTTTAAAGTATTTATTTGCATTTCACGAATGACTAATGCTGTTGAACCTTTTCTGATCAATCTTACATGCCTGTATTTGTTTATCTGAGTAACCAATTTAAAGATATCAGTATGTAATACGACAGCCATTGTTAATTTCCTATCACCTTGTCTGAAATTCTGTATTGCTTGTATTGGTTTTGTGTTACTTTGTAAATGTATGTATGTCTGTTAATATGTTTTTGTTCATTTATATTTAAAATGAAATTTTAAAAAATGAATAAAGTATTTATATTTTGGACTTCTCATAGATGAGAAACCATTTGATATTTAACCTTCTGTGTCTGATTTATTTTACTTAACATTACAGTGTCAACCATTACAGAAATCAGTATGGAGAATCCTCAAACCACTAAAAAGAGGAATTGCTTTTAACCCAGCTACACCTCTTCTGGGTATCTTCTGGAAAGAGTTAAAGTCATAATATTACAATGATGAGTGCATACCTATATTTATAGCAGCTCAATTTACAACAGTTAAATCATGTAAAGAGCTTAGATGCCCATGAACAGATGTACAGATAAGGAAAACGTGGTATGGAATATTACAGTGGAGCACGGTCATACCTTGGTTCACAACTGCTTCTTTTCACAAACAGTTAGGTTTGCAAACAGAGGTGATTTACAAAATTTTGCCTCCATTTTTGAACTTCACATCAGGTGAGTAACACCCAGGATCATCTTCCCCGGAATCATGGAATGAGTTAAGTTCGTGAACCGAGGAACCACTGTATTTCTCAGCCACATCACAATGTTTTTATGGGTCCGCCTTTCCACTGGATGGCACTCAGTGACAGCATTCACAGTATTTTTGATCATTAATCTTATCTTCTTTGCTATATTTTTTTTGGTACCAGGAAGCGAACTCAGGAGCTTGTGCAAATTTCATTGTATCAAAATGTTATGTAAATGAAGTCATACAATATGTGAACTTTTGGGATTCAGCTTTTCATTCAGAATAATTTTCAGGAGATTCATCTATGTCATTATCTGTATCAGTAATCTATTCTTTTATTGCTGAGTAATAGTCCATGGTACAGATGAACCATACTTTGCTGAATCATGTACCCCTTTGCAGAACATCTCTGTTGTTTCCAGTCTGCAGTTATTATGAATAAATCAGGTTTCAATATTTATGTACAGATTCTTTGAGGAAACAAAAATTTCCATTTCCTTTGTATAAACCTTCAAGAATACAATTTCTGGATCATATGATTGCAAGTTTTTTTTTGTTTTGTTTTGTTTTTGTTTTTCTCCGGTACCGGAAACTGAACTCACGACCTTGCACTTGCCAGGCAGGCGCTTTGCCGCTGAGCTAAATCCCCAGTCCCTGGTTGCAAGTTATTTTGGTAGGAAACTCCTTGTTTTCCTGAGTGGCTATTCCATTACATAGTCCCATAAGCAGCACAATTATGATTCAACTTGCTTTCTCCACATCCTTTCTAGAAATATATATATATATACATATATACACACACACAATTCAATAAAAATTGAATATCCTTTCAAGTTTTCTCAACTTCAACACTATTGACATTTTGGATTGGCTAATTCTTTGGAGTTGGGGGATTCTTCTGTGATCATAGGATGTTTAGCCACACTCCTAACCTCAACCTACTCATGCTATTAGCACATTACATCCATCTCCCTCTACCCCCACTCCAATGCTGTGACAACTAAAAATGTTTCCAAACATTGCTAAATGTCCCCAGGAGTCAGCCTTACTCACTTGAAAATAGCTGTAATACATCATGACATTCTAAATCTCAGAAAAATAAGATCACTAATGCTCATTTATCTCCTCTGGGCTCTTTCCCTTTTTTTGAAATGAAAAACTTTTGTTCACACCTCACTCTCTTCTTTTCCTACCAAATCCCTCATCTCATCACCCATGTCCATGAGACTATAAACCTGCTGCGATGACTTACTGGAAAAAGGCCAATGTGAAATTGCTTTCGTATGATCTTGTCCTGGCTATTAACTCTTAAAGTATCTTTAGCACCTACAAATGTGCCTGTGCCCACTTGTTTGTCAGATACTAGTCCCAGGGAGGAGGAAGTTCAGAATATTTATGAGATGAAAAAGAATAAAACTTGGACAATCGACTTTTTAAAGAGGGACCAAGGCAGATTAGAAAGCATTCAGGTTATAAAAGATAATGCCGCAAATTAGGAAAAACTATAATTCCTGCAGGATCTTAGTGTTAAGCACAAACCTCTGACATTACTTCCGGGATATGTCAAAGCACTGATCCCCGACCACTTCTCAGTCTAGGAAAATGTTTCTCTTTTTTTTTTTGGTTTTTCTCCGGTACCAGGAACCGAACTCACGACCTTGCGCTTGCCAGGCAGGCGCTTTTGCCGCTGAGCTAAATCCCCAGCCCCGGAAAATGTTTCTCAACCTCCAAAGCTCAGATCAAATGTTACGTCTTCTACAACACTGTCTCCAATTTTCTCAGCTGTAACAAATTTATCCTTCCCCTGGATTCTGTCAACATTTATCTCTACCTTGATCATTACTAGGACTGCTATCATTCATTCTGTCCATGTTTGGTTATATGTGTATCTGTCTATATCCTGAGATGGCTAGCTTCTTGAATTTTACTTAGCAGTGATTTAAGGACCAAGGAAAGTACCTGTGCAGGGGTACAAAATGGTGCATTAGCACCCAGAAAGTGGAAAGGATGGAGAAGCAACAGAGAGCTGAAAGACAGGGCAACAAATGGTGCTTTCCACACAGAATTTTCAGGAATTGTGGAGCTAAATCCATCCTGGAATTTGCATCCAAGCACTGTTTAAGACTGAGGGTAAACCTGTTCACTGTGAAATCAGGCCAGTGAATCTTCTGGACCAGTGATTCTCAGGTAGAATTACTTAGAAGGTCTCCCAAAGTAGATTTCTTGGTGCCACTCTTAGGAATTTTTATTTTGTGAGTGTGGGATAGGGCCTGAGAACATGCATCTCTAATATTTTTCCAAGTGATGCTCATACTGGTGGTCTAGTACCACACTTTGAGAACCACTGTGCAGGCTGACTTGTGCTGACGGTATAGACTTATTCTCAAGGTTCGAAAGAGCCTGTGGAGGTCAGAGCAGCTCCATAGCTATAAAAAGCTGTTGGGGGAAGGAGTTATATAGTCAGACCAAATTGGGCATCAGTTCCTGTCTTAGTTACTTTTCTCATTGTTGAAACAAAATACCCAACACCCAAAATTATAGGAGAAAAGATTTACTTCATCTCACTGTGTGTAGAAGTTTCAGTACACAGTCAGTTGCTTCCAAGGCAGGTGGCATGGCAAAGGGGAATGGCAGAAGAGAAACAATCTATGGCATGGTTGGCAGGAAGCAGCAAGCAGTGAGCCTGCCTTGCCCTTTGATCCCACCCAGGCTGCAAGCCTTTTGGGAGGAGCCACCCACACTCAGGGTGGGCTAATCCATTCAGCCATACCCAGAATTATGCTAATTCAAGTCAATGGACTAATTTAGTACCACACACCCTTATTCCCAGTACCACACACCCTAGGCCCAGCCATCTCCCCACCTAAGAGCACATGAAGCTTTGCGGGGACATTAGATATAAGCTGTAACATTTCCTCTTTGCTGAGTTAAATTTACCATCTCTATGAGCATTGGCACTGCACCTCTTTTAATGACTACTGAAACAAGTTCTTAAGTGAAACATTTGTGTTCATCTTCGTATTTTTGAAAAGTTTTGCAGACAGTAAGTGGAAGACACTTGAAAAAATCCTCATTAAATTTAAAAAAAATGGACGGGTGAACTTAACATCTTTGTAGTCCTTGCATATTCCTTGCATAGAGCTGCTTCTCAATAAAACTTTTTGTTCCTGCTGCTAACGATGTCATAATATCCTTCTCAACTTGACACTGATGAAGATGTTACATACAGAAGATGAGGAGAAGTTTAGAGGAATCAATAATCAGTTCTGAGGAAGTAAATATCTAGAAAACTAATCTATTCTGTAAATGCTGCCCAGAAGATGGTAGGTAGGGGCAGAAAGAGAGAGAGAGAAAGAGAGAGAGAGAGAGGGAAGAGGATAGAGGGAAATGAATAGGGAGAGGAGAGAGAAGTACTAGTAAGGAGGCAGGTATGAAGATATACCCTACTTTCCGTCATGGATTCTGTGGCAGGTAGACTTCCAAGATGGTGCCCAGGATCTCCACCTCCTGATGTTCACACTCATGTATAACCTACTCACGTTGATTGTGATCAGGACTACTATGATAATTTGTTCTAAAAATTGAATACAGCTGTTACTTCCTTGATTACATTTAAGAACAATGTGGCTTTCTTTCCATCCAAGCTGTACTCTCTTACCTTTTTGCGTGTTCAAACTTACGAAGCCAGATTCTGTACTGGGTGATCCCCTATGAAGATGCCAAATGGTGAGGAACTAAGAGGACTCTGACCAAAAGCTAATAAGGAACTGAAGCCATCAACTCAACAACATCATGAGTAAACTAAGAATACGATCCTTCTAGGTTACAGCATGAGAGCACAGGGAACTTGCTTGAGACCCTGACACAATGGGCCCAGTGGATTTTTGACCCGTGGAAACTGTGAGATGAGTGCATGTTATTTGAAAGCACTAAATTTGGGGGTAGCTTGTTATGTAGCAATAGATAATACACATCATTTTCTTTTTTTTCTCTTCATTTTTTAAAAATTTTATTTTAAAGAGAGTAGTAAATGAGGAAAAAAAGAGAACAATAGCAGCATACCAGCACCACAAACATACACAAACCAAAGCAAGAACATTTAAAGTGAAACAGGGTTTCAACACAAAATGATAGGAATTAACAGTGGTTGTTATATTACATATTGTTATCTTGAACTACGTTGCTCAGATTGCCAGATGTAAGCATGGAAGATTGTTCAAACCATGAAAGAGAATAAGAAAATAATTCTTCCATAAAACATTAGAGATAATACAGAGTTTCACTAGACAAGATGGTGGGAGTTCACCATAGTAGTTCCATTGCATATTGTTACCTTCAAATCAGTTGCTCAGATTACCAGATATAAGCATGCAAAATTGGTAAGGACATAAAAATTTTTAAGCTTAACTGTTCCTTTCAGTATGCCATCAGACTAATCTTTCCTACAGATCACTGAAGAAGGAGAAAGGGGGGAGAGTGAGGGAGGGAGGGAGTGAGGGAGGAAGGGAGAGAGAGACATCAGTGTTCCCAGAGATTTCTGATCCCCACAATAGGGCTAATATATTGCATGATACTTGTTCCTAATCTGATCTCTTAAAAAACACTTAATGTTCCAGAATTAATTAGAGTTATCATCATTATTCAAACTGTGCAGCCCTAATCAGGTAATTCCAATCAATTTATTCACAATTAATAGACAGAACTGTGGTGTTTACATTAATAGTTCATCTTACCCTTTCGGATTGACATTTCTAAGTCTGTTCCTATCTTCTTGCAGAGTTAAGTGAGACTGCAAAGAGTGCAGCTATGAGATGGCTGTGGCTGGCATCTACCATAATACAACTGCATATAAACTCTTCTGTACATTAAGAATCACAGACAAATTTCATTCACTTATCTGTCCAATTTCCAGCAAATGTTTACTGACTGCCTGCTTTCTGCTAGCAAGAGTAATGGAGAGATGGCTACCATAATAATGTCCTAATATTCCTTTTCCAATTTGAAGTAACCACTCTACATCCCTATCTTTGCAGTGATATCTTTGCTAGTATCTACGTAGCAAGTATTGTGAGAATTTTACCATTTGTGACATGCTGTCAGTGAAAAAGACAACTGTCAGGAATAGACAAGAAGTTTGCTATTGGCAGATACTTTCACCAGACTTATCAAAAATGAAATGCCAACAGTAGGCCCTTTTACTACTGCTGGCATGACATTTGACTTGAGATCTGAAGTGTTGGCCCGCTTATTTCCCAAGGGGCTGCAGTGAAGTCTTGAGGGGGTCTCCGTAAAGATGAACCACAGCAAGACAGACACCAGTGTGTGTCTGACATGGATTCTGCTCTGTTTCTCAGCTGAGCATACAGCACTACCACAGCTCATAAAATCCCATGTCCCTGGGGGTCCCCAGAGGTCACAGGAAGTGAACAAAAGAGAGAATAAGCTCATGAGATGCATTGCTCATAACAGAAAAACAATGTATATTTAACAGTCACAAGAAATTTGGCAAAGGCTGTTTGGCAGTGTACATGAGAAGATTTCATTTACATTTTGTGTATCTTTTGACCTAGCTAATCCACTTCAAGGAATTTATCCTAAAAGGGGTGTGTGAGGAGAGAATGATACATCATTGAAAATCCATGGCTATATGGACATTTTCTAAAATTATGCTTATTAAAGAAGAAATTGGAAAAAAGTCTAAATACGCAACAGAGAGGACTAAAGTATTATGTAATTACACAATAGAATATAATTCAGCCACTGAAATAATATTGCATAAGAATAATTAAGAACTATGGCAATATTGATGTTTAGTATATATTATAATGTAAAAAGGTCAGGATTAGAAATATATACAATATTTTCATATTTCAGTAAAAACATAAATGTGTGGGGGCGTATGTACACATATAGGCTTTATATATATAAATGTGGAGAGAGAGAGAAGGAGAGATTTCAATAGTAGTTTTCTGTGGAGGTGGAGCTTATGGACAATTTAATATTGTTGAAATTAGGTATAATTTCATTAGCTTTATTTAACTATTGTCTATTTTTTCTACAAATGAGCACGCATTGTTTAGAAAAAATAAAATAATTATTAGGAAAAAAGATCAATTACCTGAAAATGTACATTGAATAAACTTTTAAAATAGATTTTGAGTTTTTAGGTATGCAACAAGGGAAAACATATAACTGAGAATCTTTAATTCTGCCTTCTGCCCAGCAACTTTGCTACTCACTCAAAGGCCATGAAAGTTAGCATTTAAAACATCACAAACTGTCAGGAAACCATCCTAGGCCCTTTTACCTCCAGGAAAGTCCACTTTCCTTTTGTTGATGAATGAACCAAAAGGAAATTGTCTTTGGGTTGGGGTGGGGGAGGAGGTGACCTTTCAAGAGGAGGGAAAGAAGATAGACCCTGATGTAAGAGCAGGCGAATGTCAGCCTGGAAGGGCCCATGTGTGTCTGCTACTTAGCCTCTTGAAGAGAGTTCAAACATGAACACTCTTTCTGTTCAGGGGCAGTAGAAATTTGTCCTATTTTTTGTATTACTTTCAATAAGCAACTTCAAAGAAGCTACAGTGGTATAAAATATGATAGGTGTAGAAATACTTAATGTCTTCCTGAAATCAAGTAAAGAGGTTTTACCAGGCAATTGATTTTTTAAATATCAAAATGCTTCCAACTTAAATAATTTTCTGCTCTGAAAAATTTTCCATTTCTTTTATCTAAATAAGAAAATTTCTTAACCAGAGTTCAGTTGAGGCATACATAAAGTATCTAAAATAGACTAAAAATATATAATTCAATAAATAATCTGACTCATTTTTGTTGCTTATTTCTAGAAAGCACAAGAAATGCCCTGAGAATACATACTCACTACGTCTGCACAAGAATCATTCACTCAGTTACTTGTTTAACATGAATTGTCACCCACAAAGTGTTAAATAGCAGGGATAAAGAGATAAAGATTAATCCTTCCCTACAGTCCACAATATAGAGAATAGGCAGGGAGGAGACATGTTAAATCTTTATATGGCAGACAAACAAATTCCACTTTCAACACAACACTGTATGGGTTTTAATAAATTAATGAACAGTGTGGATGCTATCAATGACCTAGGGGCAGACATTTTTAAAATTCCCCAAAGCAGAAAGCACTAGGTAAGCTTTCAAGCAGAGGAAGATGTGAAGAATCTTGAAAGGATTGAGGATTACCCCAGTTGTGAGTGGATACACATGTAATAAGGAAGGACACAAAGATGTCACTGGCAAAATGTGAACGGGACACATATGAAATGAAGGAATGTTTAGGAGAACATAAGCCTGTTAATTTCTGTTATCTCATTAAAACAAAAGTAGATTATACATTGGCAGTTAGCAAGTTCACAAGGTATATGGACCTGTAAGATTTCTCAACGACAGTGTGTTGGTTTGAGGCTTATTTTTTTCAAGGGAACACAATAATACAGGACACATATTTTATAAGATTATTTACAATAGTCACCCAAAGAATGATATACAAAAGAGTGCAAGAAATCTGTCCACACACTATAGACCAATAATCCAGCTGAGGGCTGGATCGCGCGATAATGTCCTGCATGAGTCCAGCTGAATACCTAGAGCTCATAACAATGCCTCCCACGAATCCAACTGGAGGCCCAGAGCCCACGACAATATCTCATGCAGGCCTGCGCTGGAAAGGCCCAAAGGTCAGTGGTGGAATCTAGGAAGTCTGTGTAAGCAGGATGAAGGACATCCGCTAGCTGGCTGAGGGATCTGCACTGGAGCCAGGAATCAATGCTCAGAAGAACCAGAGCTCCCCCAAAAGGTACCACAGCCATCCTCAGCAATAGTGAGGTCCCGAGCCCCTCTGATAATCAAGATGGCTGTGTTCCCATCAGGGAAGCCAATGCAGCAAGCCTTTCCAGGAAACCGGCAGTGCACCATCTTCCCCTCTGGAGCAAGGAAGCTATGCTCAAAGTGAGCACCAGAACCCCGCCCCCATGTGAACCACAGCCATTCTCAGTGCCAACGAGATCCCAAGCTCTTCAGAGGATGAAAATAGCCAAGTTCATCAGGAATGCCAGCATGACGAACTCCTCCA
The DNA here is from genome assembly GCF_000276665.1 of Chinchilla lanigera. Lineage (NCBI taxonomy): Eukaryota > Metazoa > Chordata > Mammalia > Rodentia > Chinchillidae > Chinchilla > Chinchilla lanigera. Next base: position 3,756,856 of record NW_004955519.1, read on the forward strand.
ACAAACCAACAGCTCCTTGCAGCTTAGACCAGCTCCAACAGCCTTTCTCTGCTCCCAACAGCCTCCTTCTCATCTACAGTTCTGCATCTTAAGCTGCTGACAACAATCCCCAGGTGGGCCTCCCATACCCAGCACCATGCTTACTCAGTTCAGCTGGGGGTTATAAGCTGACCAACAAATTCCACTTTCAGTTATCCACTTTCCAGTTATCAATCCACTTTCCAGTTATCAATCCACTACATACAGTATATTAGATTTTTGTTAACATTTATTCACTCACCTCTCCCTATTTTGGGGAACAGAATATACTTGCCTATTCCTTGATTGTAGGTTTGTCTACTGACTTGCATTGGACACAATCAGGAGACAGGTGGTTCCAAAACTACTTGAAAGATTGGGTTTTCTCACTGGAACCTCTGCTCTCCCCATAAGAAGAACTTGCTCTGGTTAGCTCCCTGTCCACGAGAGAAAAATGGGAAAAACACAGAGCAAATCCTTCCTACTTTAGTCCTTGTAGCTCAGCCATCCTCTATCTGATCTTCAAGCTTATCACTTTATTGCTTGTTATATGCATCTATAATTCTATAGCTCTCTTGTTATGCAGCTGTATTGTGATCATAGATACTGATACACCCATCTAAAATATCTGTGGATAAAGTATTGCAACCTCCACCATCGGTAACATTTCTCAAATGGGTAGTCCACCAGAACTCTGCTTTGTGCTACTGTGTAATACACAATGGTGTGCTGGAGAGAGACGATGTGGATTTTGGGGAAAATGAAAATACCCAGAACCCCTCCCTCCCCCCAGTGAAGAAGTTCCTGGGCTGTTGATAGGAAATTGAGAGAAAACCAAAAGAATGGAGAGTGGTACTGAAGTCAATATTGCCCTTCTCCATATATGTTTTCCAGGATATATCTAGCACTTGACTAAATGCTTGATTTGAGAAGAAGCAAGAATCATTTCAAATCTTTTAAAACTTTGATCTTGTTCTTCCAGTACATTCATAGATATGAAGATGGTATTACAAAGGTACCATTTCTTTCCAAATTTCTCTACAGATTTGACACAGTCTTCGTCATTACAGAAATGTGCAAACTGATTCTAAAATGTCTACGGAAATCCAGAGGTCTGGAATGACAATGGAAATCTCGAAGAAGTGTAGAGCTGGAGGACATTGCCAAATAGAAAGACTTGTTATAAAGTTATAGCAATTAAGTCTATATGGTGTTAGTGCAAGGATAGACAAATAGGAAAGTGGAATAAAGTAGAATCCAGAAACAGACCCACCAATGTACATGAAATTGGCTCTGTGGTGCAATGGGAGAGTTTGTGATTTTTTTTCAATAAATGGCCTTCAATTACTTAAATATCTGAGAAGGACAAAAGAATCTTAACCCTCTACCCCTACACTGACCCAAAAATGAACTTCAGAACAATGGTACATATAAATGTGAAAGCAGAAAAGAGAAGCAAGTGTAGGGAACAATTTCATGACTTACAAGTAGACAAGAAGCTCTTTAATGGGACCATAAAGAAAACAAATGACAATCTGAACTATAATTCTATTCCTCCAGTACCACTGGAGTAGGAAGAGGAAAGTTTAACATGAACCGAAGGTATAGTTCCACTCATGGAATATACACAAAAATGTATTACTTCCATCTCAAGCCTTATTTTATGAGATCCCTGATCTCTAATAAAAAAATCACATCTTTCCCCAGCAGTAAAATGAATAATGAGTATAGAATTAATGAGTTTTCACTAGTATTGAGTTAATATTAAGAAGCAATTCTAAAGAGATTATTTTTCTGGTATAATTTTCTCCAGTATTAGTGTGTTCATGACAGAGAGGGATCACTAGGCAAAATGTTAATACTTCCTTACTCCTCCCACACACGATTGCAAAATTGCACTAAAGATCCCTGTAAATTACAAGTCTATTAGTATATCATCATATTGTACTGATCAATGACTACTTGACCTACCGATGATGCCAAATCTAAAGTGTTAGGATCCTCACTAAATAAAGATCACTCTGGAAAGAAAAGAAAATGTTGCATGATTATTTGGGTTAAAGGGAAAGATGAAGCCCATATAGGCAATTATTAGTGGCATTTATCACACAAAATGAGGTGAACACTCAATTTCAGGCTTTTCAAGAATTGTGAGATTCTTTTTTTACTTTAGAGAGAAAGAAAAATTTCAAAACAAGATAATAGGAGGATAACAATGGTTAATACATTACATATTGTTATCTTTAATTAGAGTAGAAGATATTGGCATTTAATTGTCCAAAAGGTATTAGCACACATCTTTCTTTCAAATAAACTAAGAGAAATTAGTAGTATAATCATCTTAGCTATTATATATATATATATATATATATATATATATATATATATATATTGCTTTCCCCTTCCTTCTTTTCTCAATTCCCCATCCCATTTTCTCTTACATTTTTAACTTTAAAACGAATGTAAATTTTCTTCCCATTTTGCAATATCTATGGTACATTTTGGATCTTATTTCCTCTTTCAGCTCCTCATACAAAGGAGACAATATGACATTTACACATGGGCATCAGGTTTATTTCACTTATGAGTATGATCCTGAGTTGCACCCATTTTCCTATAAAAGTCTTCACTTTATCTTTCTTTATGGTTGAGTAGTATTCTATTGTGTAAAAACACCACATCTTTTTTTATCCATTCCTTGGTTGATGGGCATTTGAGTTGTTTCCAAGATGTAGCTATTACAAATTGTGCTGATATAAACATGGATGCATATATATCTCTGTAGCACAGTGGCTTTAATTCGGAGAAGATACCTAGAAGGGGACTAGCTGGGTCAAATGGGACCTCCAATCCTAATTTTTTCAGGAATCTCCACACTGATTTCCATAGTGGTTGCACCAGTCTACACTCTCAGCAACAGTGGAGAAGGGTTCCTTTTCCCCACAGCCCCACCAGCATTTGTTATTGGTTGATTTCTTGATGATAGCCATTCTTTCCGGAGTGAGATGGAATCTCAGTGCTGTTTTAATTTGCATCTCTTGAATGACCAGTGATGCTGAACATTTTTTCATATATTTATTTGCTGTTTGTATTTCTTTATCTGAGAAGTGTGTATGCATCTCAGATACCCATCTTTGGATTGGGTCTTTAAATTTGGGAGGGGAGTTCTGAGTTTTTTGGAGTCTTTATATGTTCTCGACAGTAATCCTTTGTCTGAGGAACAGCTGGCAAACATTTTTTTTTTCCCACATTGTAGTTTCTCTCTTTACTCTGTTTGTGGTTTCTTTTGCTGTACTAAAGCTTTTTAATAAGATGAGATCCCAGGAGAATTGAGAGATTCTATGGGAGGGAAAACACAAAAGATTAACTCTCAAAGAATCACGGAAGTGAGCCAGTAAAGGGCAGCCTGAGCAAGTGGCCCCATGTTCCCTCTCTGCTCTGCATGCTCACAAACACGCAGGTGGCTGACCTCACCTGAAGTGGCCCAGAGGCAGCCAAAAACGGCTGCTCTTAAGTAGATGAAACTGTGAGCTATTTTTTCCCCTGCAGATGTGTGTCAGGATGGATTTGTGTCCCAAAGGGAGGAGTCAGAGCATCAGCACTGAAGTCATTCCACAGAGAGACGTCAGCACACCCCACAGAGAGCTTGCCCTCCCTCTGAGCAAGGCAGGCACACTCGCTGACATCACATAGCCCACCTACCTGACAAATTTCAAAGGAGAGACGCCTGGCAGAATCATAAAGTTCTGAATACAAAGGGTGTGTGTGTGTGTGTGCGCACGCGTGCACTCCTACATGCGTATGTGTTATTCTGCCACTTACACCTGGATGAGAGGTGGTGTACAGCCTGGTGCATGGGTATAGCCTGACTTGATAATGTTGAGCTACATCTTAAAATCTGCCTAGAATGATTGCTTTTTTGTCTCTTTGGAAAAGAAGGAAGCACAGTGCCTATCAGGAGAAAAAGCAGTGTATATTCTCAATACTAGAGAAATATTGATGAAAGATCATTTTTCCCAATTTGAAATTTCTCCCAAAACTTAACACTAACCGTGATGGATGCCATAAAAATAATATCTTCTTTGCTATCTAATTCACTCAGATCTTGGATTCAGTTAGTTAACTCTTCTGGGTTTCTCTGGCTGGAAAATTAAAACGTAAAGTATCTGTTTACTGCCTGCCTCAAGGACTCCGGAAAGTAAAGACTCTATGAACATTTTTAACTTTGCTGATTAGTTTTTGTTCTCCCAGCTCCCTGTATTATGCAACAGCATGCTAATACCCGAATGTACTTAACCTTAGTAAGAACTAATTGATCAACTTTAAAATGACTGCAATTTTTATTTTAAAAGCGCACGAGTACAAAATATTTGCTGCGTTACTGAGAGAGCTTTGATGATTTATTTCTGCAGAGTGGAACCAAAAGAATTTTCATTAAAAAATGAACCGCTTCTTAATCTGAAAATGACTTTTTCCTCTCAATGAAAGAAAAGTCAACCATTCATTTTAGGGTCCTGCATAACTGGCTATGTATTAAATACACTAAGTAGACATAATATTAATAATATATTTAGAGATTTTAGCACAATTAAGAACACGTGTCACCTCTCTTTCCCTTTAAGCAGTCCTACAATGTAGCTCCCAGATGGACTCATGAAAAGAAAGGAAAATGATTTGTTCTGAAGTATTTTACAATACAGATTCTCTTGGGAATCAAAGGCCGTATGAAGGTAACATGTCAATCTGTATGTCTGGAAGATGATTCTGCCACAACTTCAACACACTGAGATTCTGCATTGTCACGTGTAAGAAGATGTGAGCAGAAAGCAGCTTTTTTGTCTTGTCTGATCAGTGTAAGTTGTAGTGGTCATCAGGCTCGCAATTTCTCCCCTCAGCTACTGGCTCCCTTGTAGTCACTGTCTCCTTCCTGCTTCTTTCCTTGATTAAATGGAGTTAGCTACATTCTGATGGACCCTAGAGATTAATTCCAAATATGTGCAGAATCCACCTGGCAAGCCTGATAAAGGCAGTTTCCAAGAGTGGAGTCAGAACAAAGGCATGAATAATAAGATAGGGGGATTTACAAAGGACAAAAATAAGGGCTGCCATTTATTAGCGACAGTAATTACTTAAGTAAATGTCAAAATGCTTGAAAGAAACAAGAGGAAGGGGCTGGGGATTTAGCTCAGTGGCAAAAGCGCCTGCCTGGCAAGCGCAAGGTCGTGAGTTCGGTTCCCGGTACCAGAGAAAAAAAAAAACAAAAAAAAAAAAAAAAAAACCAAAAAAAAGGAAACAAGAGGAAGACAAGCCATGAATATTTAAAGTTGAAATTTGCCATTCTATTTATGTGTCCTTCGGAAAGAAATCCTTCTCATGTTAGCTCAGGTATCATGGTCTGGAAGTAGTATACAGCCTATCTATCTTTATAATGGGCAAACTGAATCATAATTGTTAGAAAGTCCACATATATTTTATCCAATCTCGGGGGTATAGCTCAGTGGTAGAGCATTTGACTGCATATTTTATCTAATCTCTTATTGCTTTGCCACTCATTTTGTCTTTGGACCAGGGGAAGCTCATACCCCACGAAGAGATACTAAATCAGGGCATACATTTTAAAATATCCCCAGTTCTTCTGTGCATTTTAATGTTTGAGATGCCCAGTCTCAGAACATTTTTAAATGGCATCTTTCCAGTAATGGGTTGTTCTAATCTTCTGCACTTAGAATGCTTTACTGGATGGTAAAAGGGTTGCAGGTGCCTCAGAGAATACAACTATAAATAATTTGCTAACCTCCCTGGTCTGTTCAATGTGTAGGTCCTGAATATCCAATCATGGAAACTTATAAGAAAACCTCTGGAGAATATATAGTCCCACAGAGGTTCACATGCTAGGTCTCAAGAAGAAAAAGCTGAAATTACTGCATTAACTATAAAATTCCTGCTACAAAAACAATCTGCAATCTCTTCATTTCCTTAAAACATTCATGGAACACTTCTTGGAGAAAATTTAGATTCCACTGACTGATGGGGAAAGTTATCAAAATATTTATGACTTCAAACAGGAGACTGAATCAAATCAGAACCAAGAGAAGCACAATGTGCACAGAGTTGTTCACTATTTGGACCTCGCAATCCCTTTAGGAAAAAAATCTAGCATACCACCACCCCATTTTACCATGTGGAAAATAAAGCTCCGCATGGTGAAATGATATGTTCAAGACTCCACAAATAATTGATGATAGAGCTAGAATTATAGGCCTAGTGCTATGAGTCAAATCAGTGCTATTTCTCTGCTCCACACGCATGTACGTGATCTGTGTGGTGATTGAGTCATGCAAATGCAAAAAGCCCTCAGCTTTTTCTGTCTCCAGTTGCACCATCCAGTGCATTCAACAATGCCTTCACCTTCTCATTTGGAAACAGTTATTTTTAAATGAATTTCAAAAGCAGTGCCCCAAAATAAAAATGGGGTGTAGCCCTTTAAAAATAGAACTGCTTCAAACAGAGCCAGGTGCCTGTTTGAGTGGTTAATGGATAATTTTTAAGCATCTGATTGAAGTTAGCATTTATAACAATTACTTGTACCAACAGAAGCTTTTTTGGAGAAAAAGAAGAGGTGGTTTGAATAAATTACTTTCTCAACTTGAGAACTGGAAAGTCAGAATGAGGCCTATTATTTTCCCCCTGCCTTTGCCAAGTGAAAAGAGGATGTAAGGAAGTTAGAAGGCCAGCAAGTTCTCACCGCTGAGAAGGTAAAGAGTATTATGTACTGAATATCCAGCTAGCAGAGTGGCATAAGAAAGCCAACATGCTGCTCCAAAACCTCAGAGGAAACACTAGCAAAAGGTGTGCAGTGAATTGCTTTATTCAACTTTAGATGACAAACAAGTTGAATTAAGGAAGATTATATTTAAGTTGGGTATTAAATTGAGTGTTTCATTTCCCTAATCACCAATAAATATTTCATTAGTATGCATTATCCCCTTGTAATAGTTTATATCTTTTAAATGAATAAATCACTTAAATTATGTTGTAATGTATAATATCTGTTCTCTTCAGCAAGCATAAACCCTAATCCCATGAGCAAGAAGCTGTTTTGATGTACCTGGTGGTGCTTACTTAAAGGGGAATGCAAAGGAATTACCTTCTAATTTCATATATATATTATATAAATGGTATATATAGCATATCATATATATAAATTTATAAAATTTTTGGTATTAACATTAAAATGAAGCTCTATTTCCCTCAGTTTTTATTGAGAAAAAATCCTCACATTCCAAGTGAGGAGCGAGAGCACTTCTGCAATACTAGCAAAGAAGGAATCTGGAAAGCTCAGTAAGTTTCTCTGTTCAGTAATTTTGCCCTTTGAGAACCAGTATTCCACTAGTGCTTTGGTCTTGCACAAGCTAATCCATCATTCCTGGAAATGCAATATACAACTCCATAGCCTTATGTGTATGCATTGGAATCCACTATGGATTAATTTGATTTGGTTGCTCTGCACAGGGAGCAAAGTATGTGTCTTTTTAGGAAATACCACAGTAAATCTGAAATTAATTCCAGTAGAGAGCCGCTGCCTTAATCCAACCGAATGAAACCCTCACTGTGGTTTCTGTGCTAATAAAAGAAATGCAGAGAATGTCTTCATTCCTCAAATCATATGGTATCATCTACCAGTTTGCTCAAATAGACAAGGGGCTGTAGTAAACGGTACAATAATGGCCCTTGTCACATCTCCCAGAAGTCCTGCTCTCTGTAATGGTTTCTCACTTGAACACTGGCCTTAGCTATCTGCCTTACTTTGGTCAATAAAGCATCAACAAACTAGAAGTCATCTGATATGTGCTTGTGCCTTGAGATTTGCCCCGGGAGTCCTGAGACCATGCTGTGGAAAAGCTGACACAAAAGACCACGTGAAAAGATAAGGGCAGACGTCCAACCAGAGCCACCTGCTGACTGCAGTGAGCTCAGGTGAGAGCAGCAGCACTGCCCAGGCAACCCACAGAACAGAGAGGAGTAATCAATCATCACTCTTCTAAGCCATTGTACTTTGGGATAATTTGTTATGCAGCAATAGATAACTGAAATACTATGTAGGAAGGACTTTTACTATGCTCTTTCTAAAAAGTAATGTAAATTTTAATGTAAATTTTAAAGTGATCTTAGAAAATTAAGATATGTGCACTTTGTATAAATTATAACTTTGCATGATGGGGGCTGGGGATTTAGCTCAGCGGCACTGCGCCTGTCTAGGAAGTGTGACATCATGAGTTCGATTCTTGGTACCGGAAAAAAACCAACCAAACAAACAAACAAACAAATAACTTTGCATGATGGAGTCACAAAGAATTAATAAAACGCACACACAATTCTTACTCAAAGATTTTCCTAGTTTCCTTAATTTCCTTCTTAGTGCCTATACAAATCTTAACTTTCAGCCTTTATAAGATAGTAGAAAATTTCCATCTTGAATGTTTTTAGTACAAAGGGCTCCAGATATTGTTCAATACATGTGTGCATGTGTGTACTCATGCATATACATAACGTTTAAATTACACACTAAGGTCACTTAACTAATTAGCTGCAAAACTATTGAAATCTCAAGTCTGATCCTTTAAATCAAACCTTCTCTAATATTCATGGTTATTAAACAGCTGTGCATGCAGTTTGGGGAGAGTCAGGCAGAGTATAGGAAAGAGGAAAACCATGGTACATTATTCAGGCATATTAATTTTACTCAGTGGAGTTTATGATATTGGTAAATTAAGCAAATAAAATAATAATAATTGTTATACATAAATTATTGTATAGATTAAAATATATTATGTGTATATAAGCAGACTGTGTAAATGGCGTAGTTAATAAAGCTTTAGCTCAAAAACAATAAGCCCTCAAATGCTCTGAGAATAGAATTTTTTTGCAGTGGTGAGGACTTTGGTGGGATAGTTTAGAAGCACTACACTAGGCTGTTATCTCCGTGCTTCTGGTGATTGCTCATTGTTATCATGGGAAAGAAAAAAATTCCATGTGGAGAGGCACTAGAATTGTGAGCTTTTCCTTGGTGAGTCACTTCCCACAAAGCGTGCATGGAGGGGAGGGAAGGACAGATTGTAAGCAATTAGGTAATTTGTATGCAATGCCATGTATAGATGATCACAGAACATAACCACTGCTTATTAAATATCCATTTTTGTACCAAGCACCTAATATAACTCAGTGGTTTTCACACCCAGAGATTCTGACGTAATTGAGTTTAAATATGACATGTGGGCATCTGTATTTTTAGAAAACTTCTCAGACCTTTTACTTACCATAGGGCTATTTGGTTAGTAGTAGCAGTATGCTAAATAGTGAACTTAAAAGATCTTCAATTTTGTGTTGACTAGAATGGGCAATATTTTACAGATCTATTTTGTGATTCTTCAACTCTTGAGAATATATACAATAACGATTATTAGGGGAGGTCATAGTCTATGTTCTTAATTTCTATTAATGTATGCTATACATACTGATTCCATTTAGCTTGAGGGTTTGAGAAATATGTATTATATCTTGATTATTTTTATCCCCCTGGACCCCCACCCTCTAATCACCCTCCTTCCTCAGACACTCCATCTCCATATAGTCTATTTTATTTTTCTCTCTTTTTGTGTTGCATAATGGATACATTCATCATGCGGAGTTGGTGCATACATATATCACATCTTAGTCCTTTTTATTCTCTTTTACCCTCCCCTACCTCTCTGTCCATCCTTAATCCTTTTCCTTTCTTCAAAGGGTCTACCTCATTGTTTCCTATCATCTTTTATTTTTCTCTTTAAATTATTTGTTTTGGGTCTCTCATATTAGAGAAACCATGTGACATTTAGCTTTTTGTGATTTACTTATTCCACTTAGTATTATGATTTTGAAATCCATTTATTTTCCTGCAGATTACTTAAATTTTTCCTTCTTTATGGCTGAGTAGTACTCCTTTGTGTGTAGTCTGTTTTCTGTTAAGAACGACTTTGTACTAATGTCACATTAAATTTGAAAATAAGTTTGTTTATGATCCATCTTAAATACTGCAATGCATTTCAGCTGCCTACATGTTCTGCATATTAATGTTGTTTGGTATAATACCTTCAAAGATATCTCTCTAAAAATTCACATTATATTGTATAGCGATTGTCCTCACAAGTGAGCAATGACTGTGCATTTACAAGGAATGTTTCCTACTTCCTAGTTCAATATTCAGGAGCACAAAAGTATTCTTCAAAACAAATTTCAGTGGGCCAACACACTCCTAAACTGCACTCATACTATTCATGGCTTTTCCAAACTTCCCCTTTTTTCCTCTCTCTTCCATCTCATGCATCAAAGCCCTAGGCAAGAGTCACCACCTCCGTGAAATCATCTCTGGCAATAATCAGGATGAACAGTCTTCTGCCTTCCCAGTGATGATTTACACGCCAATTAGCACTTGAAATACTATGATTTTTATTACAGGTATTTGTGTCTACCTTCTTCAGTGTAAGATAACAAGGAAAAAGACACAATAGAAAGAATGTTTATGGACCACATATGCTTGCCAACTATAAAGCTAAGCATTTTCTATATTTCATACCTTAATACCACTACCCTATAGGGGGTCCTATCATCATCTCCATATTGTAGATGAAGAACCTTAGAGCTAATGAGTTTAAATAATTAGCCAAAGTCAGCTAAGCAAGGAAGCTGGAGAGCTGCTTCAGATCTGTCTTAGATCAGGCTTCAAGCTTTCAGCCAGTGTGCGATCCTGCTTGCAGCCAGGTGCAGCTTGTAATCATTTGTATCCTCACCACCGCCTGCCAAGGTATAACGTAACTTTTTTAGTCATAGAATCTTCTAAACATTTATTAAACTGTAGATTTTGAAAGAGATAAAATTAACTCGATGGCAATGTAAAACCCACCTTACCACACACAAAGTTATCATTTGTTTTATTTTTCAAAACAGTCTGTGGGACTCTGGTCTGCATGGGGCTGGGCACTAAGTTATCATGAGATAGGACTACGAAGTTCTGATGTACTATTGCACAGTAGGCTGATGGTTTTTGTTTGTTTGTTTGTTTTTTGGTGTTTTCTCCGGTACCAGGAATCGAACTCATGACCTTGCGCTTGCCAGGCAGGCACTGTGCTGCTAAGCTAAATTCCCAGCCCACAGTAGGCTGATGTTAATGATAACTTATTCTATATTTCCAAAACTCAGGAGAAAAGATGTTGAGTGTTTTCCCCACAAGGAAATAATAAATGCTTGAGGAGATTGATATGTTTTACCCTATTTGAACATTACACAGTGTATAAATGGATCAGCACATCACATGGTACCCCATAGATATGTACATTTTTTATGTTTGCATGCATCAGTTAGAATATATTTAAAATTTTAAAGTTTAAAATGAAGGATTTTCAAGGGAAGAATTAGAAATTTGTAACAAAGCTTTGGTGAATTCTTAAGTTTTATCTAGTGGAGTGAGTAGTTCTCTGCTAGTATGACTTGTGGGTTCCCTCTGTTCCCTCACCTCCCTAAGCATATCTCATTTTTCTTTCTGTATTTCCCAGCTACCGTGCTTATCTGTGATGAACTCTAATCAACGGTACATGAATAGAAGTGTTGTGTTGCCTCCAGTCACAGGAAATTAAAGGTACCTGTTCTATTTTTTCTGTCTTAGGTCCATACAGCTAGAAGCAAAGAAATCTAAGATATCAGAGTTACAAAATAAGTCACTAGTCCCCAAGTCAGATCTTGTCAGAAAAACAGGCAGAAGAAGCCCTGTAGCCTCTATTAGATTGTGCTTTAAATGAAGGGTCAGGCCACTGAAATTTGGAGATTTATTACTACAGCAGAGCTTTGCATAGCCTAATTAGTGTACCCACTGTGGTAAATATAATTAGAAAATTTCACAGAAAATTTCTCCACATGACATTGTCTTTTTAATTACAAATGCTCCTAGGACGAGGACTAACACATGGAACTAATCCACACTGATAAGAACAGATTTTCCCCTATCCCAGAGTAATCCAAGGGAGAGGAGATGTCTGAGACTTATATGGCACTAAAAAGAGGATCATTGAGGTGACAGAGTTGGGAGTAAGGGATGGGGAATTGTAGCTTAAGGATGCAGGACACCAGAGATAGTTCTCACCTAATTCAGTGGTTTCAAAGTTTACAAAGAGAAAATAAATCATAAACCCAAAAAAGTAATGTGCACACACAAGGCTTAGTCCAGTATATGCTGTTGGTTCCTTTTGTTTTAGTTTATACTAGATGAAGCTGAGCAGTTGTATAAATAGAAATGACTGGAGCCTTTGTATCTAATAGCAGAACTCATTTTTATTTCTTTGAGGCAGTTCTCATGATAAAGCTAAAGGATAAAATTCGCTTTAGAAAGCTTTTATTTTGGATCTGTTAGATTGTTTTATTCTAAAATGTCATCAATATTCTTTAAGGTATCAAAACTAATTTTAGCAAAAAGCCCCAGGAGTTGACTGTTGCTAGTCAGATAATGGATAACAATTTTTTAAACTGAAAACAACTAAGAATGTCTAATAAAACTCATAAACCAAGCAGATTTTCCTCCTCAAATAATGGTCTCTATGCTTTTATCACATCCCACAGTTGTGTATTGTGTTATAGGCTATAAGGGCTGTATCTGAAGCATGGAAATGGCATAATCCCTTGCATCTGAAACTTCTCAGATTCTCCAATTTATCTAATCTTCTCGCCAGAAGACTGTATAGTCATGTGCCACATAGAGATGTTGCCATTGTTAACAGACTACCTATATGACTACTGATATCACCTCAGATTATAATGGTGCTGAAAGATTTCTAACCTCTAGCGATCTCATAGCTGTTGGAATGGAATGCAGTACTCACATGTTTATGGTTATGGTGGTGTATGCTGACTGCACTGTCCCCCATATAAAAGTCTAGCAACACAATTGTGTATGATACATAGTACTTGATAATAAATGACTATGCTATTGGTATATGTATTAGGTATACTATACTTTTATTGATAAAAGCCCAAAAGGCCTCCTAATTTTATGTAAGTAATTCTATGATATTCACACAACAATGAAATGGTCTGATGACACATTTCTTAAAATGTATCCCCATTATTAAATGACATATGACTACACAACAACAAAACTAAATCAAGGTTCACAGTTTTCTCCTGGAAGAGAAGGTAGGTAGAAATCCTGAAGACATAGGGTTAGGCAGAGAGTTCATGAACAAAAAGCAAACTGCACAGGAAGTACTTCAAGAATCAACAGCTGGGATCTCATCTTACTGAAAAGTTCTCGCACATCAAAAGACATCACCAACAGAGTAAAAAGGAAACCCACAAATTGGGAAAAAATTTTAGCCACTGTCCCTCAGACAAAGAACTTCTATCTAGAACATAAAGAATTTTATAAAGAATTTTATAAAGAATTTAAAAAAATCAGGCCCCCCAAATTCAAAGACCCAATCTAAAAATGGACATCTGAGAAAAATACACACTTCTCAGATAAAGAAATACTAATGGTGAATAAGCATATGAAAAAATGTTCCACATCATTTGTCATTCAAAAAATGAAAATTAAAACAACACTGAGATTCCACCTAACCCTAGAAAGAATAGCTATCATTAAGAAATCAACTAATAACAAATCCTGGAGAGGTTGTGGGGGAAAAGGAACACTTCTCCACTGGTGGTGGGAATGTCAATTGTTGAAACCACTGTGGAAATCACTGTGGAGATTCCTCACAAAACTAGAATTAGAGGTCCCACTTAACCCAGCTATTCCCCTTCTGAGTATTTTCCCAGAAGAATTGAAAACATCATACCACAATGATATATGTGCGCCCATGTTTATAGCAGCACAATTTATCATAGCTAAATCTTGGAAACAACCCAAATGCTCATCAACTGAGGAATGGATAAAAAGATGTGGTGTTTTTATACAATGGAGTATTACTAAGCTATAAAAGATTAACTCCAGACTTTTATACGTGAATGGATGCAACTAGAGACTATACTTATAAGTGAAATAAATCAGACCCACATGTGTAAACATCATATTGCCTCCCTAGTGTAACAACATGAAAGAGTAAATGAAACCCAAAACATACAGTACATATTATGAAAGGAAGATAAATTGCTCAAAGGAAGGAACAACTGGGATGAGAGAAAGAAAGAAAGAAAGAAAGAGAGAGAGAGAGAGAGAGAGAGAGAGAGAGAAAGAAAGAAAGAAAAAAGAGAAAGAAAAAGAATGGAGACAAAATTATATATAGAAGGATAGCTGGGATAACTGCACTGCGGATGTCTAATGGTTTATTGACAGAAACAGTTAATGCCTAATTTTTTTTCTTTTTGACCAATTTTGCATGCTTATAAGTGGTAATCTGAACAACTAATTTGAAGTCAACAATATGCAATATAACAACCACTGGGGAATTCCTACTACCTTATCTAGTGAAACTCTGTATCATTTCGAATGGTCTTTTTCTTTTGTATTTTGTATTCTCTTCAGTGGTTTGATCAATCTTGCATTCCTACATCTGATAATCTGAGCAACTTCACTGAAGATAACAATATGTAATATAACAACCACTGTTAATTCCTATCATTTTTTTCTGAAACCCTGTATCATTTTAATTGTTTTTTCTTTGTTTTGTTTTTGTCTATGTTATTGGTATTTTGCTACTGTTCTTTTTTACTATTCTCTTTAAAATAAAAAAAGAAAAAAATTCACCATTATGTATCCTCTTACTTATAAAAATGTTTATTGTATAACACTATGCCATGTTACACCAGCAGCAGTCCCATAATCTTGTGTGTAGAACGTTTCTTGATTGCATTATTTTCTGTTGTGTTTCATATAATTTGTTCATCATGGCTCTTAAAGAATATATATATATATATATTTCACAGACATATTTACACTTGTACCACATAGCCTAGGTGTGCAGCAAGATACCTATATCTAAATCTATGTCTAAATTTATATCTATGTCTATCTACATATAAAGAGAGAGGTAATGCAGACACTGTACACATTCTAAGTGTATAGCAGGCTATACCTGTAATTTTATGTAAGGAATTCTATGATATTCGCACAACAGTGAAATGGTCCAATGACACATTTCTCAAAATGCATCCTTATTATCCAGTGACATATAACTACACAACAACAAACCCAAATCAAGTTTCAAATTTTGATTTCAATATGTCACATTGACATATGTGCCTATATATGTATTTAAAAGCTGTCTTCATTTTCTATGTGTGTATTCTATAGAGGCTATTTTCTTTAGATGATTGTTTAAAAAAGAATTTGAACTTTACCAGAGAGGTATGGCCTTAGCCCTGTTTCTGGGAAATAATCTCTGGGCCCTTGGAATGTTGTGCCTGATAAGAGTGCTTTTGCTTTGCACCTGAATCATACAATAAAGTTTGGCAGATTGATTTAGGATGGAGTCTGTCTACACATGTATAGTCTTAAGGTGGGGGCCAGCCATGCCAGAAAAACCAACAATGTGAATTAGGGTGTGGGCTTTCGGTCATGTGATATTAACTGATGTAGAGACTGAGGTCAACTATGTGTGCAATCAACTGATCATGGCTCAAAATGCAACCCCAGCAAATATCCTAAGCACTGAGTCTTGGGTTAGCTTCCTTGGTTGACAATTCCCTATGCATACTGTCACACATTGATAACTGAAGGATAACCTTTTCTGACTCCATGGGGAGAGAACAATGGAAGATTCTTGGTTAGAATCATCCTGGACTCTGCTTTATGTGCTTTGTCCCTTGCCTGGTTTAAATCTGAAGGCTTTTCCGGTAATAAACCATCACTGTTTGGAATAAAAGATTTCAGTGAATTCTGTCAGTTTTCCTGGTGAATTATCAGTGCTGAGGATGGTTTTGGAACCTTTCAAACATGAAGTTGATGTCAGAAGTAACTTCATAGTTTTTCATAAACTCCTTGCAATGGTAAAATGTGGTTGACAAAGGATTTGGAGGCAGAAAAATCTAGGTTCAAGGGCAAGCTCTGTGACTTAACAGCTGTGTGAACTTGGGCAATTTTTTACCCTCTTTGTGCATCAATGTCTTCCTCTGCGAAACAGAAATACTACCATCTACGTGCAAGAAATACTGAAAAAAATAAATGAGACAATGCATGTGTAATATTTAAAGTGTAGTTTTATATACATCAACTATATCAATATTTCCTTGTTGCTTTTGAAATTATTCTTTGTGAAAACATGCTCCCCAGATTTTTATTTTGCCACTACATCAAAATTTTTTCTTAAACAAAATTGTTTAAATTATTGGTGTTATTGCTAATATCTATAATCTCCTTATTTCAAACTTAACATGCATGCAGAACGAAAGAACACTAATCATGTGTTATTATGATAAGGCATAGAGCCCTAGCTATGATGAAATGAGTAATCCAGTGAAATTTGATATTCAAATTGCAGGGATTAGAGGAAAACCATAGCATTGTTAATAATGACACTTTAAACTTGTGTGATTCTCTTGAGACTTAAAATCTTCTGAAGCATACATTTTTCCTTGCTCCAATAATTTTCAGAAAAATTGCCAGACTATTTACTACTACACCTGAAACTGAAATGGGGGATATGGTCCAGTGTTTCATTTACTTTTTCAACAAATCGTTGTTGGCAGTAATTATCAGGAATGCCATGCACTCCTATAGGTGACTATTTCACAGTGGTAAAATCTTCGCTCTGTAAGGCTTACATTAGGTTGTTTTTAGGATGATTTCTGATGAGAAACTCACAACTTAAAAAATATATATCTTCACAAATCCCGTCAGACAGCAGCAAACTTAAAAAAAAGGCACAGCTGGGCAAGGAAGGGAACTGCCTACCAGATAGTTTACACTCGAAATGAGTAGAGATACACTGTGTACAACTTTTCAGAGTAAGAAAGTTAGGAAAAAATGAAGAAAGCATAAACAAATATGGATTTATCGCTCATTTGGAACTAAGTTAAGAATTTGGAAATTTCTTAAATTTGAATTCATAACAAGCCATTCATTAATTCATCACATGGCATCATGCGAAGCTCTGAGAGGATATTATAATAATTTAAAAAACTATGTATTCTGACACCAAGAACATCATAGTCTGAGCAAAGACGTATCATGTTTGTATATTTTCCTAGATGATACATGTGTGAGGCAGGAGCAGCCTCTACCTGGATGAGACCTACAGTGTAAGCTGGTTGAACAGAAAATGCCCTTGGAGTGGAAGAAGGTAGCAGGAGTAAAGCGGGTGAATGGTTTGCAAATTGAAGCCAGATGAGTTTGGGGATCTGGGTGTGGGAACACAGGCGTATGAGGCAACTATGCATTCACACCGTTCAAAAACAGCTAAACAGGGCAAAGGAAGAATATGAGGCAGAACAGGCAAGCTCAAGCCGCTTTATGGGGGACTCCATGAGCTGAGTGAAGGCATCTGGCTTTTGCTGTAAGGCATTTAGAAAGTAGCAAAGTTTTAAGGAGGCTGAAGTGGAGGAAATAAGAACTTCAGGGAGGAAGCCAATTAGGAGACCATGACAGTGGTCTTAGTCACACACACACAAAATCATGATCTAAAGTAGGATGGTTGTGTGTGTGGAGAGAAAATAAGCTTGAGAGGTGTGTAAGCTGAAAAATACACAGGACATGGATATCAGTTAAAGTGTAGCCAGTTCCATTGGGCACATGGAGGTTCATTTAAAAAGAGATAAGAAACATTAGAAGAGAAATATTTGTATGTACCTGGGTGTTTCATAATTTAATGACTTGGAATTTAAATTTGAGACATCCATGGAGAAGCAGAGATGCCTCAATGACCAATAGAAATATGCTAATTAATACCTCACAGGTGAGGCACTAAAATTTCTTTAAACTACCCATTTTTGTATCCATTAAATGAACTAAAGTCCTCCATATTACTTCACCACTTAATTTGCTTCCTACCTTCTCCCTGTTCTGATAACTGAATAGAAATAACACAAATTGATAGGCAGTAGGAATTCTCCTGAATGCATATTATTTGCCTTTGTGTGCATAGGGACTTAATACCTTCCACAGCCTCGGATGGTGCCAAGTTAGTGTTGCTTACTTTTTGATGTTCAACTTATTAAAACCTGGATGAGATAAAACCTTTTAAAAGCCATCAGCTGCAGAAATTTAAAAAGGTACTCTTGCAAGAGAACTCAAAGCAGAGCAAGGTAATGTAGCAGCTTCAAACCACTGGCATAAGGTAGAAAAAGTACTTTTCCTCCAACCTCCAAGTATTCAGGTTTCTTGTTTACCTTGCTCTAACATGACAATTTATTAATTTATTTTACTTATTCCTCTCAGTGACTTCTGGTATGGTGTGCCATATTTTGCCACAATAGTCTTCTCAGTTTACATCATGCTTATTTTATGTTTCTATTTTTTCTTTGTATCCATGCCCTTGTCATGCGAGCACACCCAGGAGGATAAAAGACACACATGTAGTATATCTGGGTTACTTCATTTATCCAAGCCACAGGCAGGCAAGAGAAGTATCCACACGGAGTGAGCCCCGCCGAAAATGGCAGCTGCCTCAACCGACGACTCCTCATGTGTAAACAATAAATGCTTGATTATTTTTAAGTTACTGAGACATCTGTGAACCATAAAGCCTTATTGTGGCAATAGATAATGGACACATAATATATTGAAATTACTTATTTCAGTGTGTTCTGGCCCACTTTAAGAAAAAACAATTAAGACTGTTGGAAAATACAACCAAATTGATACCAAAATCCAGGTCGTGGTGGCATACACACCTATAATCCCAGCACTCTAGTAAGTTGAGGCAAGAAGATGATCATGCGTCAGTCAGTGTTAGTAAAGAGATAGATTTAATGCAAGATATACAAATATATAAGAATATACAAGATTGGGTTACAATGGCCATCCACACAGTCAGGTGTGGAAGAGTGCAACAGGTCCTTCTGAGGACCTGAGATCTGAAGGATCCAGTCTAACGCTTGAAGCTCACTCCAGTGACCCGTTTGAGTCTGTATCAGGAGGCTGAAGGATCTGTGCTGAAAGCCAGGAGACAACATCTAAGGTGAAGAAGACAGGGCCACCTCTGAAGAAACAGAAGCAGCCTTCCTTCTTCATTTCCCTTATGTACCATTCTGGCAACAATCCTCCCTAGGGTGGGTCTTCCACACCTAGAACTGTGCTAAGCCAATTTTGTTGGGTGTTTTTTGCTCAAGTTGACACAGTTAACTGTCACAGATCACGAGTTTAAGCCCAACATTGGAAATTTAGCAGATTAGTGAGACCCTGTCTTAAAATAAAAAAAAAAAAGGGCTAGGAATGTAGCTCAATGTGAAGGCCCTGGGTTCAGTCCCCAGTACCACAAAATAAATTATATTGAGAAATTTGAGGTGCATAAAATTTAACCTCAAGAGCTCAAGTAAAACAATTTCTATGAATTCTCTAACTTCTACAAGAAGCAACTCAGGAAACACTAGTACATTTAGATTGCGACCCATTTCATTTCCAATTCTGTAATTACATTATATTCACATATTCCCAAATCCCTGTGCAAGTAATTCCACAATATTTCTTCACTTGTACCAGAAGCTTTAATCTCTACATAACATAAATAAGAGAATTTAACAAGTTGTAGCTATAGAATATTTTGATGCAGTTATCCAACAATTTGCAGAGATTTTACTCCCTCTAATTCTGTATAGATGACAACTATGCAGATAGGGAATAAGCAGTCACTTTTTTCTAAATACCTTGATGAGCAGGGTATAATAAGATACCCAAGTGTAAGATGCAGATTTATAAAACTGTAAACAAGCCTACGTTGATCATTAAAATAGGTCTGAAAGCAAGTCCTCTCTCTTTTCTTTCTTTCTTTCTTTTTCAAATTAGCCCTTTTATTATAGTCATTGTTATTCCGTCTTTCTGCAATCCATCATTATCAAGCTAGATTTTCCTTTTTATTGGTGAAAACTCCCTTTCTGATACATCCTTTCTTCACTAAATATTATACACAAAATAACCGTAATGTATTTAATCAGTTTATCTTAATGCTACTTGAACTACAAAGTTGAATTTTACTGTAGGGTGATACTTCTGCATGTGGAATAGTAAGTATGTGATGAAAGAATGTAGATACATATATGAGTGTGTGTGTGTGAGAGAGAGAGAGAGAGGGAGAGAGGGAGAGAGAGAGTGTGTGAATTTGTGTGTATGTGGACATTTGCCATTGGGAATTTAGTAATTTATTTGTAAAGAGTTGGTAGTCCTTGTGGTTCAGATGTTAGGCTCCCCAATAGTTTAATCTTGACACTACTTGCTTGAAGCTGGATGAGGGATTCTCATGCTTCAAATTTAGTTGGCATGTGCACTCATGGAGGAGGCATACACTCACCTGAGAATCATGTAGTACCGCTCACAGATACCCCGTGTTACTGCTTTTGCTAAATGCCCCTGGTCTGCTGGGGACAGGTACCTTCATCTTCAATCTGTCCTGCAGCTGGCTTCACCCTTCTTTCTTCCTTTTGTGGGGTTCAATGTTCTTAAAATATTCTTACTTGAGCTAAATTTCCCTACTGCTTGTTCTCCCTTCTCTCTCTCAGGGTCATTTTTGATTTGCGTAAAGAAGCTAGAGAATTTCTTTTATTTCTGAGTATTTTAAAATAAAATTTCACTTAGCTACAGTTCTCTTGGGGATCTTCCCTATTTTGAATCACTTTGCATGGGAAGGTTTGGGGAGAAGAGGGAAGTCCTTGCCCACCTACCCATACATATGCTTATAGGCTCAAGTCAAAATTCGAAAGGTTCCAGACAGGAAGAAATAATTGGCTTTTTCCCAAGATTTGAGGAGACCTGCGCTTCTTTCCAGTGTTTCCTACTTTATCTTGGTTGGCTCAGTCCCAAGAAAGTTGTCTTTTCCTAAATAAAATTTTGTCTGCAAATATAAGTTATGTGTCAGTTTAGTTCCACTGTCTTGACACAATTTCAAATCAGCGTGCTTAGTAACTACGACACCCTGGACAGAACTATGAATATAGTTTGCAACTTCTTAGACATTCTTACTACTATTTTGTACTGAGTTCAGACACCTCTTCAGACTTTTCCCGCAGAAATCATTTTATTAAATTTAACATTGGTAATTTAATCTCAATTAAATTCAGTAGTGTATCACTTTGAATGTCTGTAGTGCACATGGAAAATTGTTTCTTAGACCAAAACTTCTATATGAATCAAAATATTTTGGGGGCACATCCAAAGCACACAGCTCCAAATGTTTAGCTCCTTTACTGAAAAGGAGTTAGAATAAGACACTGATTAATTTCTACACACCATACATTTATCACAGCTTAAAGTGATTTAAGGCTTTCTATTTTGTTTTCTCTTTGAAATCTGCCTCTCTGGGTTAGTGAGAGGAAGCAAAGCTCAGCTCTTTTCTTAATGTGTTACACTGAAACCCAGTTTTGGCTAATACACAGTGTCATATGACCGCAAGGTGGCTGGACAGGAGGTACTTCCCTCGTCCTCAGTCGGCGCTGCCACTGATGATGGATTCATCTTAGCATCAGTACCATGATTTCAATGTGAGCATCCTTAACCACCAGATACTGGGTGAGGCAGCTCTCTGTTTCAACTCATGCTGCAAATGCCAAGCTTGGCTAGAGACAATGAAAGAAATCAAGAAGTCATAATCTGGCCAAATTTGGAATTGTAATTCATTTTCAATTCACAGTGACAAGAATTCAAAGTTAGTAAGGTGCTAAATCTCACCAGGAATAATTCCTCCTTTATTATCTACTACATAAACTTTTGTTTTGATGCCAAGGATGGTCCAAACGTCAGCTGGCCTGGTATCAGGATACCTTGCTCCTGTATCTTTCCCCAACAGTTTTGGTCACTAGGCTCTGGGGCCTTAGCATTTATGTTATTTATTATGTCAGTGTTGTAATGGGATAATAATATGAATAACAGAAATGTACCAACAAATCCAGATAAGTGATACCAAGATATTCTAGTCAGAAATGGTATAATGATATATTTATTCAGAAATAACTATACAAAGAGTTAATGGGAGAAACTCCCACATGCAAGAACCTTCCCACCTTTCCAAGAAAATTCTACAAGAAAACAGAGCTTCTTAGAAAACTACATATAAAAAGTGAAGATTCTTCCAGACATTAGAAGCGCATACTCTCTTGTTTTCAGGGAGTCTTTTCCAGCTCCTATAGCAGCACCCAGCTGTTCTGGATAGGGGTTCCCATCACATCCAAGAATAAGAAACTTGTACCAGACAGTTTCTGTTTGTTCTTTAATATTTACTATGAGCCCACACCCGAAGTAAAGTGCAGTTTTAAAAGCAAGCATATGATCACTCAGGTATATTGTTTAGAATGTAAGTAAAACAAGATCTAGAATGGAGCTGGAAGAAACATCAACACATAGAGATGACCAGAAGATGAAAAGCCTACAAAAGATATTTAGAAGAATTCAAAATGCAGAAGGAAAATCAGGAGCATGCGAGGTCACAGAACTCAAGAGAAAATAATGTCTTGAGAAAGAGGAAGTGATCGACTAAGTAAAGCATCACCCAGAAGGAAAAGTAAAAGAAAAACCCTGAAAACACTTCACTAGATTAGTGCCATGGAGGTTGTTACTGTAGACAGTGAGGCAGTTCATTAGCATGATAAAAAGGAGCCAGACTGACTAGCCTGAAGACTGAGAAAATGAAATACCTACTGTGAACTACATTTCCTTTATAACATCCAGCCTAGGAGGCAATTGGAGAGACAGGCATGGCTACCCAAATACTGGAAGTCAAGGACAGAGATGTTTAAGAAACAAGGGGTTTCAAGCATTAAAACCTCATAGGAAATAGATAATGGAGATGACTAAAATGAGGATAAGGAAAGAGGAGAGAGAGACAGAGACACAGACAGAGACAGAGACAGAGACAGAATATAAACACCAGATAAAGATGTTTTCACAGGAGCAGGGATTATTCATCAGTTACAAGGATGTTAATTTCATAGCAATAGAGTGGACAGTGTGTGTAGGTAGGGTGTGTGGCTAGAGGTTAAAGAGTTTCGTCTGAACTCTTCAAGTTTACCTGAGATGTAGTATGAGTGAACACGAATTGAATGTGAAGGAGAAAGGGTAGGATTTGATGACTTGAGAAGAATGGGGATTTATAATAGTCATTTTAAAGAGCACAATAAAAAGTTGCCTCGGGAATTACATGAGGATTGATTGACAAACTGACCCCATAGATATTAGTGATCTAGGAATTATGATGGGCAAAATCTACACTACTGTTCTATTTTGTTGTAGCCCTTGGGTTTTTGGTGCTGTTAAGGATGATAGTGGGATGCTTTCTAACTAAAGTTTGATCAGAATTAAGGGGGAGAGGATGATGAGTAAAGATAAAGTGAAAAACTAAAGCATGGAAATGAAGTGAGAGAATACGAAGTAAAATGGAATGGACTTAAAGGGAGGATACGGGATTGGAAAATCAAGAGCAAAGAAAGAAGGAACTTGTCACGCTCACAATGCAAGTAACTTTGATGTTTTAGCACTGAATTCACTATAAGATTTCTACAAGCAGAGGGAACAATGACATAGACACTAAATTATAAACTCTTATTTCAAAAGCATGATTAATGCATGGCTTACCAAAAGAAATACACTTAGCCAAATAAGAGCTTCCATATGTTGCCCAGGTCTTACCAGGCAGGTGTTGGAGGACATTGCTATGGAGACATAAAAAACACTGTCAACCTGTGGAAAAGACCATGTATTGAAAGATGAGAGAAGTTGGACATGGTGGCATATGCCTGTAATCCTAGCACTCTGGGAAACTGAGGCAGAAGGATGACAAGTTCAAGCCCAGCCTAGGCAACTTTGTGACTTTGTAAGACCATGTCTCAAAAAGATTTGAAGGGCTAGGGATGTAGCTGCATGGGAAATCCTTAAGTTCAATCTCCGGTAGGAAGGAAGGAAGGAAGGAAGGAAGGAAGGAAGGAAGGAAGGAAAGAAGGAAAGAAGGAGGAAGGAGGGAAGGTAGGAAGGAAAGAAGGAAGGAAGGGAGGAAGGAAAGAGGAGGGGAGGAAAGATTGGAGAAATTATAGAGTACAGTATGACTCCCAAATGGGAGAAATGGCAAGCCTACCTCACTTGCCAGTGAATGAGATGGGCCTCCCTCTTTTCTGATGCTTTAGCTTGGAATCATTAAGAGATATCCTAAAGATGGATTCAGCAATATAATTTTTTAAAAGTTAATGGAGATATTTGCATACCATAAAATTCACTCATTTAAAATATTCAGTTCCATGGATTTCAGTATATTCAGAATTGAGCAAACACTATTCCAACCTAGTGTTAAATTATTTTTATCATCTCAAAAGAGAAGCTCCATACCCCTTAGCACTCCCCTCTTCCTCCCAACACCCCCAGCCCTAAGGGAACACTAATTTGCACTGCCTCTATGGATTTGCCTATTTTGTATATTTCAAATAAATGTAATCATATAGAATATAGCCTTTTGTGATTGTATTCTTTCACATAGCATGATTTTTGCAAGGTTCATGCAAGGTATAGCATCTATATCTATATATACAAAAATTTATTTCTTTTTATTGCTGCACAATATTCCACTATATGGATTTACCACATTTTGTTTATCCATTCATCCAGACAATTGAGTTGTTCCCGCATTTTAGCTATATGAACAATACTGGTGTTAATATTCAAGTATATGCTTCTTAATGGAGATACATTTCCATCCCTATTGAGTAGATACCTAGAAGGTGACCTGCTGAGTCATACAGTAACTACATTTAACATTTTAAGGAACTGCCAAACTGCTTTCCAAAACAGCTGCACCATTTTATATTCCCACCAGTGATACATGAAGATCCCAATTTCTCTACTCCTTGACAACATTTTTTTGTTATAGCTACTCTAGTGGATACAAACGTGCTATCTTATTGTGTTTTGGTTCTGCAATACAATTTTAAAGTTTCTACCTGTTAAAATGTAAAATGCAGGGCACTGGAATGGATGCTGAAATCTAACATGTAGAATCTCTGTACCTGTGTGATCGTCAGTGCAGCTCATTTTGAGACCTTCTTCCTTCCAAACCTTAAACCAGATTGAATTTCTTGAATGGTTTGTGGTTACATGGGGCTAAGGGACTACCCCTGGGTAATTAGTTCTGAATGGAAGCAGTGCTGTCACCTCTATGCCAAAGCATTTAGTTACTGTTATGAGACCCCTCCAGAGCTCTTTCTGCCAACCTTAACAACTAACACCTTTCAAAATAATAGCAGTTTTGATACCTGGATCTTGGGATAAGGGAATGTTTAGCAGAACTGACTTATGATGTATATGTAATGTATGTGAGAAACAGTCATTAGCCAGTAGGAGATGGTGGGTTTTTGTTATTGCAGCAACATGTCCTGGTAATCTTGAGTGGTAAAAATGATCTTCACTATGAATTGTGTCCTATCTAATGCTTAAGTTACTAGCATTAAACAGATCTGTCTAATAACTTAGCATCTCTAAGTCTCAGCCTCCTCCTCTATAATATGAGTAACACAAATCGATCTCAGAATTACTTAAAGTTATGCAAGATGATATGTTGTTCAATAATACTTAGCACGTACAGTGTGTGGTGCATTATAGATTCTTAAGAAATGATTGTTATTAATAGAAGGGTAATGGGTTGAGTAATATAGTACTGGAGTTAACCTTTTGAAGAAGGTAACAGGCAAGACTTTGAAGGACCAACTCCCAGAAGCAGGGAAGTAGGAAAAAGTATAATGGCTTTTCTTTAGGTCGTTAGTTTGGGGCTTATAACACCTCCCTAGCAATATTCCTGTTCGTGTATATCTGCATACCATGATTGCAGGCTAGGAAGATCTTTTGCATCTTGATTTTGTTCCCAGAAGAGATGAGATGGCCACAGTATTCTGACTCATTTCACAGAACGAGGAACACAGACTATGGAATGTGATTACATTTCAAATATGCTGGAAAGTGATTTCATGAATCCAAAATTTTCAGTCAGTCCAGATACGCAGGGAGAAATGCCAAAATAATTCCCCTTGAGAGCATTTAGAATCAATGTATAATATATAGTTTCCTTGATATGAATATTTTCCTTGAGACTTAATGAGGTAGGAATCTGGTTCAGCCTGGGAAAAGACCATTGACAGAATTAGTTAATACCATGGAAATATTTCTATATACCGCAAAGGGAGGGGGAATTCAGTAAACCAGAACAGTAATTATTTTACACAGTCTTCTAGAGGTCATGTGTTATCTTTTACTTGACTTTGTCTCTACTTCTTTTCCTTCTTTTTCATTAACTGACATGTTCTCCTTTGTATGCACTTTAAATACTCTTACTTTACAGGCCAAGCATCAATGGTGTTCACTTTTCATCCAACAGACCCCGCTAGAATTTCTCATTTCTGCAGTGGTTTTATCTGACCCATGCTTGGATAATTTCTGCACATGAGACCTTGTTCCTGAGTGTACATTTCTACTTGCCTTTTGAAACTTCCATATAGAGGATATCCTATATTTATCACATCCTGCTCTTCTTTCTACTATCTGAGCCAATATGTTTTATCTTGACTAGTCTATTAATTCACATCTTAAACTTTACTTCTTTGAGGTAATATTTATTCAGACTATGTTAAGTCTACCTCTGTACGCTATCCAAATCCTATTATTTTATCCCAAGTAGTTCAGAGCCAATTGGTT
Organism: Chinchilla lanigera; assembly: GCF_000276665.1. Taxonomy (NCBI): domain Eukaryota; kingdom Metazoa; phylum Chordata; class Mammalia; order Rodentia; family Chinchillidae; genus Chinchilla; species Chinchilla lanigera. The sequence continues at coordinate 3,783,707 of NW_004955519.1, forward strand.
TAAATTATACAAGACTATTGAGTTTTTTCTCTCTCATAATAGGCTTTTTACTCTTTTTACTAGTCTTAGTACAGTATCTGTTTTAGGTTCCATCATCTCTGCAGTTCCTAGCATATGATAAGCACTTAAGAAAAAATTGTCTAATACATGAATGAATGATACAAGGTGAACACATAAAAGAACTTCTCCTGCTCATAATCCCGTATCTCCGGACACAGTGAATGCACTCCCAAATCACCCCATTATTTCAACTAGAATCTGGGAGCCATTCCACCATCTCCCTCACTCCTAACATCTAACACTCAGCAATGTCTAACACTTTTAAATATCTTGAAAATTCATTCCCTCCTCTCTCTCTCCATGCCTGCTACTACTGCTTTGTTTAGATGCTTGTCATTTTTCCTGCATTCATTATCCTATTCTAATTCTTTACCATCACTGCAGGACATTTTTCTTAAAGTGCAAATCTGACCATTTTACTCTGATGCTTAAAACCCATCAGCAGGCTCCCTACTGCTTTGGAAATGCAGTTCAAACTCTTAAGGCTGATCTCCACAACCAGACTGTATATTCTTAGCCTGCCTTCCTTATCTTACCTCTTTTTACTCTCCCCAGTCCTCTCTGGTTATTCAGAATTCCTAGTTCCCAAAACCCACCTCTCACCTTTGCACAGATTCACTCTGCCTAGGATGCCACCTCCCTAACTCTTTATTCTGCAAAACAAAGCCTAAAAGCCTCTCCTTCTCTGAGAAATCTTTTTCAACTCTTCCAGGGGAAATGCATCATACTCTATATTCTCATGGTACTCTTCTCAGTTATAGCTCCTAAAGTTTTCAATGTTTTTAAATTATTATTCTAACCATTTCATTGGTTTGTCAACTCCTGTAGGCGAGGTCTAAATCTTATTCACTTATGGAGGCACTAGACGTCTTGTTCCATATTTACAATCCTTTCTGTGATAAAAGATCTATGCCCCAAATATGTAAAGCACTCCAAAACTCAACAAAAAGTAAACATATATTCCAAAATAAAATGCGAAAAAGATTGAAGAGACTCTTCATCAAAAAAGTTATATAGATAGCAGATAAGCAATAAAAACATGCTCAATGTTATTATCTATCAGGGAAATGAAAGTTGAAAACAATAAAATACTAGACACACTCAAATAGGTCTAAAATAACAAAGACTAACATATCAAGTGTTGGCAAGGAGGTGACTGTAGAACAGTTGGCAATTTCTTAATAAATTAAGTTAACCCTACCATATTATCTGGCCATTCTAGTCCTACCTATTTATTCAATTTTAAAAAGAATTTGTTTATACAATGACTATCATAGGGCCTTTATTTGTGATAGCCAAAAATTTGAGTCAATTTGTGTATCTGTCAGCAGATTTATGGATAAATAAACTCTGATATACTCACAAAAGGAAATATGACTCAGCAATAAAAACAATGAGCACCAACAAATTTTCAAAATAATTTTACTGAGTGAAAGGTCAGTCAAAAAAGAGTTCATGCTATTTGACTTCACTCATATAAAATTCTATAAAAATATCACCTAATTTATAGTGACCAAAATTATCAGTTTATTACTGCATGTGGAGATAGGATAGGATAAGATGGGATGGGATAGGAAGGACAGGAAGAGATATTACAAAAAACACAAGGACCTTCAGGGGATAAAGAATATGCTCATTATTTTTATTGTAGGGATAGTTGCTTTGATTTTTACATGTTAAACTTGAATTGTACTCCTTGCATGTATAGGATACTTGCTATCTTTTAATTTTGCTTCAATAAATGTATTTTTGAAACAAACTTTTTTTAAACCATTCTGTCAAGAATTAACTTAAAGGAGATTCTTTTAGCAAAACTTTATTTTCAGTTTACAGACTCACTGAAACCTCTACCTTAGCAAAGGAACATTGGGCCAAAATGTATTACCTCTCTCACTCCTGTCTTGCACCCTGCTAGAGCACAATATAGAAATCCATTTTGGTTGGTCTCATCATGTTCGCTACAATGTGATATGTTTGACTACCAACCACAATGGAACTACATGAGTGTTTCTCAACAATAAATATATAGACTCCTGGAGGTCATACTTCCCTGGCTGGAATGGTTATGTTGCCTCACCTAATTAAAATAAACCATCCCTAGGTTCAGAGGATGGTTTTAATCTCAGAAGCAAATTGTTTTTCAACTACAAGATAATGAACTTATAAACAGGATAATGTTAACAATATGGCTGCCTTTGAGACTTTTCTCAAGAAAGCAAAATTTTATGGTCAGAAGGAAGGAAATGAGGAAGGCTGAGGCATAGGGTAGGAACAGTTTGAGAGGAAAAAGTAATGTATCAGTGAAGCAAACCTTTAAGAATATAGCTTGTTTATATTTACAGAAATAAAATAAAATGCTGGAACGCTGCAACTAAGAGATTATATACCTTAAAACAAATATCAATCATATTTATACTAAAATAAAAAAAAGAGAAACGGATAATATCTAAAAGCATCACTAGAGCTCTGTAGTGTCTGTTTAGAAATACCAGCAGCCTTCGCTTGGTGCCCGGAAGAGGAAAACTCGGTGCGATTAACTTCCCCTCAATCAGCCTAAGATTCCTGAGCAGCTCCCACGAAGAGGGAAAAACACAGCTTTTTGGTTTTCTACTGAAACAATAGCTCCCTTCTCATATTCAGGTGGCAATTTCTTCATCTCTAGATTTTTCCAACCTCTTCTTGATTTTACTTTCATAACCAGTAACCATGGGTGAGAAATGACCTCTTTCCACAATGTGGAAAGAAAGCTCATTTTATCGTTAAATTTTCTAATGGTTCCTTGCCGCCCAGAATGTGGTTCTGGGAATGGCACCACTGGCACCACTTGGTGATCCCAACCCAGGCTTTCAGAATGCAAGTCTGTATTTTAACAAGATGCCCAAGTGATCTGTGCTCAGGTCAAATTGAAGAAACACTTGCCCAATCTCCAAATATCCTCTATAAGATAATGATTACCATTCTCATTTCTCATTTGAGAGAATAAGAGCAGTCAGATAAAACTACTTGCCATTGCTTGGCATGGTAGCATACGCCTGTAATCCCCGCACTCATGAGGTTGAAGCAGGGAGATTGCCATGTGTTCAAGGCCAGCTGGGGCTACATAGTGAGTTCAAGGCGAGCCTGCACTACATAATGAGACCCAGTATCAAAAAAAAAGAAAGAAAAATATTACTTGACATGAATCAATACTGTAAAAGTGTCATAATTTAGATTTTAGGGTAGTTCCCATAGTTCTAAATATGGAGCTTTCCTCTCTTCTAGCATGCTTTTCTCCATGGGACATGAATTCAATAGTTCTGATCATAACTACCACACCTCACAGCCTCATTCATTTAATAGTTGCTGGCATTCAAACTCTCAGACATGCATGATTTAGATTGAACATTGCCCATCTCTTAAAATCTATGGAAAGAGTGATTTAATAAATCCGTTAATGTGAGAGTTTGATCAGATTGCTGCCTTTACCCATTAATATACAGAGCAAAATAGCTTGATGTTCACACTGCCCCTTAGGGCAAAGGAAAGAGGAGGGGATTGAAGGAGAAGGAGGAGGGCAAGATGAAAGCAGATGCCCTAATTTGGCACACATCAGCCCTTTCATAAATCCTGGCTATCCTGGAAGTTTGCTATAGCTGACAGGTTGATGTTATTCAGTTGCTTCTGCCATGGGCCTCTGGATATTTTGAATCAGGCCTATGACCATTCTCTACAGTGTTTCCAGGCAGATAAGCACAGAAATCTCCACAGAAATTTACCGCTGCTACCTTGAGCATTGGAGAAGTGTGAGCCAGCTGTGCTTGCCAGTGCACAAGGCTTTATCTTCATAAAAATACTTCAAGACTATTATTACTGAGACTCTTTTTGAGTCTGTACCATGTATCAGACGCTTCAGTAGGTATTTAACAAATATACACGTAATAGTCTTGAAACTGTTATTCAGGAAATGCAGCTGGTGATGTTGGAGCCTGACTTCTATTTCAGGCCTATGTGAGGTAAGTTCAAGGATCTTTCTATGAAAATACACAGTTATGACATGCTGAACTTAACCTCCTCATCAACTTTTGAGGCCCAGCTCAAATGCCTCTCTCACTAGGAAGCTTCTCAGTGGCTTGGTGATATCTTCTCTTTGGAACTTTCCATATCACAGTTTGAACTCTTGCTTCCTTTAGCTTGAGCTCTTGTTTCCTCCTTCCATAAATTGCAATTAATTCTGTTTAAAATTATGTCCCACCTCCCCACCAAACATTTGACACCTTAACTATTCTTTGAGTCACCAGTCCCTGCCTCACAGCAGTTCAGCAGCATCGTCAGTTGGCCTATAAACTGACTTTGGCACAAAGTCCACTCTCTGGAAGCTTTGAGCAACTACATTTATATGCAGCCTCCCATCGCTGAGAGCCCCCTTCCTGTAGCAACAGCATGCCCTCGGGAATTTTGTGCTCATGTATGAGTTGCTCTTGCCCTTGTTTTGCTGTGCTTTAATTTCTCCCTCATTTTCTCCCAGGAGAAGAGCATAGTTTGGGTTCTGTTCACAGTAGGCCACTTTGGTTTCCAGGAGAATAAAAGCAAAGGAAAAATTTCTCGTGATATTTCTTCTCTTGTATCCTTGTACTTACTTCTTCTCTAACATTTGAGAATTCACTGTATTTCAAACATTATGGGGTAAACATTTTACATAGTTTTATTTTCATACAACTAACCCATGAAATATATGCTATTTTGCTCAGAAAGACCCTCAAGTAGAGGGACACAGCTTGTTTATGACCATACTAGGAAATGGGAGAGCCAGAATGTGAATGTAGGCTATGCGTTATTCTTATGTGTTTACTAATTGATGCCAATGAGAAGCACAAATGGAACGCTGTAATGCATATGTATTTAGATCACTGTGGCTGTGGATTACCAATTAGAATGGGGTCTCCAGACCTCTCTTGTGACCAGTTCTTGACCAGGAAACTTATTTCTACTTCCTGGTATAGGTACTCAGAAAATATAGATGAATCTTTCTTAGCTTGAGCTAGGCTCTGAAAAGTATAAAGTCTCAGTGAGGGTTGGTGGCACTATTATTTTTATAAATCATATATTAGAGAAAAATGTAACTGCTGCTAATATCTTTCAGAAGTCAATATAAATGAGTTTTGAATAATTCAAATGTTGGATTATTCATATCCACTTGACCTTCTCCTGTAACAGAAATTTTTGAGAGTTGATGTTTTGCAGGCATTTGAAGAAGCCATTATGCAAATGAAAATATCATGTATGCTCAGATATTTGTTGTAGGCATTATGGCACACACACACACACACACACACACAACATAACACAGCCTCTCAGAGTTCATCATCTTTTTGAGAAAAACAAGCTGTACACATGTGTCTCATTATATAACAGTGAAATTTTTAGATGGGTTTTTGAGAAGATGTTGACAATTATACGCTAATGCATGATAATACCAACAGCAATTTAATGAAGGGACATGTAATGTCAGGTTGGGATAAGTGATCTAGAGATGTTTAGTGCAGCAGATGGATTTAAAGCCACAGTTTGAAAGGTCAATAGAATTAAAGTAAGAAACAATGAAAAGAAGGGCATACAGGGTTGGCTAAAATTGCATGGTAGACTAAATGGTACATAATGGAAAAAATGTCTTTATACAGAAACAAATTTGCATCATTATTGTGCTTAGTTTGGACTTTAGCCTTGAGTGACTAGAGAATATCTGCATTTCCATTTGAACTTTATGATTCCCAGCCTAAAGGGAAATAGTCAAAGATGTGATTGAGATTATTGTTAATTTCACCTGGCAACAAAGTTTAACACTGAAGAAGTAACAGTCATTGCTATTTGTCTAGCTGGCTTCTTGGGTCATTGCAAGGGATAAAGTATCAGCCTTGAAAAAACATTGCCTGGCATCACCCAGACTTTCACACTAGGCCCTTGAAAAGTTTTGTCCTTACTATTTAAGAGGGCAACAACTGGGCAGAAATATGCTACATAATGGGTCAAGCTCTATTGCTCCTCAGGGTCACTGCTTGGGACCAAGAGGAACCGTTACTACCAGCAGTTATATGATCAGCTTAAAAATGTAAAAGATTGTTAGAAAGGTAAGAAAGCTCAGGATTACAAAGCACTCACCATATGGGAGAAGTGTATGTGTGTGTGTGTGTGTGTGTGTGTCGGTTATTTTTCTGTAGTTGCTGAGACAAAATACCCAATGCCCAAAATTAAGGAAGGAAAGATTTATTTAGCTTACAATTTGTGGAAGTTTCAGTCCATACTTGGCTGGCTCTAAGGCAGAAAGGCACATGGCAGAGGGCAAATGTTCATGGTGGTGGAAGATAGCAAAAGCAGCCAGAGCACACGGGGGAGAGTGGCAGCAAGCAACCTCTTTCTGTTCCTTACATTGTGTGCAGACTACCTGCTCCAGGGGCAGGTGTAGCACTCATACTGATAATCCAAACATTGGACCATGAACCAATCGTAAACTTTAGAAGCCCGCCCCATGACTGCACGAGGATTTGGGGACATGAATACACATACCATAAGTATGTGTGTGTGTGTGTGTGTGTGTGTGTGTATGTTTATGCACATAAACATGTAAATCTTATAAAATTTTCTCAGAGGAAAAAATTATGATCTTAATTTACATATGACAAAAGCAATCTTCAGCCAGTTTCCCAGTGCACTGACAGATGTGATATGTTTGAAGTTCAGCAACATAACCACTCTGCTCTTAAGCAACAATGAATTTTGCCCATCAAGAAAGGAAAGAATATATGCATCATGGAATAACTAAACCTAGCTAATTAACATGTGCATTATCTCTCATAGTTAACATATATTGGCAAAAACATATAACATCATGGCATATACAATAAATGCATACACTTTTACTACCAATTAAAATAAGATTTTTTAAAAAGAAAGAAGAGAAGAGATGGAGATCTTAACACAATCATCTTCCTCTCTCTTGGCAAAGCCAATGCGCTGTAACCTGCAGAAGTTGGTAGAATAAAACAACCAATCTAGGACCTTGCAGTAATTCAAGTTACATAGAAACTTAAGGGAGATTAAATCTAGAAGTTCTAGAAGGAGCCTCCAGAACAGAGAACTTGATTAAGAGTAGCCTTGAAGAACCCCTTTGGTCTCCCCAACAACATGGCTCACAATTTGCTCGCAAGGCAGAGAGAAATAGCTTCTCTTCTTGTTGCGATGTCACTGGGAGGTCTACCCAAGGAGGGGCTACCTAGGAAGCACTGATTGAGTCTTTCAACTGCATAAAAAGAAAAGGAGGCTGCCACCAAATTCGGAGGGCAAAGTATGGCTTTATCAAAGAGGATTCCTTGTCTAGTGATGCTTCCTAGAAGCACGTTTATAACATTAAGAAGACATGATACAATGATAGATCTCCTGAATGAATAATACAAGTGATCTGCTAGAGGACTATGCCACAAGGGAAAGAGAAGAAAGGCCACCTCCACATCTGTTTTGATACAAGGGCCAGGCTTTTATTTTATACAAGTAGTAATTTTTTATTGCACATATCAAAGGTCTTGGAAGATCTCTAAGCCATTACTTACTTTTAGATATTCTCCCAATGAGACCTGAGATTCACCCATTGATGCTAAATTTTATTTTTTGCAGTTCTGTGTACAAAATGGAAACATGATTAGAAAGCATATGCTGGAATTAATTTGCACTTCATGGCTAAATTTTATGAGTATATTTCCTTGCTCAATTTTTTCTATAATAAAAAATTTTAATCAGTCCTGTAGAACATTTCTAACAAAGTATTCTATATCTAATGATTTAATCCTGAGTTTAAACTTGTTTCTTGGTATGAGGGAGAGACAAGAAACACGGCATGCCTATCTCAAACAGCAGCTAGGTGCCTACTAGAACATATCAACCATCTCATGCTATGTTTAAAAAGAATGAACATTTTTCTCTTCTTAATGGTAAAAAACTCAGAATACATACTTCTTATATAAAAAGTGAGCCTATTTGATCATAATTTTGACTCCAACCTTTATCTCAGGAAGGAACAGAGAAGAAAAGTAATAAAGTACAGATAGGAAATTTAATCAAATGTCAAGACACTGACAAATGAAGAAATTACCTGAGAAGACTTAAAAACAACAACCTGAACGTGTTCTGCATGCACAAGAAGGGCATGTTATTGACGATTTGACTTCTGTTAGTGGAGAATGTAACACTGCTTGGTTGGTTGAGATCTCACATTAGAGATATGGAAATAATTTTGGGTTTATAAAAGAGTTGAAAAGATAGTACAGAAAGCTTCCAAATACCCTTCACCCAGCTTCCCCTAGTGTTAAAATCATACATAATAATATAAAAAAGGGTTTGGTACGTAGTTAGTTTGGATGAGTTGGCTATGAAGTAAAAATCTCAGTAAAATATAGCCCTACCATTAAGGACAAAAATCACCCTAGCAATTTTAATAAGAAAAAAAGAACGTATACTTTTTGAAGTAAACCTTATAGATTATTTTAAAAATTCAAATTTTAGTAGCCTCATTTTAACTTATCTTTTTAGATGGTCAATAGAGAGTTGCATGTTTTGTGGAAGAAAGGACAATATTTTCATTTTGGATAAATCTTTGTATAACACAAACTATATACTATAAACAAGTCATCTGATAGCAATACATCTGAATAAGTGCAGGAAGTGTGCTTCTTCTTTTGAATGATAAAATAGCACTTTAAATTTGTGAGTCAGAAGATATAAATATCTATTACAATTTCTGACCAACATAAGCATTGAATTTTTCAAGCTTTTTTATTTAATTAGATCACTTTCCGCTTTTGTAGAAAAAGGGTGACAGTAGGCATATCATTTTGAGAAGAGAATTATGAAAGGAACACAGAGTGGGAGAAGTATGAAAGGAGGACAGAACAACAAAGTTTCAGTGAGGACAGGCTCCTGGTACAGCAACCTTCAATTTTCCCCCTTCCTGTCTTTTGAACACAACCTTCCCTGGTAAGTGAGTCCCAAGTTCTTTGGAGTTTATATATCATATTTTCCAAGAGGCGATAATGGCTCTTTATCCAGATACCACACTTAGCCCCATTTAAACAACTTTCCTGATGAATTTGACAGACTATGCATTGCAGTCTAAGGTATCAACTATCTTGTGTTTAACAATGATAGTCATACAGTGGATAATTGCAGGTGTTTTGGTTGCATACATTTATTAATTTTCCTACAGCAGGCCTTTGAATTGTATTGTGTATTATGTACATTTTTGCAAGACTCTTTTCTCATTTAGGTTTCCTCCATGCACAGTTTGCATCAAAGATTAAAATGTGGGAATTATCCAAGAAAAGAAGAATAAGGAAGTGGGAGTGAAACAGGGAAAGAAGAAAACCAGTATGGCAATGAGTTGCCCAAGTTATTTATGTAAAAAATGAAGCTTGATTCCATTGGAACCTTCTAAGAAGTATATAAAATTCTGCTGCGATTTGACCACGTACACTTGGAAAGTTGCCCTTGAAATGTAGACTGTTCTGCACTGAGGAGCTATCTGACCAGTTCTAGGATCAGAGAGTATTCTAAGGCAAGACAAGAAGTTATGTAGTGTGCTCTTTGATGGGGCATTATCAACACAATCGTGACTGGGCTTGTGACAGTTGTCCACCTGACTCAGCTAGGGCTGAAACCACAAGCAGACTGAGAAGCTATGATGCAGACATCCTTTATCCTATAAGACTTTAGCCTAAAAGTGTTTAGAATCAAGACCCTTGAGGAAATAGGACCATAAAGGACAGGGAGGAGAGCACAGGGTGTACTCAGCTGGGTCTGTCAAACAGGAAAACACTGTTTCTCTGAGCCCTTAATTTTGCATAAAAATCTCATTGCTGTCATTAGAAGAAAATTCAATAAGCCATTATCTCGGATCGTTATGCTCTGAATACATGTTAACATTTTGCATGTATATATTCCTTTGAGGTTTTCTTTTTTGAATAGAATGGATAAAACAACCCCACATTCATTAAAAATTCAAACAGCACTATCCATTCATCCACTTCTATGTCTCCTTAGGGACTCTCCTTTTGATAAATAGCTTTACATCAATAAATCACATCAACAAGTATGGTATTCTCGAGGGCTACTTATAAATGTCAAGCATATAAATAAAAACTTGCAATCATCAATTCTGTCTATGATACATTATAAAGTAGAACCATTGGTTGAAGGCATCAACCAATCAGTACTATGACCTGTTTCTCCTTTATTTCAGACCATAGTTCCACAGAGTATGTATTCCTTGAGATGGAGCCTATCTACGTGGGCTCAACATCTAGATTTACTCACCACATCAAACTCAAATGTAAGAATTGGTAAGAAAGAAAGAATTCTACCCCTAAATTTGATAGCTTCTGGTAGTCAAAGGAAACTATAACTTCACTTTGAACAGATGCAGCTTAATTACATAAATTTAGTGGGCTGAACCTCTAAGTTCACCTATAAGAAAAGATGTAACATCAGATGTGCAAAAAAATCAGTAATATGGAATCTTGATGATCTTGAACAAAAAGAGTAAGTTATTTTAGTTTACAAAAATGTTTTTCTCTTGAAAAGAAGCTATACAAAGAATTTAATATGCTGTTGTAGAACCTGCTATTAGAGATCCATTGTCTCTTGAGGTCAGTAAAAAGACTATGGGCTTTGTCTTTTTAGTCATTCTTCTCACTCACATGGGCAGAAGGGACATTAGATGAAAGCGTTCTGTTCCAGGAGTAGAATTCCTTCTTCACCCCTTTTTATTACCGCACTAAGTACAGCCAATGCATGTGCATGAAATAAAAGGCGTGTCACTGGTATTTTGACTTCTGAAAGTAGATAAGTGAGGAATGTGACATTGCTTGATTGCTTAAAATGTAGGTTAGGAGAATAGAAAGATGGACAAAAATGTAACAGCAGTGACTATGAGAATAATATGTGTAATTATCATAAACATTTGGTCCTACATTAAATGACACCATGTGCTCCTGAGTTCCTGCAGTTTATTTCTGGATAATACATTACTTCTTCCTCTTCCTTGAAGCTGGTTTTTACTGAAGATAGTTATTAAAATATCTATGTAGAGTGTTTTCTGAACAATAATGCACCTCTTTCATGTACAAATTTTATGAGCTTTGTTACTCTTGAGTGTGCAAGTAATATTTGTATCTACATATGTGTGTGTACACTGGCACACACATTTATGTCTAAATGTATGCATTTTCAATTCTCTGAAATTCAACCTTATTTCTTTTAGTTCAACTTAGGAAGTAATTGAATTTTAGTGAAATGCAGTTCTATCATTATCTTGATGACCGTATTAGTCATCTTTTCATTACCATAATGAAATACTAGAAACACATTGCTTATGAAGAACAAAGGTTGATTTAGCTCACAGTTCTGGAGATTAAACTTCTAAATGGTATAGCGAAGGTTCTGTGGCTAAAGCCACCAATTGGCTGCATCAGTTCATGGCGTACATAGCACTGGCAAGAATATCAGACGAGTGATTACATTTTCAACCAGGAGAATAGAGAGGACAGAAAAGGCTAGGCTTGCTCCTCTTATAACAACCTTCTCATGAGAACTAAAAGAATTTTAGGAGAAATACCCTGCAATGATTTAAAGACCCTCTACTAGGCCCCACTTTTTGGGGGTTGTCAATATTTTTTATTAGTACATTTTATACAGACCAGTGGATTGAATATTGGCATATTTGTACATGCATATAACACACGTTGATCATTTCTCTCACTATGCCACCTCCCCTTTCCTAACCACTCCCCCACTTAAAAATGTTATTCATACATGTTTGTAGTACATAATAAATACAGTCTCTGTAAGAGATTGGTACAGGTACATCTCAATTTTCTTCTTCCTCCCTCCATCCCCCTTTTATTTTTCCAACGTCAGATTAATTTCTTTACAAAAACTTATAAAATTGATTGTCATATATACAGATTGAAAACCAGACTAATAGGGTGAAAACATATAAAACATGTAAGACAATTGTACTAAGTCAAGGTACAATTTTAGATACATTGTTCACAAATTCTGTAATAGTCTCCTTTCTACTTTAGTGTTCTCTCCCTCCAACCCCAGAAGCTCACATGAAAGGAAATATGTGCTATTCGATTTTCTGAGTCTGGTTTACTTTATTTGACATGTTTCTGTAAAATGACATGCTTTCATTCTTTATGGCTGAATAACGTTCCATTGTGTATATATACCACATTTTCTTTATCTATTCATATGTTGTTGGGCACCTATGATATTCTATAGCTTGCCTATGGTGAATTACATTTCAATAGCATGGGCATGCTGGTATTTTTATAGAATACTGGCCTTAATTCTTTTGGAGAATATGCCAAAGAGTGGTATACTTGATCAAATGGAAGCTCTATGTGCAGGTTAATCTTCGTTGTCAGTTTACTAGATCAAGAGATTCCTAGAGGGGCAACTGGATCGTGGAAGCCTTATACCCATCAGTGGATTAATATACTGATGTTCATGGTTGAATGTGCTATTAGGAGGTGAGGTCCAGGTGGAGAAGGTCTAATTAGGAGCATGCCTTGGCAGACTCTCACTGGCACTCTTTGCACATGCTCTGCTTCCCAGCAGCCAGAAAGTGAGTGACTTTGTTCATCCCTACCCTTTTGCCATGATGTTCTTGTCTTGGAGCTAGTGTGGGATAGGCAAGAAAACAGCCCATGACCTTGACCATTCTTTTTTTGTCTTTTTGAGACAAGGTTTCACTATATATTTCAGCCTGGCCTTGAACTCATTTTGTAGCCCAGGCTGGCCTCAAACTAGTGGAAATACTACCTCAGCCTCTGGAGTGCTGGGGTTACAGGCATTCAGCACCATGCCCAGCCTTCTTGACCCTTCTTTGATGAGAGACAAAGTCATGTTCCCTGAAAGTGGGAAGAGAGGATATATCCTCTTAGCAGCAATTATGACAGCTTAGGTGACTCTTTGGGTCCTATGTGAACTATAGCCTTACTCTTCAAATGTTACCTGAACTATAATACAGATTTAATACATATAATATCCATAACCAACCACTTGGTTCTATGAGTGTAAGATGAAAGGAAATGTGAGAGAATGCAGATAGTAGCTTCAAACTTATTGAGTTGACTGAGATATAGTTAAGTAGTATAAAAAGTATTCAGTCTTAAAGTTGGAAAAGGTTTCATTTAAGAGAGGTAAGCTTCAAAAACCATTTTAAAGAAAAGAAAGATAAATTCTCTTCCAAGTAATATGCCACTCACTTAAACACAATGGACTACTGTCCAACTATAAAGAGGAATGAACTTGTCGCATATGCAGCAAACTGGGTGGAACTGGAAGACATGATAAAAGAAGTAAGTGAGACATGGAAAGAGATATATCACATGTTTTCATTCATGAAAGGATGCTTTAAAAGCTGATTGCAAAGAAGAGAATAAAATAGTGGTTATGGGAGGCTAAGAAGGGAATTCTGAGGGGGTCTGAAGGAGGTTGGATATCTTATAGGAGGAATAAGTTGCAATGTTCTATATCTTAGTAGCTTGCCATAGTTTACAACACTCATCATACACTTTATGAAGAGCTAAAAGGAGAAGTTTGAAGGCCATAAACACAAAGAAATGCTAGAGATGCAATGCTAATTGCCCTGATTTGATCATTATGTATCATGTACATGTATTGAATTATCACATTGTACCCCATAAATATGTATATTATCATAAATCCATTTCAAAAAGATAAGATGACTGAAATTAACTCAAATCCAGGACACTAAGGTTTCTTAATACGAAAAGTCTATTTTAAAATCTCTTCATTTACAAATTGTTTTTCTAATTTTTATTTTCTTAAATTGACAGCTTAATTGCATGCACTTACCATATACAACCATGATGTTTTGAAGTATGTATATATATATATATATATATATATATATATATATTATCATCCATTTCCAAATTATGTTGATCGTTTTCAAGCCCCATGCATTTTGTTTGAATTTTTTCCTCTCTTTTTACACTAATTTTAATTAAAGTAAGAGTGACAAATGAACTTAATATGCACTGTAGTTCTGAAAGAAAAAAGTATCTCAGATCAATAGAATATTAAATCCTGCTTGTCTATCAAATGAGGATAACATTACTCATTTTGTAGAATTGTTGTAAGCATTATAGACTATGCTATCAGTCTGGTAAGCATAGTGCCTGAAGCTGAGCAAATAGTATCTTTCCTTATTTTATGTTTTCCCAGAATTATGGGATCATATGATTATTTTGATTTTTATTAAAATAAAATATCTGTACACCAGTCTTAACTTTTCTTTTGCAAAGCCAATTAATAGCCATTATCTATCTTCTGTGATTGCAGTTTTTAATTCCCCGAAGAGCTAGCAATATTAGACTAATAAATTCTATGTCTTGCTTAATCATGCAAAGATCTTTGAATTAAAAGAACTGTATATCAAATTCAAATACAATGCAACTTTAGAGCTCATCTTTTAAAAAGAAAATAAAACAGTACACCACTTACAGTGTTCCATGAGGTTATATAAGGATCTCTTCCCATACTAACCCTGAATTCACTGCCTTCAGGCTGTTTTGGACTTAAAGCGCAGACCATCCAACTTATTAGGAGTATGAAAAAAGTAAAACGAAGAGTTTTCAGGTTATACTTAGTATCTTTCCTATGAATAAATAGCAGAAATGTTGGCCACTCAGAGCCATTTTCATAACATTTTTTGTTCTTGGTCATGTTTCTGATAAGTGATGAGTTAAGAACCCCCTTCCAAAAGGAGAACTTTTTCCCTTTCTTGACAATGACAGTAGACTAAGAGCTTACTCTCCAAATATAAGTGGTAGTGTGGAAAAGTACTGGAGAGAGGTTTTTCCTTCCCCTAAAGCTAAGGCATAGATATATTAAGATTTTTAAATATATTCAAAGAAAAACTATTTCAGCATCTAGGTATTTTACTGTTCATAGCCACAAATTTTAGTCTGCAAAGTGATGTGTCATAATGCATTAACAATTTATACACAACTTGTAATGTCAAAGTACAATTATACTTCAAGGCTCAAATCTCAGAATATCTTTCCAATAGAATATCCTTAAATGGCAGCTAAATGACATGGGCAGTTCTAAAAGATGACATAAACCATGATTTAGTCAGAACATAATACTAATATGTGTCCAAACGGTAGTTCAGTTCAAGTGTCAGGAGCAAGAAGAAACTGCCCTTTTTACCTAAGTTACTTCCTGAACTTTATTTTGCCTTTTTTGTGCCTCTCTTAAGGATATCTTTATCTTTGTGCTGTCCCAAATCTTCCTCCCTTTCCTGACCAAATCTCTGAATCACTCAACAAAGTTGAGATAACATGAAAGCAGTCTGACCTAAGTCACACTCAGATGACAATGATTTCTTAATTCTTCTACAAGAATTTGATTTCTTAAAGCATGGCTCTGATAACTTAATTGAATCTTCATTGTCATAATCCAGGCATATTAACAAAGTAGAAAAGTAGTGAGATATTTGGAGGAAAGGGGTACTATTTGGAGTCCTCTTTGCTTTTGGAATCACTATTCACAATCTAGTCCCTTGTACTATTAAAGCCTTTAAAAATTCTTTGTCAATATCTACTTCTTATGAGGTAGGAGCTGTGTCTACAGACTTTACATAGGTATATTTATATCAAAGACAAGTACATGAGGGCTTCTTTTGATAAATGATTAAAATAACTGCTTTTGATGCAATTGCGTTTTGTTTATTTTTATCTTTTGCAATTTATCTTGTTAGCTTTGATTTTTGTCTTCCTGTAGACTTGATGGAGCAGAATAGTTAGCAGACACCAACGGAAAAAAGACTCGTTCTTTATGCTTTCTCTTATTTCTCTACCAACAAATAAATAAAGGAGAGTGAAGGAAAGAAGCAAAGACAACTTACATTACTGGAAGTAATTATTTACCCTGGATCTTGACATAGAAGGAAAACATTAAAAGGAAGCTTGCCCCTGTGCCCTTTAGGAAATGTGAATGTCAGTGTGAAGGGATGCTAATCTACAAAAGCAGCACAGATTAACCTTGTGTTGAAAGAAGACAGAATCAAGTCCAATACCCTCATAAAATGTACTTCACAATTACAAATTCTGATCTTCTAGTCAATGAACACCTGATTCTTGAAATAAATAGTTTATAGGATAGCAATGTGATGAGTCTCTTGGCATGATGTCTACAAAAATCTAAATTGTATTACTGATTCATAGGCCAGCAATTCCTTGCTTACGCTGTGTTTGATGACAAGATGACCTGCTCTCTGACAACACTGTCAAGCATGTCCTAAGCCTTCACTAAATCCTACTGGAGATCACTCGTCTAAAAGAAATAGAGAATATTCTTGATCACTTCTTAAAGATTCCTTTGTCTTCCTCAAGCAGTCTCATTGATTCAATCCCATTATTGTGCCTCTTCTGAGGTCCCATAAACCATGACTGTCTTTTTCCTTTTTAACCTGTTTGGGGCAGAGCCTTCTTTGCATGGGACTAAATTGAAAGAGAAGTTTGAGTTTCTACTTCATTTTTTTCCTTATTTCTCAAAGATGTGAATTCTCACAACATATCATTTATTTTTAAGGGAAAATTTTCCTTAAGGAGGTGTTCTGTTCTTAAAATTTCTAATAGCAATCTGATACGAAGCAATTGAAGTTCATTTCAATCAATGAACTCCATTCACAAATAGAGTACTTAATTTGCTCGTGTATCTATTGACAGAGATTTACTCAACCTCTAATACATGCCCAGTACCAGATTAATTGCTGAAACAGAAGTAGTGAACAAGACAGGCAAAGTCGCACTTCTAATGAAACATAGCACCGAGACAGACAGATAAACTTTGCATAATAATTACAAGATTAAGGCTGCTCTAAAGTGAGAAGTACATATTCCAACAAGGTGTACTCAAAGGATCAGTGAAAACCTTTTGGAAGAAGTGGCATTTAAGAAAAAAACCAGGTTTAGTAATAATTTGAAATGTTATAAGTAAGGAAGGATCATACATAAAGATAATTCACAGATTCATAATTCACAGATTATGTGAATGTTCTGAGGTGATAAAGAACATAACCCATATCCAGAAAAATGTTACCTTATAACCAAGTTTCAGAGAATGAGGCCAAAAGTGCTAAGGAGTGAGGTTCTAGACAGACCTTGATTCTCATCATGGGAGACACCAAAGATTTGGTCTTTTCCTAAGGGCCATGACATATTTTAAAGCTAGGGAATAACATTTGCATTTGCAAATTATCTCTCTAGCTACAACTGCAAAAAGAGATATGAGAACTGCAAGACTGGATGCAAGGAATCCAGTTATGAAGTTATTACAAACCTATGGTTCCAGCAACATGGCAGACTAAGACAGCAGGGAAAAAAGTATTACTAAAAGTATCTAGACTTCCTGAAAAGAGAAAATAGTTCAAGTAAGCATGTGTGATCATAAGAAAGATAAATGACAGAAATGAAGAAAGAAGCAAAATTCCAAAGAATCCAGTAATTGAGCCAGCACCACAGCTGCCTCAGTGTCTATACTTGCAGGGTTGGGTTTAAACTCCAAGTAGGGGCTGGGGATTTAGCTCAGGGGCAAAAGCGCCTGCCTGGCAAGCGCAAGGTCGTGAGTTCGGTTCCCGGTACCGGAGAA